>NC_060149.1:661067707-661383174 GCF_021461385.2 Schistocerca piceifrons
TTATAAACAAAATGAAAATAAATGAAGAAAAATGCAAGAATTGGTTTTTAGCCTCTATGACAAAGGATACCTAAAACGTGCAGGTACTGTGGAGCTTTTGGGGTTAATGATGGAGAGTAAACTCACTTGGCAACAGCACACTGCATGTATATGGCAAACTGTCATGACTCATTCACCTCCTGAGGGAACTTAAGCATGTGATAACTGAGCAGTATATGCTGATAGTGTATTATTCACTGTTCCATAGCCATATCAGCTAGGGTCTGTTACTATAAGGTCACTTTATAGGCTGCAAGAAAATTTTACCACTACAAAAAAGCAACAAAAATCATAACTTTAAGCAGGAAACTGGACCACTGCAAACCCATCTTTACATATCTAGGTTTTATGACAATTTTCTGGGAATATGTCTTCACTGTCTCATGCATGTCAAAGAAAATCATGAAACATTCACCAACAGGAATGACATCCACAATTATAACACAAGCAGTCAGGAAGACACAGACATCCCAAGTTGTCAACTTTCTATGACATGGGACAGTTTTTCAACAGTAGCTATTAAAATGTTCAACCATCTAAATACTAAAATGCAGTCCTTGGACTTGGTGAAACTTTGAGGAAATACATCACAAAACCTGTTCCAAAAACCACTGTACCATTTAAATGAGTTCTTTAATAGTGAAACAGAAAATTGGAGTCCCTAAACAACACACTTCCAAACGGAATGAGGTGAACATGTACTTGTTAAAAAATTGTCACTCTATGTGTTGTTAAGTGTTATGCTATACTTATGAAAATTTGTTCTGTATTATTATGCATACTTAAGCTAACTGGTTTTTGTGTTATAATGCTCATATAATCTTAAACTTATAAACACTGATGCAGTCCATCCAGTATTGACTGGCGAATGACGTAGGTATGGTAATATTCGAAGGTCATTGCCAGGCTACTAGGTGCACTACTGTCATTCTCTGCTTCCCTATAAAACATGAGTAGTACACTTCTTAGGGAAAAACTAGACTCTAAAATGTGCTATGTAAGCTGACTGACTGGACGACATGACATCATCAGTTAAAACTGATGCCCTGGTGCTTATTATGAGATTACATCTTTCATCCACTCAGTGCATAAGATACTCCTCTCCAGTTGCCACCTGATCAGCACGTACCTCTACGAGTGCACGAAATGTTGCTTCGTTACAATATGCTATATGACTGAGAGAAACCTTAGGAAAACAAGCAATTACACAAGAACACGTGGAGAAATGAGCACCTGCCACACACAGGAAGTATTGCACAACTGAATATATGAGGGTGACCCGAAAAGTAACGCCTCCAAATTTTTAATGTGAAAACTGTTCAAGCTTTTTAAATAAAGAAAATGTTATTAACATTCTACATATTTATTCTTCATGCCTACATATTTGCAGCCCTTTGCCACTAGATGACTTGAAACTGTAGTATTTAATAAGTTTGTGCTTAAAATGACTATGTTATTGGGAGAGAACAGCATACTGTAATAAAGTTTTGAATTGAACTCATTCATCCACAGAGGGACCACCCTCTCCTCCAGCATGAGAATGCCCAACCACACATTAGTGCTGTGACATGTGCAGAAAATCAGTGCTGTTGGTTCACGGTCATTGATCATTCCCCATACAGACCGACTTTGCTCCATCCAAATTTCACCTGTTTCCAAAACTTAAGAAACACCTTTGACAACTCCACCTTGATAGTTATGAAGTGGTGCAAGCAGAGGTGAGGATGTGTCTCTGTCAAACATTCTACACTGAGGGTACCAACAACTTGGTTTCTCACAGGGAGAAATGTGTTAGTTGCCAGGGTGACTATGTTGAGAAATAAATATGCATACATGAAGAATAAACAAGTAGAATGTTAATAACATTTGTTTTATTTTAAAAAACTGTAAGATTTTTCACATAAAAAATTTGGAGGCATTACTTTTCAGCATGCCCTCATAGATATGGAGAATGTCCATCATCTGCATGAATGTTGTAGTAATATGTATTTACACACTACCTGTTTCGAGGCTAATATGATTTTCATTTGAGGAAGTGACTAATACAATACGGAGCACAAACAATGTTGAAGAAAATAGTGTAACTGCCTATTTTGAAAATATATTGCAAGAACAATTCAATAATTATTCTTCACATTTTGGAGTGAATGAATTTCAATGTATATGTGCTGTAAAGGCACTCACAAGATAGTAACCTAACAAAACAATTCGCTCTATATTTTTATTACATAGGGAATATTTCTGTCTCTCTGGTTGAGTACATTCTGTGAACTATGTGATTTAAAATCAATGAAATCTGTATTAAACAGTAGTATCATTTCATGTGCTAGTGAGCCTGGTGCTCAAACTTAAACTTCATAGAAAAATATGGTGATATTAATTTAATGTTGTGGAGTGCACATAGCAATATTACCATCCATTGTTAACATTTTTCCACACAAGCAACGTATCATTCCCCCCCCCCTTGCTTTCACTTATGAATTTTAATATTGTAATAGGCAGTTTGCTAGAAGTAAGAGTAAGACTGCCACGGGGAGACCGATGACCTCATAGTTTGGTCTCTTCCCCCAAACAACCCAAACCCAAACCGCCATGGAGAAATATATTTGTTCATTTTTCTACCAGTTTAAATGAATGGAAAACATCTACCACCCATAAGATTAAGACAGCAATGTCCTATGTGTTCTCATAGAAATTACCATTTATATGAACATGGTTGTTAAATGAAGTACACTAACAAAACTTGTCAAAAGAAATTTAAATGAATATTTCAAAATGCCTACACTATAAAATATATGGCAACATTTTACCCTCTTCAGTCTAGGTGTACAGATATGTGGACTTTGAGGTTCCATTTTGTAAAATTAATAAAATTAGCATATCATATGGTGAAATCTAGCGGCAAAAACTGAAGCTACACGAACATGTACTGCTGGTCCTGAGTTGGATTAAAAATGGTTAGTAATGTTATGAAGTGAACTTTGACATCCACATATGTGTACTCAGAGGATCAAAAGATTAATGCAGAAGTCACTTGAAAACCACCTTTTTTGCAGTATCTATTTTACCTACTCCCTTTGTCAGAAAACTTCCAGAGTAGGTTTATGTCTGAGTTTGCTTTACTAAAAAGGAACAAATGTTGTTTATATGCTTCCTGGTACTTGTGCATCCTTGAAATGACCTTGGTTAAATTTCAATGCAAACTCACTAGGTGGGAGGGCTGGGGTTAGTAACACACTGTCTGGGTTCCTGGTGCATTAGTTATGGTGACATAGTGGGTGTTGATTGTGAGCAAAGAGTGAACATTAAGTTATATGTTAATCTCAGGAAAACCCCTAGTGAAACATGTACAATGATAAAGCAAGCATTTGCAGATGAGGCACTTTCAAGAAGTCATGTTTTTGAGTGGCATAAATGGTTTCATGAAAGCAGATATTTAGTACAAGGTGATCCCAGAGGTTGTTGCCCATCTACAGCACATACCGATACAAATGTGGAGCACGTAAGGCAGTTATTCGAAGAAGACTGTCACATAACTGCACTTATGACATCAGAACAACTTGATTTGAATCATGATGTGTGTCATATGATTTTATGTGAAGATTTAGAGAAACGGAAACTCAATGCAAAACTCATTCCTCGCACACTTACAGATAAGCTGAAAGAGGAAATGTGAAATATTTCTGCTGGACTGCTGGACAGAGCCAGACGTGATTCCACATCTACGTCTAAGATTATTGCTGGGGATGAAAGTTGGTGCTACCAGTATGACCCTCACATTAAGCATCAAACTGCTGAATGGTGGAGTCCTGGATCATCAGCCATGAAAAAAGTCAAACAACCACCTTCAAGAACAAAGACAATGTTGATTGCATTCTTTGATAGTAAACGATTAGTTCACCATGAGTATGTTCCTCCAGGTCAAACACTGAACCATACTCTTTACATTGAAACGTTTGTGACAAGGAATTCGATGTCTTCACCCTGGTATGTGGCAGTCTCGAGACTGTTTCTTACTGCAGGGCAATGCAAAACCCCATACCACTTCATCTGTTGCTGAGTATCTGGGCAAATATTCTGTTGCTGCCATCTCACATCCACCATATTCGCCCAACCTCTCACCTTGCAAATGAAAAGACAACTGAAAAGAAAGCTTCATCAAGATATCAGACATCCAACAGGCTCTGACAAATGAACTTACAAGCATTACAGTTGACAATTTCCTTGCTTCTTCCAAGAGCTACAGAAATGTTGGGAACTGTGTATATATCGCCAAGGAGCTATTTCGATAGAAGCTAGGATCATTATTTGGTAAGTACAGTTTTCTATTTTTTTGAAAACTCTCTTAGAACTTTTCTGACAAAGGGAGTATATTTGCAGAATGGATTTTTGGATCATTCGACAGTTGTGATTATTAATTTTCATGGTTCAAGATTGATTATGTGAAATGGACCGATCTGGAAAATAAAACTATGTTATCAGGAAAAGAGTGTTTAGATGATCAGATATATGCAAAAATACCTTCAGGTATGGAGCATATAATTTAAGTGTGAAAATTAACTCAAGTCTGGCCAGAATTCACATGGAACTGAACATTTCAATTGATATATGAAAATTCTGAGGAGGCAAGATTAATTGCACTGTAACATTAGCAAAGTATGAAAGTCAGATATTGGTGTATGTGAGCTTTCCAGGCTTTTGTGTGATTATATAGTACACGACAGCATGTGCAGCAGCTGATATTTCACAGCAAATTGCTTTCTTGTGAGCGAAGATCTTATGTCCTACATTCAGTACATGACACCACAGGTGCATAAACATACACTTGAAATATGGAACTAATCTATCTGAATTGACTGTGCATCCAAGATTCATCAGTGCTTCAGTAAAGTGAATTCCAGGGCAGCAACAATGAAAATGAAGTTAAGCCCCCACTTAGTTGCAGTTGACAATTGTGTTGCTCACAGCACCACAAAACTACATGTTGTTTCCAGTCAGCAACAATTTCATTGTCAGTTCAAAAAGAAAGTCCACTATTTTTTCTAAATTAAAGAAAGAAGTTTTACCTTGTTGATCACCTGCTTTATACTAAAGGCACATTACCTCAGTTTTTCTATTTTCAACATTGTTTTGACAAACACATATACACCATAATGGCAAATGGATTTATGTTACATGTTTTGTCATGAATTATACCATCATATGTGTGCCTCATTTAACACAATGACTACTGTGAGGTCACCAATCGACACAGCAGAAGTTCACTCCTGACACAATATACTTACTAGCAGTCACTTACTTCACTCTGTTTAGCATAGTACATCTACTGATGGTGTGCAAAGTGGCAAAAGACAAAGTTCAACATGTTGAACTAGATTTATATCCAATTTCCTGTATGCCCACATCAACCAAATGAAGAAATTGAATGAAACACACAGCACTGCGCAATATACTGTACTAAACTTAGCAGAATATGTGGCCACCAGCGGGCATATGGCATCATGTTTGATGATTAAATTTAAAATTAATGAATTAATTATCTGTATAGATGAATTAGAGTCCTCAAACCCAACTGACATAATCTGCCACTTTGAACATCATGGGACCACTGGTATAGAACTTTTAAGTGTTACAGGATTTAGATTAGCATCTCACTTTTGTAGACCAGACATGGAGAAAGGAGGAGTTGCCACATTCATCACGAACTGTTATAAATTTAAGAGCACAGACATTCATAAATTTTGCCTAGGACAGCATACAGAAGCATGTGCAACAGAAGTAGAACTTCATAAAAAAATCCTTCATAATATTAAGTGTACATCGAACACCTGCAGGTAACTTTAATCTGTTCATAAACTACCTTGAAGATCAAAAAAATGGTTCAAATGGCTCTAAGCACTATGGGACTTAACATCTGAGGTCATCAGTCCCCTAGACTTAGAACTATTTAAACCTAACTAACCTAAGGGCATCACACACATCCATGCCCTAGGCAGGATTCGAACCTGCGACCATAGCAGCAGTGCGGTTCCAGACTAAAGTGCCTAGAACCGTTCGGCCACAGCGGCCAGCTACCTTGACGCTGTACTGGCCCATTGGCCCATTTAACAACCAAAAACAAAGAAATAGTGGTTTCTGGTGACTTCAACGTAGATTTCCTTAAAGACTGTCCCACTAAAAACTTATTTGAGTTAGTAACACCATCATTCAACTTAATTCCCACTGTAAAGATCCCAAATAGGGTGGTCAATTGCTCACAAACAGTCAATGATAATATCTTTATTGAAAAGTCCAATGAACAAAATGATATTGTGGAACCAATCGTCAATGGCATCTCAGACCATGACATGCAGTTCCTTGTGTTAAATATTAGTACTGAACAGGATATAAAATCTGTTAAATCTGAACTCAAGAGGGTAATCAATAAGCCAAAAGTTGATTATTTTAGGACTGTCCTCAGGGACATTAACTGGAGTGATGTTTATCGTGCTCATGGCATGAATGAAAAATATAACACTTTTGCTAATAAAGTGCTTACCTTATTTGAACACTGTTTTCCCCCAAAACTAACCAAGGTTAGAGCAAAGTCAACAAACAAGCAATGGACTACTCAAGGAATAGCAGTATGTTGTAAAACAAAAAGAAAACTGTATCTGTCAATCCGAAAAAGTTCTTATGTTGATGCTATACCACATTGCAAGAAATACTGCAAAATATTGAAGACTGTAATATGGACGTCAAAGTAAATATATTACAAGGAAAAGATAGTGATATCAGATAACAAAATAAAGACAATATGGGATATAGTGAAGGAGGAGACCAGTAGAACCAGACATGAACAGGACAAATATCATTAAGTGTAAATGATACATTGGTGACAGATGTGTATAGTGTTGCATAACTTTCTAACAAACATTTTATAACTGTTACTGAAAAGATGGGGTTGTCAAGTTCTGTAGATGCTGCCATGGGATACCTCAGAGCAGACATTTCAAGTAACTTCCATACTATGAATTTGACCCTCACTACCCCAGCAGAAGTAATGCCCATCATAAAATCTTTAAAATCAAAAACATCTAGTTGGTATGATGAAATATCAACAAAGTTAATTAAAGAATGTGATTCTGAGTTAAGCAACATATTAAGCTATCTGTGTAACCAGTCATTTATCAGTAGAATATTTCCTGAATGGTTGAAATATGCTGAAGTTAAGCCATTGCTTAAGAAGGGAGATAAAGAAATAGCATCAAATTTCCATACAATTCCACTTTTGCCATCCTTCTCAAAAAGTTTAGGAAAGGTAAGTTACAATCGGCTTTATAACCATCTTATCACAAATAACATATTCTCAAATTTGCAGTTCGGATTTCTTACAGTGAAAAATGTACGCTTACAGTGAAAATGTACTTAATTCATTAGGCAACTGGTATATTTTGTGATCTGTCAAAGTCATTTGACTGTGTAAATCACAATATCCTTTTAAGTAAATTAGAATATTATGGTGTAACAAGAAATTCTGCAAAGTGGTTCAAATCTTATATCTCTGGCGGGAAAGAAAGGGTGTTATTAGGAAAGAGACATGTATTAAGCTATCAGGCATCATCTAACTGGGAACTAATTACATGTGGCCGGACACTACAAATCGCGAGTGTGTTAGTGCTTCAAATATAAACGTAAAGACTAAAAAATATGTGTAATATACAGATGTTACGGTTTTTATAGCACTTGTAAGTGTATTGTGCGTCATATTATCACAAAAATAGAGGAAAGGAGGAAGTAGAAACAGTTCAACATAGTGAACCGTAACCTAGCCACTTAACAGGCTGTATGTATCGCCTGTGGACAGTGAAGCCGACCAGTTCCAATATACATTTGATTCATTTCATAGTATAGATAATATTGATAACGTGACAGTTTCAGAAGTTAAATCTGTGAACACAAAATGTGATATACAACAGTACATCGGAATACGGAAATATATCATTTTATTAACAACTCATGCACAATGGCCGCCTGCAGCAATGAAAAATCGAGTACTTTTTCGAAGTATGTGAACATACATGGAATAAACCCTGTTACTGCAACAAAATAGCAATAAAAGGCGTAATGTGTATAAAGCGTAAGCGGAAATTCCATTACTCGTGTACTAATGCTACAAATAGAGTGAAAAATTGGAAATGCATTCAGTGTTTTCGTAATGCATATCACGACCTTGACCATGTGAGAACCTGTGACTGTGAATGCAAAAAATTAAAGAGTCCTCAAAACTGTACAAGAGGAACTTATGAAGGTGAAATCAGTTATATGTACACTAACTAATGGCTTACAGAGACAAGAATCGTGTAGTAAATATGTTTAGAATAGTATATAAAAAGGGACAAGTTGGCATAAACAAACTAGAAGTGTCTGTACTAAAACACGATCTTCCACATAGCGTCCATAACTCTGTACAACGGATACCGGTAACCACAATCACAAATGAAAGCAAGACTACAATTGCCTTCGTGGAAAAGCAATACATAGACGCTAAGACGAAAACCGAAAATATACATTGCCTCTGACAGCCATGGCAGAAGTTGTGCTGGAAACATGAAAATCTAGCTAGAAATAACTACGAAATTGAAGGAAAGGTAATGCCTGGAGTCCCAATGAATGAGATACTTAAAAAAAATGCAGTGACTTTCATAAGCTGAATAACTAGGATTATGCTGTTATCTGGGCTGATGCTAATGACGTAGCCAACATGGCACTTCATTCACTGCAGAAAGCACTGTCAGACGTACGCAATAAAGATGTGGTTGTAGTGGAATTTCCTCACAGACATGACCTAGCTGATTGGTCTTCTGTAAATCAACAGCACAAATAGAAAATTAAAAAAGTAATACTAGGCTCTCAAAATGCAAAAGTCATTAACACACCTAATAGCAAAGAGCTATTTACCTCATATGGGCCGCATCAGAATGCTACAGGCAAGGAACTTATGGCAAAAAGGATTCTAGTGTTAGTGAACTTGAAGACTAAGGATAACAAACCAGTGATTGAACTCAAGTGGAAGGACACAACTGCAAATAATGAGCTAATGACTGTATCTTTAGCAAATAAACCAGCACCATGTGCAGCTGAAAAAAGACAAGCAGCCAATCCAGATATCAACTAAAGAAAAAAATATCCCAAAGAGCCCTTTGGAAATGAAAACACAAATATGGACACTAAATAAACCTGCAGTATGGTTCAAATGGCTCTGAGCACTATGGGACTTAACTTCTGAGGTCATCAGTCGCCTAGAACTTAGAACTATTTAAACATAACTAACTTAAGGACAACACACACACCCATGCCCGAGGCAGGATTCGAACCTGCGACCGTAGCGGTCACGCGGTTCCTGCAGTATGTATAGATGAAAAGAAGACTTCCTACATGCAGTCAATCCAGATGTCAGAAAGAAGAATAAATAGGAATTGAGCAAGAGCAAAGAAAATTCCAACATGCTGTGCATGTAGATCAACACACAGAAAGAAGCCACTGCAGAGAAGTCAGGATTTTTTATGGGATCAGACTTGCTGCAACACCATGTAAAAAAGACAGTGAAGATCAATGCTCAGGCAAGTACTGCATCATCTTCTTACATGTTAACAAGCAACACAAGAGACAGTATCAGTGGATTAAAGAAAGTGACCAGGCCTAATACTCCAAGCATCTGTGTGACAGATAAAGACAAAATATTAACTTTTTTACAATCAACATCTGTTGCATTAGGAATAAGATTTTAGAATTAAAACATATTTGTAATGATTTGTTTGTGGACATTATATGTATATCTGAACACTGACTAACAATTGAGGAAGTAGACATCCCTCAGGGGTATGTTGTGGCTGATATCATGTGTAGAAAACAGAGAAAGAATGGTGGTGCAGGTATTTTTGTAAGAGAAGGAGTGAAATTTTCTAAAATTGATGTAACAACTTATAGCTCAGAAGTACATGCAGAGTTCAGTTGTGTTAAGCTGCTGAATGAAAATGCTGTAGTAGTTAGCCTATATAGATCCACAGATGGTGATGTTAACCTATTTATTGAGAAACTTGAATTACTAATTTGAAAAATTTTGAAATTTAAGACAAGAATTGCTGGTTGTGGAGATTTCAACATTGAAATGGCTAACACAGACAAACAAGTCATAAAAATATTTTTGAATGTATTAAGATCATTAAACTTGTACTGTACAAATAATGTAATGGATGCATGCTTGGTCAACATTATAGTTAATTTAATTGAGAAAGATTTTAGTCACATTTGCAGGACACTTTGTAGATCATGATCCTTTGCTCCTGACACTTAATAAAAGGCAGCCAATTAAATGTACCGAACCTAACTTTGTACTGGTGAGAGGACAAAAAGGGGAGTACATTACACTGTTTATTGATAAGTTAAGGAAGGGAAAGTGGGACTGGGTATACAAATGACAACCAAGGAAATTGGGGACAGAAATAGCCTTTGATAACATTTTTGAGAAATTTGTAGAACTGTGGTATTCTTGTTCTCCATTAACAAACGCTACAACTACAAGGAAACCTAAAAATAAAATGCTTAGCTGGTATACCAAAGAACTTTCTGAAATTAGGGAAAACTTGTACACATTACACTGGATTTACAAGCATGCCTGTATTCACAGGACTGAGCAGAGAGAGAGAGAGAGAGAGAGAGAATTTATAACTCGTATATCAAATCAAAAAAATTCTACAGAACTAAGCTCCTCCCCACAAAAAAACTAGCATCTGAAAGTGCTCCCAATAAATGCAAGGCAGCATGGCAAATTATAAATCAAGGTCTCACTTCTAAACACACTCAAGTGCCTTTGGTGGAGCCTGAGGTACTAAATAACTTTTTTATTAATTCAGTTAAGGAAGTAACAAACAGTATTAAAGAAACAAGTTGCTCCACAATGGACCTGCTGACTACCCCTCTGCCCAATGAACATGTATTTCACTGGAATCCTATCACACCCACTGACAATTTAAAAACTGTTGCCAAATTTTCAAATTCAAAAAGTATGGATTGCTACTGGTTGTCCAATTACATTATTAAGAAATACAACACACTTAATATGCTCAACGTTAGCCAGTATTTTCAATAAATGCTTAGAATTTGGAATTGTTCCTAAACACTCAAGATATCTAAAGCCATCCAAGTTTATAAAAAGGGGAATAAAAAACTCCCTGAAAGCTATTGACCAATTTCAATTGTGTCCGTATTGTCAAAATTATATGAGGCACTAATGCACAACCAGCTAAATACCTACTTTGAAGATCATGGCTTACTTTGTAACTTTCAGTTTGGATTTTGCAAGGAAAAAAACACAACTGTTGCTGTTTTAGAAATCATTGATTGATCATTATCTGCTACTGAAAACAAAAACAAAGTATCACTTGTATATGTGACTTAAGCAAGGCATTTGATTGCATTCCTGTTGACATCCTACTAAAGAAATTGGAATACTATGGATTGCAAGGGAACACTTTAGCCATCATCACTTCTTACTTGAACAACAGGAAACAATTCGTTTCAGTCAGGAATATGCATTCTTCCTTGCATGAGATAGATAAAGGTGTTCCCCAAGGATCTATCCTCGGGCTGCTCTTTTTCGTTGTTGCAATCAATGACCGGCCTTACAACATACCACATCCTGTCATATGTTACGCAGATGATGCTACACTGTTTACCTCTCATCATAACCTCTCGGAACTCAATCACATAACAAAAGAAGCTTTTGACATAGCTGTGGACTGGTTTACTGCTAATAAACACTTTTGTAATCCTGATAAAACACAACAGTTCACACTAAGCATGACAAAGGATGTAGACACAAAATCAGTAAAACTTCTAGGTATTCACATTAACTCCAAACTTAATTGGCAAAAACATATCAATCATGTCTGCAAAAAGATATCTTGGGTATCATACCTCTTTTTGAAACTAAGGGACATGGTAAGCATGGATTACCTTCAGATGACATACTTTACACTTTTCCAATCACACATATCATATGGCCTTATTATATGGGGACATTCTCCCCATGTAGATAACATTTTAAAAATACAAAAGAAAGTTATGTGCTTAATTTGTAAGACAGGTCTTTGGAACATTGTCGGTCCACTCTTCACCAGGCTCAAAATACTAAACCCACTCAGAATTTTCAATAAGTTACCAGTATTTTGTCAGACCATGGATACTATTAGTTTTAAACATAAGTGGTACAACTGTTTAACAGATCACCCTTTTTATAATATTAAAGAATGCTTTGATTTACCATATTATTATATTAACTTTTAAAAATTGTTACTTTTAATCATATTATTATGTACTGGATAAACTTTGTAGAACTAATATTTAATGCTACACATTGCCCTACTGTGCATTGTAAATAGTTTATCTTGTATCGAATTGATGAACCTCATATCATTGTGAAATGATTTATGATAAATAAAGATTCTTGATTCACAAAGTTCCATTGTAGGGCCCTTACTTTTTCTTGTGTGTATATCAATGACCTTTCATCAGTAACATTATCAGATGCCAAGTTCGTTTTGTTTGCCTATGATACAAACATTGTAATAAATAGCAAATAAAGTGTAATCTTAGAAAGATCAGCTAATAAAATATTTGTGGACACTAATCACTGGTTCCTAGATGATTCTTTGTCACTAAACTTTGGAAAAACACTCTACATGTAGTTCGGAACTTGTAAGTGGTGTCCCATGAGTAAGTGCCTAACGTATGATGACAAGCAGATAGAAGAAGTGGACAGTGTTCAATTCTTGGGATTACAGCTTGATAATAAATTCGACTTGGAGGAGCACACCACAGAACTGCTGAAGCATCTAAGCAAGTCTCTATTTGCAGTGCGAATTCTGTCAGATAGAGGGGATATAAAAATGAAAAAGCTGGCATACTATGCTCACTTTCACTCCATAATGTCATATGGGATTATTTTTTGGGGTAATTCCAAGCCAAGCTAAAGTTTCCTGAGCACAAAAACATGCAATAAGAGTTACATGTAGCGTGAACTCGACAACATCCTGCAGAGGCCTATTTAGGGAACTAGGGATACCAACTACTACTTCCCAATGTATTTATTCCTTAATGAAATTTGTCATTAAAAATATATCAAGTTTTCAAACCAACAGCTCACTTCATGGAATCAATACTAGAAATAAAAACAAACTCCATAAGGATTTAAAGACTCTTACTCTTGTGCAAAAGAGGTGTGCATTATTCAGGAACACACATTTTCAATAACTTGCAGCAACCATAAAAAGCATAACAACCAATGAAATTCAGTTTAAGAGAAACCTAAAGGATTTATTGGTGGCCAACTCCTTCTACTCCATTGATGAATTTTGCAGTAGAACCGACTGATACTGTATGTCTTTATATACACTATCAGTTGGTTCTACTGAGAAAATATATATATAGACACACACACATACAACTTCTGCTCCGTTTCAGTGCAGTAATGTGTTCATTGTAAATAAGTATTGTAGTAGTTCTAATATATGTTTATTACCTAATAAATAAATAAAAACATTTTTTTAATTTTTAAATTCATTGCATTAATGCCATCTTAGTAAATGAGTGTTGTAAAATAATCCTTTCGTATAGTATTAATTTAAAAAAATTATTATTCCACTTGGGACCTGTGGAAGATACATCAGCTTATTTGTTATAGTTGTAAATATTTGTCATGTATTATTGTCTTTCTGACATGTTCTACATCCAGGAGGACCTCCTCACTACAGATCAATTCAAATGAAAGTAAATTTAATCTAATCTAATTTGAAATTCTGCTATGTCTGTTGGCAGCTTTGTGGTACTCATTGTGTTAATTTCACTTGCAGTAGCTGCAGACTGCAAATACATTGATCAATTATGGTTGAAAGTTGCATGTTCCAAAGTATAAGCCATTGTAATAAAGTTTTTCCCTTTTTGTTGGTGAATTAATTTGACCAAAAGAATCAAACTTTTATAATTTAGATTGGAGTACAGTCACACAAGAGACTGGAAACTATATGTACTGAAACATGTTTCATTTGGAGACCCCCCCCCCCTCGACTGTCTCCCATCACTTTCTGTCTAGTTCAAATTCCTTTTTCCAGAAAACCACATAACTTTTCTCCATCATCTGTTTTCCTTCACACCCATTTCCTATAATGGTCACAGTTAAGAGAATATCATTATGTCTCAGTTTTTAAACTAACAAAATTTCTGTTTTCATGTGCAAGTTTTTTTTATTTTATTATCAATAATACAATCAACTGTGTACAATTACAGGAAGCTGCTATTTTTCAGATTGTCAGAATGTGCAACTTTTGTTATTAACTATTATGCAAATAAATAATTATTTCTAGAAAACATTATGAAAGTTATATCAGAAAAGCAATTTCAGTTCAGACAGTCATATTAATAACAATGTGGACTACATTCTGTTCCAGAAGTTACTGCAAGATATTTTAAAAATATATAATGTAATTTGCATTGAGTTTCTTAAGATATGTTAAGCTGAACCAATGTGGTTTCAGTAGCTACCAAGGTTGGTCCATGTAACAATATGAGGAATTACATTCTTCATCTTGTGTAAGAACATTTCACAATGTTGCTCATCATAAAGTACAGTTGTAAAAAGTGTTTCAAGAACTTACAAATAAATGCAGACGATGATAAAAAGAAACAATATTCCAGCAACTTTTCACTGAAACACCTTGCACTAATAATTTTGGAAAGCTTATACAGGTGCAAAGAAGACACCCTAGACAATGAGACAGCAGTTGCAAGATAGGTAACATTTATCCACTAATATAATGTCTATTTATTTCAATAATTATTTAATCATTGACAACACTTGAATAGCGAATTCTGTGCATTAAATTTTGTTTCTGTATATCCATGAACATTTTTATAGAAGGAAAAGTAACATTATAATGTGTAGCAGTGAAAAACCATGTTACTGTAATGTTGCCTCTGAATTCTTTTGAGAGTAAAAAAACAACTCGTACATCACTTCTCAATATGAGAAAAAATTAGTGCTGTCTCCTGTAGTAGACTTATAATAAAGTTCCAGTACTACAGAGTTGGAGAGAATGCTCTTCACCTTACTGAGTCATAACTAAGCAACAATAGCTATAAACAGTCACAGATCAGACTGCTTGCCTGTTACAAAAGTCAGTGCACAGGAATGCAGCATAAATGAAACTGAACAACTATGGGTTTAATCAGATTAAAAATAACCTAATTGGGACAGTGTCTACCAGTTAGAAGGATCAAATAATAAATGGGATGAATTATATTCAATTCCGTTGAGGCATCCTAACTATTTTCATGGAATTAAAATAAACACAGTTCTCAGTCAGTGAGAAAGAAGAGTTAAGTTAAAACTACAAGCTAGATTATTCAACTTAGACAGAATATCCATGACATCCATAACCTCTATGTAGTGTAGAAATCATCTGTGCTGCACATTTTCAAAGAAAAATATACCAGTACTAAACAAAGTTCCAAATCATAACTCCTAACTCTCAAGAAACATGTTAATCACTATCAGAGTTGGTAAAAGTAAGCCATGCCTCCTGGAACCTCATCAACAAATACTGAAAAACATGTACGAAAATGGTAGGGAAAGCAATTACTATCAGACCTGAAGCTCAACTGATACAAGATCAAAAAACTGTTTGCAATGTTTTTAACAAACGTTTTATCTCCCCAAATGGCACCATAATACCAGAGACAGATCAACTCAATATCCCAATACACTGCTACACCACAGGTAAAGGCTTTGAATTTTAGAAATTAAAAGCAGAATAATTCTATAGCTAAAAAACAAACACTCAAGCAGTTGGAGCAGTCTTTTCAGCAGAGTAACTAAAAAACAGGTACCATAATTGTGGTTAAACTAATTACATATCTCATCACTATTGTAGCATCAGAGAAGGTATTTTTCATACTGGACTGAAAAGGAGCTTTATCAGTCCAACACAAAAAAGACCAAAGGAAGAATCATCATCCTATAGACCAGTATCACTGATTCATATATTTACAAAGATTTTTGAATCAGTGATGATGGCACAGCTTAGTGTCTTCATTACGAACATTCTGCTCACAGAAAAACAACATAAATATTGCAAAGATCACAACACCACAACAGCTGTAGCAGAATTTTTGAACCAAGTCTATACCATAGTTTTCTAGATGAAGGAAAGTATACAGTGGCTTATTTTCAGATTTGACAAAGGCTTTCAACCTCATTAACAATACAGTTCTCTTCCAGAAATTGAGGGCATGCAATACCATGCACACATCTCTTTCACTCCTACCTACTTACTTAAAAACTGTAAACAATACACGATTATAGATTATCAAAAGGGTGTGAGAATAATCAACATTCAGTCTACGACTGAGACAGCAATGCAGGGTGTGCTTCAGGGACCAATACTGGGCCAATTGCTTTTTCTTGTGTATGTAAACGATATTCTACAACCTCCTAATTCCCATATAGTTACTTATAGTTACTGCTGTTTTCTGGTGACAACAACTGGAATGTAACATATTTTTCAGCACATGTGATATCTGATGTGACTACATATTTTAGGAAATACGACAAACTCACAGTTACTGAAGTGCAAAGCAGGCAATTCATGCCAAAGATATGTAGGAAATATTTTTTGAATTTAGTATATGGACAATGAAGACAGTAAATTCATTTATCTGCACTTGGATGGCAATCTTCAATGGGAAAACTATCTTAACCTTATATGTACGAAAATTAAGAGTTCACTGTACTTGCTTAACCATCTGTCCAAAGTTGTATTTTTAAAAAACGCTGGAAAAATGTTCTGGTGGATAGTTTCTCCATTTGTAAGTTAGAGGATGGAGCTGTGAGGTGTGTTTGAACAGAATACTGGTGCAACAAAAGAGAGATATTAAGCTAATACATGGTATGGGTGAAAAAAAAATTTTAAGCCATTGGGATCATACATCCAAATGTCAAGATGAACATAATCACAACAAAAAATGAGCACAGCTTTTATAAGCAGAGAACAAAATGAAAAGGAACTTACCACAGCCCATATATCAGAGGTTCAGTGTGGTACAACAAAGGGAATCTAAAATCAGTGAGCACAGCGGACATGGGCATGGACTGCAGACAAGTGGAAGCACTAGGTGGGAGTGTGAATTGACTGAGCAGCATGCTGAAATAGTCTGAACATTTGTGATTAACACTGTGTCCAGGTGGCACAGTGGTTAACACAACTGTCTACTAAGTAGGAGATCCTAGGTTCAAACTCTGGTCGGGCACACACTTTCACTCATTGCTGCAGATTCCACACAAAGTCCTGATGCAGCTGATATCATCAGTTCCTTCCCTTTGCTTTCCTTCCCCCACCCCCTAGCTGCCTTCCATTTACATAATGTTAGCAAAACCTCATTCGCTTATGCATATTTTGCATTTTTCCACTCCCACCTTACCTAAGGAATCCTTCTATAGGTAACTGCCCCGACTCAAAAATTGCTTTTAACTGGCAAAAAAAGGCTATCAGATGTATTGTGCACTTACTCAAAGAGAATAGTGTAAAGATCATTTCAGAGGGCTTAATATTATGATGGCACCAGTCTGTGCATGAATAGTTGCCACCTCAGTGTTACAGAGAATTTAAGTAGTTTTAATCTTACAGTGTTAATACATGCACACAACATAAGGAATCAGTTGATTTACCCAACAGGAACTTAGCTAAGGTTCATAACAGTCACAAATATCTTTGCCTCAGATTTTTCAATAGACTTTCAAAAACAGTCCATTGTGTTTGTTCCCTACAGTACATTTAAGATTGTTTTAGCAGTGTGGTTTAACAATAAAGCACACTAATCAATGAAATAGCATGAGGAATTGAATTTAAGTGAAATAAAGTTCTGACTAATCACTGTCACACCAAGTTGTAATAACAGAGCATACCAGCAAATGCAAATATTCACATAAAATGGTCTACTAACAAGTTCCTACACATATAATTCTGAGATTATATGTAACATTGTATCGCTAATGTAATTACCATGGTATTTTATGTACTCTGTCTCTTACCTTTGTATGTACTGCAAATATTTACACTGATAACATATAAAGTGTTTGAAGGTGAATACATAAAATAAAATAAAATATCTTCACATTGTCCATAGATAAACAGGAAACTAAGAATCATATAGCTATAAAATCTGTACACAGGGGCCTATTGATTGAAAAGAGTTTTTTGGGGACACCATATTGCTTAACCCCATTGACAATTGACCCTGCTTCCAAAGGACTATTCCTGGTGATGACTGTGCACTCTGTGCTTTTGTGTAGAACAAATGTGCTTCTCTCCTTGTGTACTGCTAACTGAGAATATATTTTCATACCGTATTGTGTTGTGTATGTTTCACACTGTACCTTCACAGAAATCTACATTTGTGATCCACAAGTACTGTGAAATATGGCTAATATGCAATGAACTGGATACAACACATCAACATTGCAGCTATTGCTTTACCAGTGTGCATTGCAATTTGCAAATTACATACAGTGCATCACAACTGATCCTCCAACAAAATGTATTTTGCAATAGTGACAGTGACAGTTGCCTGTGGAGTGCTTCAGCAGCCACTGATAATGCCAGACAGTGGCAGCCTATGACTGACATACTGTGTGGCTTCACACCCACCCCTGTCTTGCAAGTGGCCTTTTCTGACCCACTAGAGTCAGACCAATCATACTCACGATGTCTCATGCTAAATGATAACTCTTCCATGCCATGTGAACTAACTTTAAACCCAGTGCTGAAACAACTACCGATGCAGATGCACAGTCTACCCATGCCATCAAGCACACCACATATGGAAATGGGAATCAGCCTGTGTTACCATTACAAACACTTCCATTACCACCCACAGATGTCATCTCCCACAAATTTAGTGCTCATCCCAAGCTATTCCCATTTCATTCTGCACACGCGCGAGCGCACACACACACACACACACACACACACACACACACACACACACACACACACACACACACACACATGAGTGCGCGTGCACACACACACACACACACACACACACACACACACACACACACACACACAACACACACGTGTTCCATTGATCAGTCTCACGGTAACTGTTATGATGTGGAATGTGTAAAATGCATAAAAAATGCACACATGAATCAAGGTTTTTTTAAGCTTAAATTTTTTATTACCTACCCCATTCCTTTAAATTTCACAAAATGCATATATTATGCCTATAGATTTATTTATTCCTATTCAAGAATTCATCTATGGTATAGGAGGAGTTGTCACAGAGATATGATTTCAATTTATTTTTGAAACTATTACTGCTGCCTTCAAACATTTTATTTCATCTGGTAATTTATTGAAAACTTTTACAGCAGCATATTTTACCCCTTTCTGTGCCAAAGATAGGTTAAGGAGAGGATAATGTAACTCTTTCTTTCTTCTGGTGGTATAACCATGAATGTCACTGTTGTTTTTAAACTGGTCCATGTTGTTGAGAAAAAATTTCATACTGAGTAAATGAACTGTGATGTTGTTGTAAGAATTCCTAACCTTGTAAACAGATACCTACAACATGTGCAACTATGAGCTCCACATATTATTCTAACCACTTTCTTTTCAGCAGTGAATACTTTTTGCCTAAGTGTTGAGTTACCACAAAATATTATTCCATATGACATCAGAGAGTGAAAGTATGCCAAGTATGTTAGCTTGCTAATTTCTATATCCTCAAAATTACCAATTATTCTGATTGCAAAAGTTGCTGAACTTAGTTACTTTCAAAGACCCAAAATAAGAATTTTCCAATTAAGATTCTCATCTATATGTATATTCAAAAACTTAGTATGCTCTACCCTGGCTACTGACTTCTGTTGATATGTTATATTTATTGAAGGAACTGTACTTCTTTGCATTAGTATTGATGTACTGTGCTTTTTCAAAGTTCAGAGCAAACCCATTCGCAGAAAACCAACCAGTAACTTTTCCAAAGACATCATTTGTATCATTTTCTATTAGAGTGTCTTTTACTGGATTAATAATGATGCTTGTATCATCAGCAAACAGTGTCAGTTTAGCTTCTTGTTTCAGATAAGATGGGAGGTCATTCACATATATCAAGAACAGAAGGGGAACACCTGATGTAATTTCACCCATTAGATGAAGTGGTAAACTTCCTTAAATCACTTAAACCATATAAAGAAATGTTTTGCTTCCTATGCTGTTCCATTTATACTGTGGAATTATAATTTCTGTAACATAATGTCATGGTTCACACAATAAAATGCTTTGGATAAGTCACAGAAAATTCCTATCGGTGACATTTTACTATTTAAAGACACTCTTGTGTTGGCAGTGAAATTGTATATTGCTGTTTCAGTAGAAGAGCATTTTTGAAATCCAAACTGTGATTTACTAAGTATTCCATTACTGTTGAGATGGCTAACCACTCTTGAGTTCATTACTTTGTCGACGATTTTTGAAAATACTGTAACCAACGATGTTGGCTGGTAATTATTGACATTTGTGGTGTCCCCTTTTTTGTAGAGAGGCCTGACAACAGTATATTTCAACCTATCTGGGAAAAGACCTTCAGTTACTGATGCATTACAGATGTGACTCAGAACATCTGCTGTAAGTGCCCCACATTGTTTTTATATATTATTAGAGATGTCATCTACTCAAACAGAACATTTATTTTTTGAAGATTTAATGATTTTTCCTTATTTTGCAACAGGTTGTTAGATTGAAATTAGTAATATTATTAATAATAATTATTATTATTATTGTTATTATTATTATTGTTGTTGTTGTTGTTGTTGTTATTATTATTATTATTCGTTCAACATTGAATGATTCATTGCATGTGTATAAAACAGGTTACAATTATTGATACATAGCACAATAAAACATTCTTCTGAATATGTCATTGATAAACAAAATGATGAAATTACAAATAAAATGGTTTGCTGAACACTATTTACATATTTTTCCAAAGCACTTCTTATTCTGCATGTAAGGATGCTATTCTTCTGATGTGTAAAATGGATTTTGTAACAGGAATTTCTTCAGCTGAAATTGAAGCTTATTGTGGGTAGGGTCATAACTTTACTGGGCAGTGTATTGGCTATCTTTAAACCTGCATATTGTGTACCCTTTTCATAGAGTGCTGCTCTATGGCTGCTGATGTAAAATTTTTCTTTATATCTAGTATTGTACTGATACAAATTGGAACAAATGTTGGACTGCAGTCTTTTAACAAGTAATATGGCTTTTAGAATCTAAAGGTTTACTATGGTTAGTACACCAGTTTTTGGAAACAAGCCACGACATGAATCCTTATATTTTGCTCCACAGATGATTCTTGTAGCCCTTTTCTGAAGTAGCACTAGCTTATTTAGATTCTTTGTTATTGTTGATCCCCATATTTCTATTCTGTAATTCAGGTGAGAGGAAAATAGACCAAGGTATGCAACCTTTAGGACAAAAAGTAATCTTTGCAGAACTTGCTAATCATATTAATTGCAAATATATTCTTAGACAACTTACATGCTAGAGTGTCAACATGTGTCTCCCACTTTAGATTGCACTGAATTGTTAAACTGAGGAATTTTACTGCAAACTCCTTTTTTCACTAATTCATTGCCTATGTTTAGTTTAATTTCATCATTAAATCTACTGTTGTTAAACTCCATGAGACATGTTTTACTACTGCTTACATTTTAGTGGCTTTCATTAAAATACTGTACAATTTCATTTGTCACAATATTACAGTGTGTCTCTAGTTCATTAAATGATTCCTTTTTACATGCAATGGATGTATCATCTTCATACAGAACTATTTTTGAACGCTCCTCAATTAACTGAGCAGTTGCTGTGCTCGTTGATTTACATTTTAAGAATATAATTTGATTTCCAAACATTAGGTTGTGCATCTGGAGAAAGTTTATAATTCTGTTGTATATGACTTTCTTCAACTATTTTGGAAAAGACTGGAAGCATTGAAATGGGTCTGTAGTTTTGAAATTTGAGTTTTTCTCCTTTTTTAAAGATTGTCTGGGAAGGTGCCTGACTCTTTTATATTATTTACTGCTACAGGCAGAGGTACAGACACACTTACTGTGCACACTTTTAATACATTAATACTGAGGCCATCATGCCCTGTGGAACTGGAAGTTTTTAGAGAGCTAATGATGTTAATTATGTCTTTGCAATTTCTGGGGGCTACATAAATGCTATACCTAGAGGGATTGACTTTTAAAATTATACTGCTGGTCATTGTGTTTGTCATTGATAGCTTCCCCTACTGAACTCAAATACTCATTTAATATATTAGCAATTTCAAGTTGATCTTTTACTACCATCCCATTGTGGTCAATATTAATGTCCATACAACATTTGTCTCTGCCTGTTCTAAATCTGTTTATCACTCCCCAGACACCAGTAGTAACACTGTGTGAAGCCTGAAGGTTGTTTGCAATGTAGCTGCTCCTAGTCTGTGTTAATAAATCTTTATAGTATTCTTGATAAATTTTGAAGACCTCCTTTGGCTTGAAATTTTGTCTATTATTCAACATTGCACCATGGAATAATTTTAATTTTTCCCTTGCTCCAATGACATCATTATTTATCTAGATACTTTTGCTCATATTTTTAGTTTAACTTTTGTGGCCACAATTGGGCAAGTGGCACCAAAACAACAGTAGAACTCAGCAGCAAAGCTATCATAGGAAAACCTATCAGTCTCAAACCACAATATGTGAATTCAGTCTATTGATGTTATCATTATACATCATTCTTTTGCTTACATATAGTTTCTTTTTAGTGACAAAGGGCATCTCATTTGCCTCCAATTGAAGTTGTGCTGCATGGTGATCCGAGATGGCTAGTTTTAGAACAGCTGTACTGTAGGAAAGATGGTTCGTGTTTGTTATTATATTATCCAGACATGGTTTGCTTTTGCTAGTCTTTCTAGTTGTCTCACGGATAAGTGGCGTCAGATTGAATTCATCGAGGTGTAGCTTTTTGGTGTTGGAATCATTGGTTAATAAGTGTATATTTATATCCCCTGTTACTATAGTGTTTATAGGGCCATTTAACCCAGAAATTGGACTGTCTATATACATCAGCAAGTCAGATAGATTTTTGAGAAATGTATCCATACATTCCCCAGGTGGCCTATACACACCGATAATTGCTATATTTTCTCTACCCCATTCTAGATTTACTGCGACAAATTCTGTGATTCCTTCTATGCAGAATGTACTTACATCAGTAACACTGAAATTACTTGCTTTAACAATGAAGGTAGCTACGCCACTCCCAGACTTGTTTTTCCTCCTAAAGGCAGAACAAAATTTCATGGAGAGTGGGAGAATAATGCTAATTGGGTCTTCAGTGTACTAGTGTTCAGTTATGTCTAAAATATCAGCTTTATCAAGATATTTAATCATATCCACACCATTCTGCTTGTTTTTAAGACTACCGAAATCTGGTGTATGACATTAAGTCTGAGTTTCTCCTGCTGGACTATACAGGATGATTTAGGACTACCAAACTGTTCAGCAAGCTTTACAAGTTTCCCAGGCTTGTCTGCAGTGGCTGTGTGTGTGGTAAATTCTGATTTGGTGGGCTGGACCATTCCATGGCAATGCACTTATTTACACCGCTTTGTGGAGAACTTCGTCTAATTTCCTAGACAATTAATTTTCTGACAGTCTTTTTGCATCTTTTATTCATGTGCATACTGTGAGTTGCATGTAGGTCTCTTTCTAGACTGCTGACATTAATCAGGCACACATTGTGAAATTTATTACATATTTCTCAAAACTGGCTCTTCCATGTACTGTGTGGCTTTTTCTTTTGAACTATTCTCACCAATCTTTTCACCTACACTTAAGAAATGGTTGTTAAATACATTACATACTTGTGTACTGTTGGGTAAGATGGTCTCATTCCATTTAATAGTAATACTACCTACCCCAGTGGTTATTTTTCTTGTCTCTCTTCCAACAAAATTCCACATTTTACTGCCCAAGTTGTTAATTGCATCTCTAATATACATTTTTTTTTAATTTTCTGACAACTTTTCTCAGTATGTTACAATAATTTTTGTAGTGTAAAATTACTCCTGTGTCTTTACTAATTCTTGCTGTCTCATACAATTTTCTTTTTCTTTTTAAAGACACTTTAATAGAAAGAAAACTCTACTTATTCAGATAAGTTTACAAAACAGTTCACAGAGTGTCGGAAACCAAAAAAAGTGTGAAAGCAGCGTAATTTTACTGCACAACAATGGCTGTGATGTGTTATCTATGATAAATTATGAAAAATCCAAAAGTAAGCAAAGTGCTCTTGCACCATCAAGAAGTAGTGTGTTTAGTAATTCCTGTAAAATAAATAGCGATAGCTACAACAAAGTTTTAAGTAGTGGAAAGCATGCAGATACAAGACACAAGATTTTATTTCTGTCTGATAGTCATGAACAACACTATGCTAGATTATTAAATCACTTCCACGAAGTTATTTTGCGACGTCCGTTGACAAACCAAATGCAAAACTGAAATATGTTGTTAATAACATTGACGAAAAAGTAAAGGACTTGAAAAAATTTGACTGTGTTATTGTTCTGGCTGGAACAAATGATGTAGAATCAGGTACCAAGGATTAGCAATGCACTGTGAACGTGCTACTCACAAAAACTACGAACAATAAAGGGATTGTGTGTACAGTACCAGACAGATTTGACAGGGAGGACTGGAACGACAAAATATACAAAATGAACACGTTATTGATGGAATATGTTGCCCAGTACAGCCAAGCTAAGGTACTGCATGTTAATCTGTTTTTAAGGATGACTGGTTATACGAAGTGTGGGCTACATTTGGTGCTGAAAGGGAAAGAAACTTTCATTATTCAGCCATGATTCAGCCCACCACACCGTCACTTATCTCTGTTAACTGCTTGCAAAAGGCAGATCAGTCACTCACCGAAACTGTATGCTCACAATATGGGAAAATAACACAAGACAAAACCAAAAATTTAACTGTAAATATACATACTAGGGAATGAACAAGTGACAAGGAAGGAACACAGAAGACAGTATACGAAAATAACAGAAGAAGAAACCGAAAAGTTAACAGTAAATATGTCTTCAGTGGAACGAACAAATGGCAGGGAACCAGCGCAGAAGATAATATCACCATGTAAAAAGACCGAGGACGAAGCTGCACCAGAGTGGACAGAAGTTAAAAGCAACAGCTCACGATGTAGCACCAGGCAGAAGTTAGCATCCAGACAACATATGAACGATTTTTTCTGCCCAAATCCACTGCAGAAGAAAACAACCAAGAAGTAGTCTAGGACTCCCAGAAGGTGAAAATCATGTTAGAAACGAAAAAAAGACTAGGACCTACTCTTCAAAGAACTAACCGGGAATACAGAAGCGTCCGATCCCACCCGGCTGCTTTGACCCATGACGTCACCAATATGGCGGAAACGACCATTCTCAACGTCTCCAATATGGTGACGTAAATGACAACAAACACGAAAATACATATAAAACCAACACACACATCTCTCTCCAAAAATATAATCAAACTAACGGCACTAGTGCAGAAAATTGGGGTTTTTTGGGTGGGAACAAACTAAATATAAACACATGCAGGCACACACCACGAGCCCAAACCACACAAAACGATGACACAAAAACACCACAAAATTCCCAAGTTCCGCTACACTTACAATATTGACAGGAATCAGTCACTTCGCCTACATAACTCAACCGCAATTGTCGATACCACAAATTAAAAACCAACTACTCGAAAAATTATAATCACACCACAACTATCGATATCACAAAATCAACACCTAAAACAACGGTTGGAATCGGACACTTCCCTTGACCTGTATAGGTCAACAGCATCTCACGATACCAAAACACACAAAGCTATGACATTTTGGAATCGGACACTTCTCTTGAGCTGTATAGGTCAACAGCAACTCACAATACCAAAACACACATAGCTATGACAACAAACTGCAATCAATCACTGCAGCTCAAATACAACTGACGATACCAAAAAAATTGAAATCGTGTACTTACCCCTAAGATACATAAATCAGCCACAAGTGCCGATCCCAAAACATCAACCACCAACACATGCAGTAAATAATTCCAACCCAGCAACATATAAAAACCCCACCAAACATCATAACACACGAACAATAGACCCAAAAAAACAACTACTTTCCATAAAAAAGTTCCACTGCTACATACTTACACCGAACTCGCATATTCTGCTTGCACACGGTGAATTTCACTATCTCCATCACAAGCCCAAAAAGTTGCAGAAACTTAATGATGGACAGCATGTCGTCCCCCATTTCAGCCCACAGATGAGCACTATTAAACTTAGAAGTCATATCCATACCAAACAAAAGAAGTCACAAATTGAATTAAATGACCTACCGCACGACAAACAGCAAACCAATAACATCAAATGACACAACAGGAACTTAATTCCTAACTCACTGAAACTAATTTCCCTTCTTCTATAACAGTCATGACCGATAAATGCACACTTCAAGCACTGACACCCAAATGAACCTAGTACACCACCAGAGGACACCATTAACCGCAACAAGATGACATCTAAAAACACAATGCACTCATAAACTAAATTCTGCGCCATCATGACGTCATACAACACAACACCCTTACACCTCGGGTCAAAGCCGACAGATGGAATCAGACGTCTCCATTGACCCGAACTAACCAGGCAAGAAATATATCTCTCATAGAAGTGAATAATTCTTTAACTCTCCTATATCATAATGTACAGGGCTTAACCAGTAAGCTATATGACCTAGAGGTCCGTTTGAATGGTTCATTGAAGGAGATTTCTATCTTGTGTGTAACTACTGAACACTGGCTGCAAGAAAAACAAAAATGTGCAGTTGGGATTTCAGACTTCCATTAGGTCAGCAACTTTTGCAGGGAACATACAGAGGGGGTGAAACATATATATTTAAGAACAGATATTAAATCAAAGGAAATTAGGTTTAAAAAGTCTGCTTTACTGAAAAAGATTTTCAATATTGTTTATGTGAACTAAAAAATATTAAAATTATAGTTGCATGTTTATATATGTCCCCATCTGGCATTTTTCAGTTGTTCTCTGAAAATTTGGAAAAACTTCTGAACTATCTAAAATAGTCAGTCAAAATACATGATGGTGCTAGGGGATTTCAATGTTAATTTCAAGAACAACTGTAAAAAAGAACAGAAACTTGTTAATCTACTAAAAACATACAGTTATCACATGTCAAACTGAAAACTTAGTATCAAGGCAATCAGGTTGATGCAGTATTTCTTGATTTCCTAAAAGCATTTAGCTTGGTACCACATCTATGTTTATTGCCAAAGTCTGATCATATGGGACCTCAAGTGAAACTTGTGGTTGGGTTGAGGACTTTTTGGTAGGGAGGACACAGCATGTTATCTTGGATGGACAGTCATTGTCAGAAGTAGAAGTAACTTCGAGTGTGCCCTAGGAAAGTGTGTTGGGACCCTTTCTGTTCATTTTGTATATTAATAGTAACATCAGTTGTTTTGCAGCTGATGCAGTTATCTATAATGAAGTACTATCTGAAAGAAGCTGCATAAATATTCAGTCAGATTTTGATAAGATTTAAAAGTGGTGCAAAGATCAGCAACTTGCTCTGTGTTCAGAAATGTATAATTGTGCACTTCACAAAATGAAAACATGTAGTATCCTATGACTATAATCTGAGTGAGCCACTGTTTGAATCAGTCAATTTGTACAAATACCTGGGTGTAACACGTTGTAGGAATATGAAATGTAATGTTCACATGGGCTCAGCCAAGGGTACATCAGGTGATAGTCTACTGGGAAAATGCAATCAGTCTGCAAAGGAGATAGCTTACAAGTTACTTGTGTGACTCATCCTAGATTATTGCTCAAATGTGTGAGACCTGTACCAAATAGGACTAACAGTGGATATTGAACGTATACAGAGAAAGGCTGCACTAATGGCCACAGGTTTGTTTAATCCATGGAAGACTGTCACAGAGGTACTGAAGGAACTATGGTACTGGCAGACTGCTGAAGACAGATGTAAACTATCGTGAGTAAGTCTATTAATAAAGTTTCAAGAACTGGATTTAAATGATGACTTTAGAAATATACCACAATCCCCTATGTATTGCTCACATACGGATCATGAGGATGTTATCAGAATAATTACAGCATGCACAGAGGCACTCAAATGTTCATTCTTCCCGCACTCCATGTGTGAATGGAAGAAACCCTAATTACTGGTACATTGGGACATACCCTCTGCCAGGCACATCATGATAGTTTTTAGATCATAGATGTAGATATAGTTGGAGCAACAATTGGGGGCGATTCTAGAAGTCGGTCAATGGGGGAGGAGGGGGGGGGGGGGGTGTTTGGGGGAATCGAATATCGCTTAACAAAAGGAAAGTTGGGGTCCTCCACCAACAAACTGGTAAAATTTGGTGTTGCTTAAAGCAGTTTTTGGAAACTGTTTTGGAGTTCAGGGTAAAAAATGTGTATTAATAAATAATAAGACGTCCATTTTGAGTTAAACAATATTTATTTGTTCAGATAGTAAGCTATTTGCCACTCTTATTCTTTTGTTAAAATGTGTTCGAAATACATTGCAACCTATATTGCTACATAATTATAAAAAGTTATTGACTCTGTAGGGGTAATATATTCGCTGATTTCTGAAATCGTTTTATCCAGTGTAATACGATACTCCAATGGGGAGAGGGGGGTGGGCAATGGCCCAGACAGCCCCCTCCCCCCCCTTGCCATCGCCCCTGGCAACAATCCAACACTAAACTCAGCTTTTACATCATAGCTCATAAGCATAAGTGCTAATATTAGTATGATATCAAAAATTTGATTCTTTTAGTGATAGTGACTCAGTTTTCCCTATGAGGCCATGTGATCCTGAGTGATGAGAACATGTATTTTGATGCCCTTGATCGATCAGGGGAAAATGATATTTCAGGATATGTTGTAAAGACAATGGTTCTAATATGGTATTCAGAGAGAGAGAGAGAGAGAGAGAGAGAGAGAGAGAGAGAGAGAGAGAGAGAGAGAGAATCAGAGAGAATCATGTGTTAGCAAATTTGGAATCATATTCCACAACAGGAAAATAGCAAACAATGAATTCCTCTCCATTATTATCAATGAAAAGATTGATATTCAATGAATATGATCTTGTATTGTGGAAAAGTTAATGTAAAATTTATACTAGAACATCAGACATTATTTAAGAGCCCATTTTTTGTGGTAAGCATAAACTGAATATGAGAACTGTGTCACATATTTCACTGTAAATGTCTCTATAAACATATTACAGACCTTTTAAAACAGTATGAGAGACGTTTAGTCACTTTCACAATAAAGAACAGTTGTTTAGGTGTTGAAAAGTACCTCCAACCCCCATTTAAAAGTGCTCCATAGTATGGGTACAATCCAATTTAAATGTAAATTTTTACCTCAGTTCCTAGTACTAAACAAAAGTTCAAATTTCACAAATTGCCCAACAAACTATAGTAAATAATAGCACAAATTAAAAAATTGTGAAATTCTACTGTACTGTATCACAACATCAAAGTGCATCTTATTTTATAAATGTTATGTATAACATCAAAACAAAACAAAATTCTTTGGTTAAAACTGATCTGAGACACAATTTTTCCAAAATTGTCAGCAGAGTTAACATAACCTCTGAAATCAATGACATTTTTGTACTCAGTTTTGTTGCCTCAGTGTAACATTAAATATTTCAGTGTAAGATTAAATAACAATAGATTGAGCAACAAAGTTAGCAATAGATGCGCAGTTCTTTTACCAAAGGAAATCTCCTTTTATACTAATGCAGACATTGTCTTGCATGCACATAAACCATTCTGAATTTGTTTTAACAAGTTACAGTAGGCTGCAAATGTGAATTTGTCATTCCTATAAACTGATTGTTATGTGTTTATGTGGATCTGGTATACATTTTGTGTGTACTGTACACACTACTCACTGATTCACTGAATTAAGTGACTGACACATAAATATAAATCATCATTCAGTTGTATTCACTGACGACACTTCAGTACTGATAGAAAATAAAAATCCAGAATAAATTCGCGAAAATGTCCTAAAACTATAGAAAATCTAAATTTATGGTTCCATTTAAATGGCCTAAAACTAAACATTTCAAAAACAATGATGTTCAAATTATGTATGGTAGTCTGGACCTAAATGAAGCAGAATGTGTTAAACTCTTAGGCAAGCAGTTCGACAGAAATCTGTCATGGTCCTCACATATAGACTGTTTAAAAAATAAACTCAACAGCCTGATATTTGCTATGTCAATTTTAGCCAGTATCCCTGCCTTAGACATGAAAAATGTAGTGTACCATAGTTACTTCAAGGCAGTAGTGAGATACGGCATTGTCTTTTGAGTAAATGCTAGTAATTTAACAATAATATTAACTTTACGAAAAAAAATTGTAAAGAACACATGTAGTGCAAAGCCAAGAGAATCTTATCGGCCACTATTAAGAGACCAAAAGATGGTAAGTCTTCCCTCACTCTATATGAAATAATCATTTTCACAAATAACAATCAAGAATTGCTTGTTCCAAATAACTTTTGGCATGGATACGAAACTAGGAACAAAGGAAGTTTCATGCTTCCTATACATACACTCAGTCTTTTCGCACAGACCACACAATATATGGGGATGAAAATATATAATAATTTGAAAAAAGACAAATTTTCAAAACACTGGAACTGGCTAAGTAAAAAGAAAGTTATCTAGCACTCTGGTACAAAAATGCTATTAATGTATTGATGAATTTTTTAGTGTTGATCTGACCATTTGAGCAGGTTAAAAATTAATAGTATATGTATTCAGATACTTTATAGTTCTAGTAAATGTCGTATTCCATGTACAATCTGTTATAGTTATAAGCTTGACGAGACTCCTGTACACTAAATCAATCATTTAACATGAATGTTATGAGACAATAAAATTCTGATTCTGATTCTGGTGGTGCTGGGACAGAGGAATCAGAAAGAGCTGAGGTAACAGGAAGAGCTGGAGGACTCAAGGCCAACAGCGATTTATTTCTGTTTTTACCTACCTTAGATAGTAAACAGCACAATGTGTGGATGCACTATAGTTTCCACTGGTAAATACTATTTACCCTGTGGAATTACTGAAAACATTTAAGAAATTATTGCCTCTTCATTACTTTTGCTTTTGTTGCAGCATAAAACATAGATGCTGTCTACTATATGAGAGGGAGGCAGGATTCTTCTCCTCTGCAGTAGGTTGGTCTGGAAGTGGAAAGTATCACATACTTCTGCTGTGATCAGTGCCCAAACAAGCAGGCAGGTTACAGACCAAATACTGTACAAAGGCTGTGCTAAAACTGAACGCTACCTATTCAGGTTCATCTGAAGAGTTGACAGTCATTATCTGACTTCCAGAATGAGATTTTCACTTTGCAGCAGAGTGTGCGCTGATATGAAACTTCCTGGCAGATTAAAACTGTGTGCCGGACTGAGACTTGAACTCGGGACCTTTGCCTTTTGCGGGCAAGTGCTCTACCAACTGAGCTACCCAAGCACGACTCACGCCCTGTCCTCACAGCTTTACTTCCAGCAGTACCTCTTCTCCTACTTTCCAAACTTCACAGAAGCTCTCCTGCGAACCTTGCAGAACTAGCACTCCTTTCTTCCAGGAAGTTTGGAAAGTAGGAGAAGAGGTACTGGCGGAAGTAAAGCTGTGAGGACGGGGCGTGACTCGTGCTTGGGTAGCTCAGTTGGTACAGCACTTGCCTGCGAAAGGCAAAGGTCACAAGTTTGAGTCTCGGTCCGGCACACAGTTTTAATCTGCCAGGAAGTTTCATTATCTGACTTCATCACAAAGAGCCAGTGGGGGTAAAGCACATTCTGGTTGCGAGCAATGTTTCTAACTACAGTAGCAAAATATGTTTATATGTCATATGAACCTCATAACACTCAATCACTTTCAAAAAATGAAGTCACTCATCTGTGAAGGAGACTTAGCTATTTAATAAACTTTAGTTTTGGTCCCACTTTTGTTCTTTTAAACATTTAACCAGTTTTACACCCATGATCTTATTTTAAAAAGCAGTGACACAGTAATAAACTTGACTATGCATCTGCTGCTTTAACAACTGACAGCTTATCTAAGTTGATTGTATTAGTCATCAAACCCAACTAATCTATCTGCCCCTCTGAACATCATTTGACCACTGGTATATATGTGTTAAGAGATACTGTATTTGCATTAGCATCTCACTTTTATGGAGCAGAAATGGAGGAAGGAGGAGTTGCCATATTCATCAGGAACTGTCATAAACTTCAGAACACGGATATTTAAAAATTTTGCCTGCACATGGAAGCAAGTGTGACAGAAGTAGATTTTCATAACAAATCCTTCATAATAGTAGGCATCTATTGATATATCGAGCACTTGCAGATGACTTTAATCTGTTCATAAATCATCCTATTTAACAGAAAAAAACTAGTGGTTGTTGATGATTTTAATGTAGATTTTCTTAAAAACTCTTCCTATAAGAATTTATTACAGCTCCTATTATAAACTTCCTAACTGGGGTAGCTCCTCTCCTTTCTGCTGTTCTCCTCCAATGACCTCCCCTCCCCAGTCCTGCCCCTCCCCTAAATTCCCATTCTGCCTCCTCCTCCCTTCTCTCCTGACCCCTCCCCTACCCGTCCCCTAGACATTGTTAACATCTTCATAGAAAGGAATAATGAACAGAATTATACTATAAAACCAATAGTCAATAGCCTTTCAGACCATGACACTCAGTTCCTTTTGTTAAATTTTAATACTGAACAGGATATAAAATCTACTAAATCTGAATTCAAGAAGATAGTCAATTGACAAAAAATTATTTTAGGACACTTCTCAAAGACATGAACTGGAGTGATGTATACAGTGCTCATGGCATGAACTGAAAATGCAAAATTTTCATTAATGACATCATTATCTTATTTGAATACTGTTTTCATCCAAAACCAACCCAGATTAGACCAAAGTAACACATAACTCAAGGAATAGAGATATCTTGTAAAAAAAAAAAAATAAAAAATAAAAAAAAATAAAAAAAATAAAAAATAAAAAAAAATAAAAAAAATTTAAAGCATATCCGTCAGTCAGAAAAATGTCTGACGTTGATGCTATAACTCATTACAAGAATACTGCAAAACGTCAAAGTTATTATCAAATCAGATATTAAGGATAGTAATATGGACATCAAAGCAAGTGCCTTACAAGAAAATAATATTCACATCAAATAACAAGATAAAGTCAATATGGAATATAGTGAAAGAAAGACTGGTGGAACCAGACACGAGAAGGAGCAAATAGCATTAAGAATAAATGATACATTGGTAATAGGTGATTGCAGTGATGCAGTAGCTATGGACAAGCATTTCGTAACTGGTAGTCAAAAGATGGGGTTGTAGGGTTCAGTAGATGCCGCCATGGAATATCTCAGGCCAGTTATTACAAATGACTTCAGTAATGTGAATTTGCCTTAGAATCACACCATTAATCCACCTTGAAATCCTTAAAACCAAAAACTTTTAGTGGTTATGTTAAAATATCAACAAAGTTAATTAAAGAGTGTGCTTCTGAGTATAGTATCATATTAAGTTACCTTTGTGCCCAGACATTTGTCAGTGGAACATTTCCTGAGTGTTTGAGATATGCTCACATTAAGTCTTTGTTTAGGAAAGGAGATAAGAAATACCATAAAACTTCCATCCAGTTTCATTTTTGCTGGCATTCTCAAAAATTTGCACATGCAGACAACCTGGCAATCACACATCAGACTGAACATTTTAATGACTTCAACAGAATACTGAATGCAGATCTGGAAGTACTGGAAAATTACTGCTACAAGTGGCAGCTACATCCAAACCCTAACAAAACAACCACCGTAACACACATTAACAACAGATATACAATAGTTCGTATTGAATTTAAATTGCACTCTAATGGACATCTCACTCCAAGAAGATACAGTCAGAAACTGAAGTTCTGCAATGCTGTCATGTTGACAGTGGCTGGAACATTGTCAGGTTGTGGGGCAAGCATATTGAGGACTTCAGCAGTAGCTTTTGTCTATAGTGTGCTCCAATATTACTCACCAGTGTGGATGAGAAGCTCAAACATAGCTAACTGAAGTTGATGTCCAACAGGAGGAGACAATACAGATAATCTGTGGAACACTCAGAGCCATCCCATGTGCCTGAACCCCATCCTAGCAAGCACAGGGTCCACTGAGAAAAGGCAAACAAAGTTATTTACAAAATTGTACTGAAAAATCATAGACAATACAAAACTCTCTACATACCAAGACCTGGCATCTGCATGCAAACTTAAACTAGGTCACCTTTGTGGAAAACCGGCAAGAATTGCACGGCTTCAGCTCAAATACAGCTTGGAAATAACTGCAAGTTGCAAGTGGAAGTAAGAACAGAATTTTGGTGGATGACCTAATAACAAGCACAAAGGATTCGACCCCCCCCCACCCCCCACCCCTCAAGGAAAATGTTGACAACTTTGAATTGTCACAATGATTGTTGGTAGATGCAAACAACTGGTGAACAAATGGGGACTGAGAGACAGACCTGAATGTGAGTGCTGTGAAACAGAATCTACATCTACATCAGCACCCATACTCTGCAAACCACTGTGGAGTGCATGGCAGAGGGTACTTCCCATTCCATTCACAAATGGAAATTGAGAAGAAAGACAGCTTAAATGCTTCTGTGCAGGCTCTAACTTAACTAATCTTGTTTCCATGATCCCTATGGTAGTGATTGTAGGGAGTTGCAGTATATTTCATGATCCATCATTTAAAGCTAGTACTTGGAATGTGATAAGCAAACTTTCTCAGGATAGCTTGAGTCTACCTTCAAGTGTTTTTCAGTCAGTTTCTTCAGAATATCTATATCACAAACCTGTGATCATTCATGCTGCCCTTTTCTGTATACATTTGTATCCCCTATTCATTCTATTTGGTATGGTTTCTACATACTTGAGCAATATTCAAGGATGGGTCACATGAGTGATTTGTAAGCAATCTCCTTTGTAGATTGAGTGCATTTCCCTAGTATTCTACGAAGGAAGTGAAGTCTATCACCTGCTTTACTTGTAACAGAGCCTATGTGATTGTTCCATTTGGCATCCCTGTACAGAATTACAACTAGGTATTTGTATAAGTTGACTGAATCAATTTGTGACTCAATGATATTGTTCTATTATACAGGGTGAGGCAGCTAAGTCATAACACCCCTTGTATCTCCCCAACCATAATAGATACGAAGATGCCCTTTGTACAGTGAATTGCAGGGACAGAGGCTACTGGAATACATCACATTTCATGTTTGTACTATTTCTTATTACAGAGATATGATACCATTTTTTGGTTTTTTTAAAATGTGACCCTATGTTAAATTTTAGCTTAACATGATGGGCTTAAAAAGATGGTTTCAAATATGTGTATATCATAATATTTAGGTGAGACACAGATATGTTCCCCTGTAGTAATACATACTGCGATATTTTGCGCAAAAATTAACTGATGATGTCATGCAAATATTATTCAGTTATTTAACAACTGTGATACCAAAATAGTAGACAACATACAGTATTAAAATACTACAAGATGTTAATACATTTTAAGTAATAGAAATACAAATGTAAATGATGAGGCCCTTATTGGTCACAATTATTTCATACGTATTTGTTTTTTATTTGAAAATATTTGCTATTGATCACAATATGAAGCAAACACACACATACATGCAAAATACATACTGCACGTAATACAAAACTTTACTGAAGCATGTGCTTCCCCTCTGCTGTGATGCAAATTTGTAGTTGCCGTTCGAATGATTTGTGAATGGCTGTGAGGATGTCATGTGATATATCAGTACACGCTTTGATGATACATTACTTCATATTGTCTGGCGTAGTTGGTATTTGAGCATACACTTTATGTTTGATTGCTCCCCACAGAAAAAATTCAAGAGGTGTCAAATCAGGAGACCAGGCTGGCCACTTCACTTCAGCACATCATCCTATGAAACAATCTAGGAACTTTTCATTTAACAGCTCTGTAGCCACACAGGAAGAGTGAGCAGGACAGCCATCATGTTGGAACCACATGCACTGGCAAGTAGTTAGTGGTAACTCTTCCAGCAAAATGAGTAGAATGTTTCACAGGATCTGTGCATAGTTATTGCTATTTAGTATGCCCGGAATGACACACAGCCCCACAATGTCATTTCCGATGATGCCGCACCACACATTAACACTCCACGGTTGCTGATGCTGTTCCTGTCAAAGCCAATGAGGGTTCTCTATTGACCAGTAATGCATATTATGCAAATTCACATGCATATTATGCAAATTCACATTACCGGGATTGGTGAAAGTTGCTTCATCAGTAAAAAACACCCGTTGGAAAAACGTTGGATCATCTTGTAGGCGCTGCAGAGCAAACCAGCAAAATTCCTGGTGCTGTTTGAAATCCACACCGGAGAATGCTTCATGTAATGAGAGGTGAAATGGGTGAAATCTATGCCAGTGCAATATGCATGGAACACTTCTCTGACTTATACCACATTCTGAGGCGATACGTCGTGATGAAACAGTAGGGTCATTATGCGCCAGTGCTAGAACACCCTCTTCATGTACCTCACCAGCTGCAGTTTTCTGCCTTGTCTTCTGTAATGACTTTCCATGATCCTGATTCATGTATTTTCTTGCAAATACGTGCAAGAAGCTGGCGTGTAGGACACTTACAATCAGGATACAGCTCTCCATATGGCTTTATTGCTCTAACAGTATTGCTTGTGCTTTCACCATACACTAGAAGCGTATCTAACTTTTCTTTGTTGGTGTACATGTCTGCTCCAAGAAACTGTGATGGAAATGTGATGTCTCATTACCCCAGCAGCACATTTATACCCTTCTCTCCAGACACCTCATGCATCATCTTGAGGTATTATCGAGAAGCAGGAAAACAGCATTTTACCTGTTAAGTTCCTCAGTGGTCAACAGGAAAGGTTACATTGGACAATGCCACTTCGAAGGATGGATATGATATGGGAACATATCTGTGTCTCAAAAACTATTCGCCTAAACATTATGATATACACATATTTGAAACTGTCTTTTTAAGCCCATCATGTTATGCTAAAATTTAACGTAGGGTTCCATTTAAAAAAACCAAAGATGGCCTCATATCTCTGTAATAAAAAATTGCACAAACATGAAATGTGATGTATTCAAGTAGCCCCTGTCCCTGCAGTTCACTGTCCAAACGGCATCTTTTTATCTTTGTTGGGGAGATACAAGGAGTGTTATGACTTAGCTGCCTCACCCTGTATAAATATAATCATTTTGTGAAGAAGCACACAGTTTTATATTTCTGAACATTTGATGTAAGCTGCCAATCTTTATACCACTTTGAAAACTTATAAAGGTCTGATTGAATATCTGTGCAGCATTTTTTGGATGGTACTTAATTGTAGATTACTGTATCATCTGCAAAAAATCTGAGATTAGCATTTATATTTCCTGCAGCTGCCTGAAGTTATGACTCTCTGTACAAGATAACATGCTGCACCCACACTAGCAATAAACCTTCAGTTCATTCACAACTTTCACTTGATACCCAATACAATCATACTTCTGATAGTTCATAGCTCATAATGTATGCACTGTAGAGTCCATGTTTACCGGATTTTTTCCTTGTTTTGATCCATACTACCACCTCTAAAAATATGGAATACTTTTTTTAACATCCTGTACTTAGGGATTACAATTACAAATAACCTAAATTGGAATGATCACATAGATAATATTGTCGGTAGAGAAAATCAAAGACTGTGATTCATTGCCAGAACACTTAGAAGGTGCTACAGGTCTACTAAAAAGACTGCTTACACCACACTTGTCCGTCCTGTTCTGGAGTATTGTGGTGCGGTGTGGGATCCACATCAGGTTGGACTGATGGATGACATCGAAAAAGTACAAAGAAGGGCAGCTCGTTTTGTTTTATTGCGAAATAGGGGAGATAATGCCACAAACATGATACGTGAATTGGAGTGGCAATCATTAAAACAAAGGAGTATTTCATTGTGACGGGATCTTCTCATGAAATTTCAATCAGTTTTCTCCTCCGATTGTGAAAACATTCTGTTGCCACACACCTACATAGGGAGAAATGATCATCACGATAAAAAGAGAAATCAGGGCTCACACAGAAAAATTTAAATGCTCATTTTTCCTTGGTTCATTGAACCCTCTGCCAGGCACTTTATTGTGAATAGCAGAGTAATCACGTAGATGTAGATGTAGGACAAGCAAAAAGTAATCATTAAAATCTAATTAGTGCATTCTGTAAATCATTAACCTGCATCAAGAATTTTGTTCCCAGGCTCCTATCATCTGCAACATAAATTTTTTATAATACTACTTGTCCCAACCCTAAAATGAAAGACTACATGGTCATAAAAATAAAAATGTTCTAAGGGGCAGAATTAAAAGAAAAATATAAAAAGGAAAAGAAGGAAACAAGAAATACAAATGATAATGTCTCCCACAGTTGCTTGTAGGCAAATGAAGCAATCTGAATTTGGTGGAAAATGATGGCATCACCTGCAACCACTCTAAAAGTGCATATACACAAACCATATTTTGTGGTAATGCATGGCCACTACTGTTGTCATCAACAATGCTACAATGTGGCTGCAATACACCACATTACTGCAGTATGGCAGTACGGCTGGGAAATACTGCTGATGGAATAGCCTGTTTCAAATAATTGCTGACTCATTCCTGTAGCTGGTGTTGCCCATCAGGGGTGGAGAATATTTGATATGGCCTAGCCAAATCCACCTCTATCCTTGAGTGTATAATATGTATGTTTCACTTCCACTCACTCTGCCTCAATCTGTCTTCCTCTTTCTCATGCCAACAACACTTCAGTGCCAATTCATATAACCTGGAAGTTTGTGATTTTGCTTCTGTTGGGAAAATGATACATGTATGTAGAGGCACTCAGTTTTTTTCTTGTCTATGGGTATGTAGAAGTGGGCAAAAGAGATGACCATGAATTTCACAAATGTGATTTGTACATCTACAGCCTTAGCTATGGAACACAATATTCTATATACAAAGACCACACTCTGGAAATGAAACACTGCAGTACAAAAAAATCTGCAGCAGTGAACCGTAATTGTATGCTACATTGACTGTTAGGGTGCCTAAACTTTGTTTAAGCTTCATTGCTTTTTTCTGTGTTCATAAACATTAACATGATACAGTCATTTTTTGATTATGGTCTTTATAAACATTAGTTCTCAGATCCTATAATTCTTGTGGTATATAAAGCACATTCATAAAATCTGCAGTTCTCTCAATGTTCTGGATGTAGCACAAGGCATGAATGGCTGGGAGGCCTCGAAGGACATGTTCACCCACATAATGGGAAAAGTTTTTCTGATCCTCAATGCCCACAGGCATCTTTAATAATGAGGGCTCTGTGTGGGATGGTGGTGGGGGGGGGGGGGGAGGGAGGGAGGAAGAGAGAAAGGTGTAGAGGGATAGAAAGAGAGAGAGAGAGAGAGAGAGAGAGAGAGAGAGAGAGAGTTCACATGCTTTCACTTCATGAGACACTGCAGAAAGGTTTGGAATAGAATCAATGACATTGGTGCAAAGACTGGTGATCAGAAACATCTCTTTCCCTTCCAATACGGGCAGTGAAAATTTCATCCACCAACAAGATTTGAACCGGCTTGCCTCGAAGTTGAGTACCACTGCACATGCTTGCATTAGCTACCTTCACTATGGAGGTGAGTACCTTAAGGAATTTCTTGTGTCTTTCTAAAAAGGTGTTACAAACTCCTCATAGCTAGAGTCATATTGATGATAAATGAACTTTAAACATGTACACCAGACTTCTATATGAATAACTAGGAGCCAAAAATAGAAGCAAGATCACCAGTCTGGTGGTAACTGGTATACAGTCTTGAATATTGGTATTGGTTACCAATCCTGGAACAAACTGTTTTCAAACAACATATTCAAAATAGTGTTTCAACATTCTGGAAAAGACATGTATCCAGTATCAGTTCTCAAGTAAATGTTTCATAAGCAGTTTGCTAACTTAAAAAAGAATGCATCCACATAGAATAAATTACTCTTTTTCTTGTTAACTTTTTTCCTCTCAGAGCAGACCAAATTTTCTGTCCACATCACTTGTCTACATAGACAGAAAGTTGTAAATACCTCATGTTGAGACTGGACAACTGCTTAACAGTCTTCACTCACACCGATATATCTCATTATATGTTAAGGCCCAGATCACTTGTTTTGGGTTCCGTGTTCTCCAAAAATTAGATACATCCAGGATCTCCTTTTGGAGCAATTAAACATCATATACTCACTCACTTAACTTCTCTAGAGTAGTTTAGTCTTGTTTGTTTGTAGAGTGGACACCCAGTGTTTTGCCTACTTATTGCTGTTTGCTGGTTATTTATCCCTCTTGGATGGATTTGTCATCTCATGATCAAACCATTTTCACACAATTTCTCTTCCTGCATGCATTTAAAAGTGCAACAGGTCTGGCCATTGAGTCATCCATCACCCATGAATCTGATTGCCCAGATTGGCAATTAATCCATTCTCAGACTACTGTGCTGATGCATACAATTGGTGGTCAGTCTGTTCAAAGTGATTCCTGAACAATGGGATGCCTGATAGCTTGTGGAGTTCCCATGTAGGGTAGCTGCTGGGTAGAAAAAGTGCAAGTTGAGGTGCTCTGTCCAACATTTTCTGTAGTTTTTCGATTTGGGTGGTGGTGGCTCCAGCCTTGTAAACTGGCATATGGCTGATAGAGCAGTGTGCTGAACATATGCCCTTCCATATCTGTATCCAGTGATGCCTGTGAGCTGAGGATGACACAGCAGTGAGTTGGTACCATTGGGCCTTCATGTCCTGTTCAGGCAGAGTTTAGTTTAGTTTTAGCTTGCCTCACACCACAGAGGCATACTCTCACCGACCTTATTGGAATGAAGGTGAAGGTGACTCAAAATTGTGTGGGACATGTCTGAAGGAACAGACACCATGTAAGTACTTAATGAAGGTGGTGATGGCCAATTATCCCTTCAGTGTGGATCCACACCAAGCTTGAATTCTCATAGGAGTCAGTGAGATGCTGCAAGTAATTAGGCTAATGGACAGGGAACTACATCAGCAGTGTGTGGTATGAGTTGAGAATTTTGGTCTGACAGGAGGAATGCTAAGGTAGTCCACGCAGTTGTGGCAACCATTGTGTATGGATGGTATAATGGTCAGTGCATTTGCGTAGTAAGCAGGAGATACGAGTTCAGATCCTGGTCTGACACAAATTTTCAACTTGCCCAGTTGATATATATCAGTGCCCACTGACAGCTAATGCCTTTAACTCCTGTGTGTCTTGGCCTTTGTTATGTTTGGAGGGAATTGCCATGGGAAATCTCTGTGTTTTTGTTGTCACATAGGATTGTCTGCAGCAACAGCTTGCAGTGCAAGATGCACAAATATTGTTAGTGACTAGTCCAGTCCAAACTGTTCCCAATCAACATCTCGCAGTTGTCTCAAGTTGTTTACAGGTCCTGTTCCATCTAGATTAAACACTACAGATAAATGATGACAAGAAAGTAAGCATCTGGTTGATGCAAAGGTCTGGTCCCCCATGCCTTTAAGGAGCACTATGTCTAAGATATCAGGTTGATGTAGACATAGAAAAACTGGTGGGTCACAATGTCCAATGAGTACTGCATGATGTGTTAGTGCTGCTCTCACTAGATGGTGACCACTAGGATTTGTTACTCACAAATTCTATTCTGAATGCTTGTCATTAAAGTCACTACCAATTAAAACTCTACCACAAATGGAGAGCAGTTTTTTGATGTCACCTTGTATCAGGCTACCTTGAAGTGGACGACAGGCCTCAATGAATGTTACTTGAAAGTGCAGATTGCTACACCATTTGCTTCCATATTTTCTAGTGCAGGAAGTTGTATCAAGTGGAGTCTCAGAGGCGTTTTTACATAGATGGCAGTGCCATCTCCCATGTTTGCCATTTGGTGCGATACCAGCAACTGAAGGTGCATCTCACTGGGCAAATGTCTATTGGCACATTTCTGAGAAACTGGTGAAATTGGCTGCCTTACATACTGATGTCATTAGTGTTCCAGATGGCTTGTGCTTGTGTTAACACTGACAGTGCTTCTGGAAGATGTGCCGCTGGTATTTTTGGCTTGTTTTTAGTGTTGTGGAGGCTCAGAAGGCTGCTACTTTTGTAGCAGTGGTGGAAAGGGTTCTGTAAGCTATTTGTGCACTTAAGTGTCTACAGTGGCCACCACAGGGCGTTCCATACGTGGTATCCTCCTGCAAGGAGCTATGGTAGGCCGAGGGAATTTTCTCTATGGTCCACACCCTGGAAGAACTACCTCTGTACTCCTTGTCACCCAACCCACTCTCACTTACACACCAACAACAGAGTTTTTCATGCACTTGGTGTTTTCATAAACAGTCACACCTTCATGTTTCTCAATATAGTGAAGCTCATTCCTCCACCTGTGGAGTACTGGCACATCCAGATACTCCCGCAGCATTTGCAAACCTCTGTTCTGATTGAACATTAGAATTTAATGCATGTGGGCACTGCCGAGCACCAATGTCCAATGTTTTGGCAACTGCCCTCCAAAGGACGCACTTGTACTACTTCTGATGTGTGCGAGTCCTCAGACTCATCCACAGATGGATAAGTGATGCTGTCATGTTTATACTGCTTGTGCAACCATTTCTTGTGCACTTCAATTGCTAATTGGGGGGTTGGGTAGCACACTGTGCTTGGCAAGGCAATTCACACGTGCTGCTGTCACCTCTTTCAGTTGGTGTGGCAGCATCTTGCACTGGCAGTCAAGGGGCAGCACTCACTGGCAAGCCACTTAGTACATCATAGGTGCTACCATCACCCAAAAGCATGTGTGCGACCAAAGTCACATCCACGGAGTGAGTAGATATGTGTGGAGCCTGTGCTCTGTCCGTGAGGTGCATAACCTTCTTCAATGCCATACTTGACACCACTGAATGCAGTGATGGAAACTATATGGCATTAACTGTGGACTTTGAGAATGTGTATTAAACACACTCATCATAAATAGTTAAAAACCAACATTTGCTTATGCATTGTCATTACAGTAATGAATTACAAATTCATAGTTTTAGAAGATGAGTTTTACTTCAACTGCTGTTCCTCAAAACTTCAAACTATGAAACAAAATCAGCTACTTCTAAAGATGATTGCATGTGGGCCTGAATGCTGTGTTGCTATCTGTTACTGACAAGCAGCAGGGTTGTTGCATAGACCATGGATAATACTTTTTTTATTTATTTCAACTCTACCTTATGCAAAATCCCCATATGAGCCATGGATCTTGCCACCAGTGGGGTAGCTTGCTTGCCTCAGTGGTACAGTTGGCCATACCATAGGTGGAACCATAACAGAGGGGTATCTATTGACAGGCCAAATGAATGGTTCCTACAGAAGGGCAGCAGCCTTTTCAGTAGTTGCAGGGGCAGCAGTCTGGATGACTGACTGATCTGGCCTTGTAACATCAACCAAAATTACCTTGCTATGCTGGTACTGCAAAGCAAGGGTGAAACTACAGCTGTAATTTTTCCTGATGGCATGCAATCCTACTGTATGGTTAAATAATGATGGCATCCTCTTGGATAAAACATTCTGGAGGTGAAACAGTCCCCCATTTGGCTCTCCAGGTGGGGACTATTGTGAAGGATGTCATCATCAGGAGAAACAAAACTGGTATTCTATGGGTTGGAGCATAGAATGTTAGATTCCTTAATTGGGTAGGGAGATTAGAAGATTTAAAAAGGAAAATGGATAGGTTGTAGTTAGATACAGTGGGAATTTGTGAAGTTTTGTGGCAGGAGGATTTTGGTCAGGTTAATACAGGATTATGAATTCCAAATGGGGCAGTGATTCATAACATATGACTTTAAGCACATGAAGGTCACTTAGCTGTTCATACAAAATTCCGTCCCTCACCTCCAAGATGGTGAACCTCAGGAACCTGAGTAACAGTGTGGAAGATTGGGTACCCAGCTCCAGTGGGAAAGAGGGTTGAGGCAGGTGAGAGCAGAAGTAATGATCTACTGAAGAATAGGCAGTTGGGCTATGGGCTGATAACCCATACCCAGAAAAAAGTCTTATTACAAAAGCTCAAGGAAATACAGCTGGACGGACCCTAAGGCAAAGACACGGCAAAGTAACAAGGGATATGAGAATTGGATCATGGAGTGTACAGACATCAAACAGAATTGGAGCCATTGGTAGCCTGGCTGCAATAGTGAAAATGTACAAGGTGGATATCATAACCTTGCAAGAAGTAAGATAGAGTAGACAGGGTACCTTCCAGAAACGGCTGTATACTATGTACTACAGTAGCCACAACAGTGAACATGTATTTGGTGTGCGATTTATAGCCAATCAAAGCACTGAACAACTAGTGATAGAATTTAAATCAGTAAGGGCAAGGACATGTTATATGTGAATAAAGGGGAAATTCTTTAACTACAGTCTCTTAAATGCACATTGCCCTACCGAGGAGAAGACAGCACAAGGGAGGGAGACCTTCTATGAGGAACTGTAGCAAGCTTATCAACAGCACAAAAAAAGCCTCCATAAAGAGAGTAATAACAGTGGACACTGCCTGATAAATTTTGCACCATCATTTAATGTGACAGGACCTAGCACACTGTTCCAGCATAAGAATATACATAAAATGCTCTGGGTGTCACCAGACAACACTACTAGGAACCAAATTTAACATATATTTATAGGTACCATGCATAGCTATGATGTACTAGACTGTTGTAGTTTCAAAGGTGCTAATATGGACTCTGATTATTACCTCCTCACAGCAAAAAATAGGGGTAGGATTTCAAATGTACATGAAGTTAAAGGAGAAAGACAAAACAGCTATAATACTTCAGAATTTAAGGACCCACTGAAGGCTGAACACCAACCTATTAATTTGTAAAATAGATTGACAGTGATCATGCAGAACTATACTGTAACATAAATGACCAGTGGAATAAAATTATAAATGAAATACAGGCTGCTGCAAAGGAAATGATTGGTATGGAACAACAGACCAGAAGGAATGAATGGCACGATGAAGAATGAGAGACAGTAACAAGAACAAAGAATGAAGGATACATAAAGAGCACAACAGAAGAACAAGAATGCTAGTGGATAACTATGGAGAAAAAAGGTGGGCAGGAAAGTGGATTCTGAAATCAAAGAAGAGAAGCTCTTTCAAAAGGTAGTTGCAAGACACTGAATAATGTTAATGAAAGCAAGAAATTCTACAGAAAGGTCAATAACTTTAGAAAAGAATTTTAACCAAAAGTAACACAACATAGAGGGGAAAAACTGATACCATCATAGGAAGAAGTGTTCCATCACTGGGCCTATTACTTTAAGATATTATTATTGTTGGAGAATGCTGAAGCATGGGAACTAACTTTAAAGCAACAAGTGGAAGAAGAGGAAAGTGTGATGCCCTCAATGGAAGAGATTCAGCTGGCAATAAAGTAGCCAATAATAAGTCACCTGGCAATCACAGTCTGCCAGAGGAGTTTATTAAGTGTGCTGGAGAACATCTAGTTAGATGCATGCACACCCTGATCTCATATATATGGATGCAAAAAGTCATCACAGATGATTGGAATACTAGAGTAATATATGCTATACATTAGAAAGGGGACATCCTGGAATGTACAAACTACAGGGGAATTACATTATTGAACACCACATATAAAATATTCACCTCCCTGCTTTGACCCTGTGTAACACCTTTTGCAGAAAAAGCAATTGGAAAATATCAGGCAGGCTTTAGATCTGGCAGATTTTAATTTGCAAGACATTCCCAGGGGCAGATGTAGGCTCTGACCGCAATCTATTGCTTACAAAATGTAGATGAAAACTGAAGCACAGAGCATTAGGCAATGATTGACTAAAACAGGAGAAAGGAATATAGTAGAAGATGAATGCATAGCTTTCAGAGATGAAGTAGTGAAGGCAGCAGAGAATCAAATAGATAAAAGACATGGCACTGTGCAAATCATTGGATGTCACAGGACAGAGTGCATTTAACTGATGAAAGGAGAAAACATAAAATTGCAGCAAATGAATCTGGCAAAAAGGAATACAGACATTTAAAAAATTAGTGACAGAAAGTGCAAAATGGCTAAGCAGGAATGGCTAGAGGACAGATGTAAGTATTTAGAACCATATACTAAAGCAGCCTTTGGAGAAATGAAAGCAGCTGTATGAACAAAGAGAGCACAGATGGAAAACCAGCAATAAGCAGAAAAAGGAAAACTGAAGGGTGGAAGGTGTACATGGAGGATCTGTACAAGGGAGATCAACTTGAAAGCAACCTCATAGAAAGGGAAGAGGACATAGATGAAGACAAGATGGAAGATATAATACTGTGAGAAGAATTTGTGAGAGCACTGAAAGACCTTATCCAAAACAAGGCCCCTGGAGCAGACAATATTCTGTCAGAATTACTGATAACTTTGGGAGAGCGAGCCATGATGAAACTATTCCATCTGGTATTCAAAGGTATGAGACAGGCAAATAACCTCAGACTTCAAGAAGAATGTAATAATCACAATTCCAAAGAAAGCAGATGCTGACAGGTGTGACTATTACTGAACTATCCGTTTAATAAGTCATGGCTGCAAAATACTAATATACTAATTTTAATCCTTTACAGAAGATTGGAAAAAATGGTAGAAGCTAATCTCCCAGAAGATCAGTTCGTCTTCTGAAGAAATGTAGCAATATGTGAGGCAATACTGACCCTATGACTTCCCTTAGAAGATGGGGTAAGGAAAGGCAAACCTACATTTTTTAGCATTTTTAGACTTAGAGAGAGCTTTTGGCAGTGTAGACAGGAACGCACTGTATGAAATTTTGAAGATAGCAGGGATAAAATACAGGGAGCAAAAAGCTATTCACAAATTGTACATAAAGCAGATGGCAATATAAGCATCAAGTGGAATGAAAGGGAAGCAGTGGCTGAGAAAGGAATGAGACAGTGTTGTAACCTTTCCCAGATGTTATTCAACTGGTACATTCAGCTAGCAGTAAAGGAAACCAAAGAAAAATTTGGAGTAGGAATTAAAGTTCAGAAGGAAGAAATAAAAACTTTGAGGTTTGCCAGTGACATTGTAATTGTATCAGAGACAGCAAAGGCCTTGGAAGAGCAGTTGAACAGAGTGGACAGAGTTTTGAAAAGAGGATGTAAGATGAATATCAACCAAAACAAAACTAGGCTAATGGAATGTAGCAGAATTAAATCAAATGATACTGAGGGAATTAGGTCAGGAAATGAGCCACTTAATGTAGTATCTTTGTTTTGTTATTCAGGCTGTGAAATAACTGATGCTGGCCAAAGTAGAAAGGATATAAAATGTAAACTGCCAATGGCAGGAAAAGTGTTTTTGGTGAAGAGAAATTTGCCAACAACAAATATAGATTTTAGTGCTAGGAAGTCTTTCCTAAACGTATTTGTATGAGCTTTAGCCATGTATGGAAGTGAAACATGGATGATTAACTGTTTAGACAAGAAGCAAATAGAAGATTTGAAATGTGGCACTACAGAAGAATGCTGAAGATTAGATAGATAGATCATGTAACTAATAAGGAGGTATTGAGAAAGAAATTTGTGACACAACTTAACTAAAGTCAGTCAGTTAGTTGGTTGGTTTGATGTTCCATGGATCATTTTGCATGATTAATTGTAATGATTGGAGCAAGTCATGTTGCGTTCACATCAAAAATTGCTGTGTAGATATGGTTACATTCTGAACATCTCTAGGTCATCTTTTTATCCCAAAAATAAAGATGATTTTTACTTATTTATGTATTTATTTATTTACAAAAAGAAAGTAGATATACAGATATGAGTTAGTAGTTTCTACTCATCACCATTTACAGAGTGCAGTAATAGAAATTCTCCTACAGAATAGTAGTAGTTATCGAGCAAAAATATCCTCAGTCTGTTTTCAAATTTTACTTTGCTGTCAGTCAGACATTTTCTGTCACTAGGTAAGTGATCATAAATTTTTGTTTCACCATTGTGCATCCATTATTGTGCAAGCTTAATGTGATTTAATGAATGTCATTTTTCCTTCTCGTATTGTAATTATGTACATCATTGTCTCTTTTGAAATGTAGTGAATTATTTACAATAAACTTCATGAGGGAATTAATATAGTGTGGAACAATAGTCAGAATGACCAACTCCTTAAATAGAGGTCTACAAGACGATCATGGGTGAGCACCACGTATTATTCTTACAGCATATTTTTCCACAATGAAGACTTTCTTCCTTCAAGATGAATAACCTCACAACATTATTCCATCACTGAATGAAAACATGCAAAATATGTCAGCTTTCTGCCTTGTCTCTCTCGAAGATTTGCAATGATTGTAAACACAAATGTCACTCAACTAAGTTGTTTTAGGAGTACCAAAATGTGTTTTCTTTTCTTTGCTTTTAGTTTAAATTCTCATCAACATGGATCTCAAAGAATTTTGAGTATCCCACCCTATTTATTATTTTCCCACCATATGTTGAACTTATCATTGGTGTAGTACGCCTAGATGTGCAAAACTGAATATGTTGTTTTCTTAAAATTGAGGGTGAGACCATTCATAGAAAACCAGTCAATGATACTTATACGAATTTTGTTTGCCATTTCTTCTGTTTCTGTGAGTATACATGGACAGACTACAATGCTAGTGTCATCTGCAAAAAGAACTAATTCTTCTTGTTGTACATTAAATGGATGGTGTCCATATATGAGGAGCAATAGTGGACCTAAGACTGAACCTTGGGAGCTCCGAACATGATTTCTTCCCACTCAGAATATGTCCATGGACTATGTTGCTTGATTTACTAAGTACAACTATCTGCATTCTTTTGGTTAGATTGACATTATCTATTTATTGACTGTACCAACCCATAACATATCAATTTATGTAGGAGAATACTGTGATTCACACAGTCAAATGCCTTAGAGGGGTCAGAGAAAATACCAACTGGCACTATTTTATTATTTAATGCTCATAAAATCTGGTGAGTGAACATATCAATGGCATTCTCAGTAGTGCAACCCTACTGAAATACAAACTGTGATTTGCTAAAGATATTATTGTTGCTAAGGTGTGATACTATACCAGAATACATCATCTTTTCAAAAATTTTGGAGAATGTCAGGAGTGATCAGTTAATATCATATTTTCTGAGACATCAAAGGATCACCAATTTAATACTGAAGGATAGAGTAAGAGATCAGAACTGTAGAGGGAGACCAAGAGATGAATACAGTAAGCAGTTTCAGAAGGATGTAGGTTGAAATCATAATTCAGAGATGAAGAGTCTTGCACAGGATAGAGTAACACAGAGAGCTGCATCAAACCAATCTTTAGAGTGAAGACCACAACAGCAATAATGACAACAACAACAACATCCAAAACCCAATATATTTCTTTTTTTATTTACCCAGACATGTTTCAACAGCTATGTGTCATCTTCTGTGGGTCTTCATTCATTTCTGTAAAATACTGCGGCAGGTCGGGGTTTAATTTCTCATGTCTATCCAATCATTACCACTGTGCAGACTGCACACTGTCCCGTCTGCTCAATGTCCCTTCACTTGGCAACATTGGTACTTATAAGATGATGTAAAAGCAGCATTGATAAAAAACACCACTTAATATTTACAACTACTGAGGCTGCGCAACTCTATTTATGAAAGAAAGTTCTGTAGAAATATTGTCATCCAATTTTATTGGGCAGTAAGAAAATGGATTGGCTTCTGAAAAATAATGTCAGAAATTTCCACACAATAATGTTTATTTTGTCCTTGATAACCAAAGAAAAGGTACTATTCAGCCCACATTTAAAATATTGACTATTTCCTTCCAGTTCACCATTCATACACACATTTCACACACACAGCAGCCAGAAATCTGTCCAAACCCGAACCAAACTAAATGTTTTCACAGTCGTTAATTTTACCACTAATATGAGTTATTACATCTGGTCCTTCTTGTGGATTTCTGAAAAAAGAAACTGCTCACCAAAAACGCTCAGTAGTTAAATAATGAAACATGCCACATGGATTCTATGAAAGCCAATGCTTCACCCATGAATATCTGTTCAACAGATTTAGTCAAAACCTCTGAAATTTCGCCAAGCAGTCCTCAACAACAACTGCTATCGACTTAGTTCACCAATAACTCAAACACTAAGTAATTCTTCATCTACACATTATTTTTACTGGCACTAGTAAAATGACCATCCACATTCAAAGGTAGCAAGTGACCTCCTTCTTCCAGCCTCACTCCCAGTATATCTATCAGGTAATGAGCAGGAACCGTCTCAATTCTGATTGGCTGACCATACTGACTGCCAATCAGAATACTTGCTTGTGATCATACTCATGCCAAAACTGGTCTCCAACAATCCTTATACACAGATGCATTTGCACCCATCTGACATACAAATGTTTTAGTAATGTTTAATAAATGAAAACTAAAAGACAATAATTCTGGAAATATTCTTTAGATACAGATTTTACTCCAGCTGACTTTCTGGCTTCTCTGTTGCAATAGCAGTCACATCTAGACACATGTCATCAGCAAAGCGGGTAAATCCCCAAGGATCATTTTCCCACAACAGGCTTGTGTAATTCTTGCACGTTACTTAAGATGGTATGTAATGCAATATTGAAATTTGAAGAATGTCCCACATACACATTCTCATTTATTCACAGGCTCACATAACACATATGAAGTTATTCTAGATTTCATACTACAAAACTTGTAAGTTATTTGAAATTTTTAAATTAAATTTCAATTAAATAACTCTATACCCTAACACTTCTGGTGAGTATTTCACACCACCTAAGAACCTAAAATTTCTTTTAATTACATTTTATGGTTCGTACTGAGTACAAAAGTTGAATCTTTAATTACCATGATACTGTTAATCAAACTTTGTTTTTCCCCAATTAACCAAATATCTAAGCTGCATGACAGTATTATATACAATTATATCGAATATAGGACTGAATAGCATACAGCATTATTATATAAAAAATTTCCATCTTTTTCCAAAATCACACAAAATTTTTCAATTGAACATTTCTCACAAAAATAGAATCAACAGATTAATGACTTACCAACTAGTTAAAAACTTTTTTTTTTTTAAATATCAATTTATGGACAGTGGGGTGTGTCCATAAAATTTCAATGCACTATGGTTTCGACACTGTGGAGGGTGTTCAAATATATAATACTCACTATGAATGGCGTTTATAAACTCTAACACTTTTTTCACCAAACTTTGGAGTTCAGATAACTTGAGTTCAACATACGGGTAGCATTATGTTATCATCACTGGGGTACATAGTCCAGCTCTCAGTCACACATTTGGGTTCTCTCTCTGTCTTGTATCGGGTTCTGTACTGTTTTTTCGTACCTGCAAAACACAGTACATCTAAGTGGCACACATACAGGGTGTTTCGAAAATGACCGGTATATTTGAAACGGCAATAAAAACTAAACGAGCAGCGATAGAAATACACCGTTTGTTGCAATATGCTTGGGACAACAGTACATTTTCAGGCAGACAAACTTTCGAAATTACAGTAGTTACAATTTTCAACAACAGATGGCGCTGCGGTCTGGGAAACTCTATAGTACGATATTTTCCACATATCCACCATGCGTAGCAATAACATGGCATAGTCTCTGAATGAAATTACCCGAAACCTTTGACAACGTGTCTGGCGGAATGGCTTCACATGCTGATGAGATGTACTGCTTCAGCTGTTCAATTGTTTCTGGATTCTGGCGGTACACCTGGTCTTTCAAGTGTCCCCACAGAAAGAATTCACAGGGGTTCATGTCTGGCGAATAGGGAGGCCAATCCACGCCGCCTCCTGTATGTTTCGGATAGCCCAAAGCAATCACACGATCATTGCAATATTCATTCAGGAAATTAAAGACGTCGGCTGTGCGATGTGGCCAGGCACCATCTTGCATAAACCACGAGGTGTTCGCAGTGTCGTCTAAGGCAGTTTGTACTGCCACAAATTCACGAAGAATGTCCAGATAGCGTGATGCAGTAATCGTTTCGGATCTGAAAAATGGGCCAATGATTCCTTTGGAAGAAATGGCGGCCAAGACCAGTACTTTTTGAGGATGCAGGGACGATGGGACTGCAACATGGGGCTTTTCAGTTCCCCATATGCGCCAGTTCTGTTTATTGACGAAGCCGTCCAGGTAAAAATAAGCTTCGTCAGTAAACCAAATGCTGCCCACATGCATATCGCCATCATCAATCCTGTGCACTATATCGTTAGCGAATGTCTCTCGTGCAGCAATGGTAGTGGCACTGAGGGGTTGCTGTGTTTGAATTTTGTATGGATAGAGGTGTAAACTCTGGTGCATGAGACGATACGTGGACGTTGGCGTCATTTGGACCGCAGCTGCAACACGGCGAACGGAAACCCGAGGCCGCTGTTGGATCACCTGCTGCACTAGCTGCGCGTTGCCCTCTGTGGTTGCCGTACGCGGTCACCCTACCTTTCTAGCACGTTCATCCGTCACGTTCCCAGTCCGTTGAAATTTTTCAAACAGATCCTTTATTGTATCACTTTTCGGTCCTTTGGTTACATTAAACCTCCGTTGAAAACTTCGTCTTGTTGCAACAACACTGTGTTCTAGGCGGTGGAATTCCAACACCAGAAAAATCCTCTGTTCTAAGGAATAAACCATGTTGTCTACAGCACACTTGCACGTTGTGAGCAGCACACGCTTACAGCAGAAAGACGACGTACAGAATGGCGCACCAACAGACTGCGTTGTCTTCTATATCTTTCACATCACTTGCAGCGCCATCTGTTGTTGAAAATTGTAACTACCGTAATTTCGAAAGTTTGTCCGCCTGAAAATGTACTGTTGTCCCAAGAAAATTGCAACAAACGGTGTATTTCTATCGCTGCTCGTTTCGTTTTTATTGCCGTTTCAAATATACCGGTCGTTTTTGAAACACCCTGTATATACTTTAGACAGCAATTGCTGCTCTCAATTCAAAAGTAAAGAACTTCATGAAAGATTTTTCCACAACTTTACTGTTCTTTTTTTTAATTTACTTTCCTCATTTACAAAAAGCTTTTTTCTCAGACAAATTCATTTTCCGATAAAATCCATCATCTTTTATACAGTAGTTAAATTTAATTTTAATCTTCTCAGTAAAAAGTGAATTAACTGTTCCCCAAAAAACAATCAACAGTAGCCAAATTTGGCACCACCACTGAACTCTTTTTCCAAAATGTGTTTTAATCTTTAAGCAAGTTGCTCTTACAAATACTCCTGATTCAAAATTCTGCAAATATTTTTCTCTAGGAATTTTTCCTTTAGCAGATTTTTTTTAATTAATTAAGCTCCATAAGATTATATAAAATGAGCTATTATACCTCAAGAAAAATACAACATCATTAAATATACTGAGAATTATGTCTGCCGCCATCTGTGGCTCCGAAAAACATAATTGTACAGTACGTAAAGTATACAAAATCATTGAATATGGTCACTGTCTGCAATTCTGCAACACCTCCTACATACATTGTAATAAAAGAGAGATCAATTTTATAAAATTACTGAAAATTACTCATGCCCGCTTCGGTAGTTCTGAAAGAACATCTAACCCACATATTATACATAGACAATACCAAACTAATGAGTAGTCCTTATAACATTACTGAAGATTATTCTCACCACCTTCTGTGACTTTATCAAAATCCTCACATTAGACACATATTACATAAGGAAGAAATTATTATTGGCAAAGAATACTTAAAGTCCATGTAGAAAACTGGAACATAAGTCACACCACCTCTGTGGCTCTGTACCTCTCATATACAATATTCTAGAAAAGCATAAAAAGGCATTATAGTAAAGTACTGAAACCACTAGCCAATTACTGTGGCTCTTCATTTCACATTACCGAAACAAATTCCAGCCAACTTCTGTGTCTCTCAAAAACCTCTAACAACAGTCAGCTACTCTGGTTCATTTTTCTCATGATCAAATTACAACATATATACAGTACATACAAAAAAGGTCCTTATAGATAAACATTAAGCACAACCCATGCCAACTTGTGTGGCTCTCAAACCCATATGGTACCCCATATTCAAGGAAACATATATTACTGAAAATATTAAATGCACTTAAGCCCACCTCTCTGTGGCTTCCAAGTCATCTCAAATACAACATTTCTTTTTATCCTTTAGGCATGCAATCCTCTTTTGCCTCTGAACACATTACCTTTACAATAACTTTTCTACCAGTTACAAGAAACTTCAGGAAAATTAGACATCTTAAGCTCACTTCTGTGGCTTTCAAAACACATCACATTTTAGACTTTACTTCCTTGAATAGGCCCTCTCTTGCCTTAAACGCATTTCTTGCACTGCAACATCTTTACAGGTTACAAAACCTTTTGTGCTACATTTCATATTACCATATAGTCACCTTAAAGTAATCTTTTCTGTCATTAATAGGCAATTCTCTCTCATTTGATTAATCACTTCTTAGTTTATACTGGGACACTAGCTCTCTGTATACTTTTTATTACTCTAGTACTCTATTTACTGATAGGGAAGAAGGAAAGATGATAGTCAAAGTTCTGAATGAAGAAGAGGAAGATCGACAGCACGAAAAGAAAGGGAAATAGTATTGTCAATAACTTGACCACCTAGTGTTTGTCAAACACTTAGCATTGCATAAAGTGCAACACCCCTTGAGGCTCCTAGTTACTGCTGTCTCTGTCATCCTTCTGTATGTCAGTTAATTCTGTAAGTTCCTCTAATGGACACTCTCTAGCTCAGAAGGATCCACTTCTTTTCTTTCACCATATTCATTATAGCCTTCAATCAATGTAGCAGCCCTGCAATATTGTATTGGAGTGTCACTTTGTTCTTCGTTTACACTCTGTCTTTTTCCAATGAATGGAATAACTACAGGTTTTCCACTTATTCTTATAATTATACCATTGGACCCTAAATTTACCCATCCTTCATATTTATGCAAGAAGTCAGCATCTACCAACGTTTCCGCATCTACCAACATTTCCACACTGAGTCCAGTTATAACTAGAAAATTCTGTTTTATGGCTACCCCACTTACAGGTATGGGTACTATGACGTCTTGTTTAACCACTTTCTTAGTTTTTCCAGTAGCTACAGTAATGTTTAGACCACTCACTGGCGTTACAACTATTTGTTTATTCATTGGGTGAGCATTTACAAAATTCTGTGATACAGCACACACTTCTGAACCAGTATCAATTAGACAAGGAACTTTCTCTTCAAACGTCATTACTTCAACAACCAGTTGTCCTACATGCTCTCTCCTGATTACAGTCTCAGGCTCCTATAGCAAATCTTGCACCACTTCTCGTCTGTCAAATCCTACCTCCCTTGTGGAAATCATACTTACATTTACTAGGTCCTCCTTTTGCTTATTATTAGTAGTGGTAGCTTCCACAAGTCTGTCCACTATTGACAACTTAAAATACTCCTCCAACTTCTCACCATAATTTTCCTGATTCTGCAATTGTCAGAAATTTCCACACCATTTTCTTCTTCCCCTTCTTCTGCTTTTCCATTCTCACTTTCTGAAATTACTTCAATTAATTTACTCAAATCTTCCTTGAACCTTACTCCCTCATTAATACCACAATTCAGTGGTAGCCTCTCATCTGTTTTGCAGAGCTGATTCACCCCCATTTCCTGATCTGAATCTTCACTTAATTTTACTTGTTTTTTAACATTATGGTCCTTATGATATTTATTTGCACTGTCTTTATCATATAATGGTAAGTTATTTACTGGATATACCTTAAGTTTCTCCATGTCACTCTCCTGTGCTCTCTTAGTGGCTAAATTATTATTACCGGTATGTTGTTTTGTAGGCGCCTTCCTTACAAAGGGTGTTGCTAATGGGTTTAACCTGTAATGTTTTCGTATGCGGGTGCCAGCTTCATCGCAGACCATTAACAGTTTTCCTGCCAGGTGTTATTATTATGTCTACGATGCCTGTCATTGGGCGGGCACCGCCTCTCTGTTACATCATCAGCTGACGGCAGTCATAATACTGAACCCGTTCGTTGAACCTATTCCCACTAGTACCTCCTCTTCCTCTAAATCTATCACTGTACCCATTACCTCTTTGAATGCTTATTCTGCTTACATTAACTTCAGCTCTATTATCATTCTGCCTGACAGGAGGCCTATATTCTCTAATTCTCTCCTGTCATTTTCTTCTTCCTTGAAAATACTTTCTACCCTTTCCAGATAGTGCATAAATCCATCAAGATAATCTCTAGGAGCTGAAATTATTTTCTATCCCCATAATTATTTGCTCAGTTTCTACTTTTTCATTTAAATATGACAAAGTAGTTACCCATTTCTGTACAAATCTTTTATTGCCCTCTCTCTTTGGATCCTACTTTTCCCTTCACTGAAATTTATTTAAAACCTCCATTTGTTTTTCCCCAATACACATCTAAAAAAGCCTGTTTGAGCTCCACTAATCGGTCATATTTATATGAGGCCAAGTTTCCCCAAATTCTTGCCTCTCCCATAATAATTTGAAGTAATGAATCCTATCTTTTGTTTATCATTCCAAGATTTAAGCAAGAATCCTCAAAATCACTCAAAAATTCATTTGGATGAACATTTTTACTAGGATCAAATCTTAAAAATTGGCAATGTGTTACATAGGCAATTTCAGATGATTCTACAACGCCATTAGTTACTACACAGCCACTCTAGTTGTTCACATTTTGCTCTACTTGGGTTAGTCTACCCTCATGCTCACACAATTGCTCATTCACGCTGGTACTGAATTACTGGATATTAGTTTCTATGTTAATAATTTTACTAGCCACTTGCATATCCAACTTAGCACACACATCTTTCCCACATTTAATCTGACCTTCTAATGCAACACGGCTATCCTTATGGTGTTTTCCTATATTCTGAACCTGTACATGAACCTCATTTAGTTCTGAATTTACTTGCTCTTCCAATTGTTTGCTACCCTCAGCAACTTGCTTAATCTGAACAGTCAATTCATCTTTTACTGTTACAACAGCCTGGTTACATTCTAGTTTCATCTGATTAAGTTCACATTTCACATTACCAGATGTACCGGTGTGAAATGAGCATCTTTTTGTGAAAATGAAACACTAATTTCGAATTGAAAAGTAAAAACATTTTATTCAAACTACTGACCATTGCTTTCTATACATTTTGACAACCTTTCTGGCAATTTGTGGACACCACACCAATAGAAATGTTCGTCTTTTTGAAACAAACCAACCAGACACCCAATTTTCGACTTCTTCGTAGGAATTGAAGTGTTCCTCAGCCAGTGCGTGTCCCATTGATAAAAACAAATGGTAGTCAGAAGGGACCAAGTCTGGTGAATATGGCGGGTGGGGTAGCAGCTCCCAGTCAAGTGTTTTGATTGTATCCTGAACCAGTTTCGCTTTGTGTGCAGGTGCATTGTCGTGTAAAAGAATTACTTTGCCATGTCTTCTGGCCCATTCTGGTCTTTTTTCGATCCATGCATTGTTCAAATTGATCATTTGTTGTCTGTAGCTATTAGTATTCACAGTTTCACCAGGTTTTAGAAGCTCATGATTCACCACACCTTTCAGATCCCACCAAACACAGAGCATTGTCTTCTTGCCGAATCGATCTGGTTTTGTAGATTAACCCACGATTTTTCCCATTTAGGATTCTTAGAATAAATCAGTTTTTCATCGCCAGTAACAATTCGATGCAAAATTGATTTTCTTTCATGTCTTTGAAGCAAAATTTGACAAATGGTTTTTCGGTTTTCCATCTGTCTTTCATTCAATCCATGTGGCACCCATTTTCCACACTTTTGGATCTTTCCCATAACTTTCAAACGGTCAGAAATTGTTTGTTGTGCAACATTTAGCATTGCTGCCATTTGTTTCTGACTCAAAGTATCATCTTCATCCAATATTGCTTGCAATTTGGCTTCTTCAAACTTTTTTGGTGGTCTTCCACGTTCTTCATTTCTTACATCAAAACCATTATTTTTAAACCATTGAAACCATCTTTTGCATGTTGCTTCTGATAGAACATGATCACCATATGCCTCGACAAGCATTCAATGCGACTCTGCAGCGCTTTTTTTCAAATGAAAACAAAAAATTAATGTTTTCTGCAAATCATCACTTTCTGGTACGAAATTCAACACTGTTAACACAATGAAAACATATGTTGTTTTTTCCATGACTTGATGTATACTAAATATCTTTGACAGATGTCATACCAACCAAACAAAATAAAAATTAAGGCTCGTTCACAACAAATGTTCCCTATCAAACGCTCATTTCATACCAGTACAGCTGGTACTACTGAACAAGGTCACATCATTTTTCCAAGCATACCTCTAATTTTATCTTCGATCCTAGCTTCCATTTCTATTGACAAGTTAGTAAACCCCTGGTCAACTTCTGTATGTAACTCATTTATTTCAGAACTTAAGGATGTTTTCATGTCACTACCCATTTTATTCATTTCAATATCGATATTAGACGCCATTTTATTAATTTTGGTGTCAATATCAGAACTTAATGAATATTTTATATCTGAACCCATCTCCTTCATATGTTTGAGAATGTCCGCAAACATAACTGAAACACTATCTTTTGATTCACAAGCAACTGACATTGGTTCCTGCTTTATTTATTTTACAGTTACAGGTTTATTTTCAACTTCATCTCCCATCATGTTTTTTTTTCACTTTCAGTCCCACAATTAACATACAGTGAATCTGGCAAATTATTTCTAACATTTGCTTGTGACATATCAAAACTGAAATTACCAATCATGGAATCATTTTCATCTTTCACATTCCCCAAATCTATACCCAGTCTCTTCTTTACTATTGCCTGATCATTTTCAGCCATTTTTCAAAGTTTCTTGGCACATACACACAAAACTCTAAGTAGAACACTACTTATCTTTTTCGTCATGTTGTCGACATGGCGAGATGGTACCGCGTGTCTGTACACCAGGCTCTGCCCACGTCAGTCCAGAATACGGGTCACTGCTTCTACCATGGCTACCAACTGCTCCCACTCATTTGGTTTCATTACTGCAGAGGTGTGGCACCTGTTGATCATCAGTTGGCGGCACGTCATCTGCGCACCATCTGTTGTTCTCGCTGCATGGTACACTTCACTAGTAACTTTGCACTCGAGTACTTTGCTGCTACACTTAAATTACAATTCATTAGTACACATGTCTATTGTCCTACAGTGGATCAATCACATGTGAACACTTTACAAGTCCATCTAAACACTGTTGCTTTTTCAAAGTCCCTACACATTCAAACTTTATTAATGTCTTTCCCAGCCGATAAAGCATCAGTTGCGGTGGATCAGGGTTCAATTTCTTGTGTCTATCCATCATTGTCACTGTGCAGGCTGCAAATTAAAATTCACCTACCTCAGAACAGTGTCTGCTTAATGTTCCTTCACTCGGCAACGTAGACACTTATAAGATGATGTAAAAGCAGCATTGATAAAAAACACCATCTGATATCTGCAATTACTAAGGCCGCGCAACTCTAGTTATGAAAGAAAGTTCTGTAGAAATATTGTCATCCAATTTTATTGGGCAGTAATAAAATGGATTGGCTTCTGAAAAATAATGTCAGAAATTTCCACACAGTAATGTTTATTTTGTCTTTGATAACCAAAGAAAAAGTACTATTCAGTCCACATTTAGACTATTGGCTATTTCCTTCCAGTTCACCATTCATACACACATTTCACATGCACAGCAGCCAGAAATCTGTCCAAACCCGAACCAAATTAAACAACATTTTCACAGTCATTAATTTCACCACTAATATGAATTATTACATTCAGTCCTCCTTGTGGATTTCTAAAAAAGAAACTGCTCACCAAAAATGCTCAGTAGTTGAATACTGAAACATGCCACGTGGATTCTATGAAGGCCAATGTTTCACACACAAATATCCGTCCAACAGATTTAGTCAAAACCTCTGAAATTTCACCAAGTAGCCCTCAACAACAACTGCTATCAACGTAGCTCAACAATAACTCCAACACTAAGTAATTCTTCATCTACACATTATTTTTACTGGCACTAGTAAAATGACCATCCGCGTTCAAAGCTAGCGAGCAACCTCCTTCTTCCAGCCTCACTCCCAGTATATCTATCAGGTAACGAGCGAGGTAATGAGCAGGAACCATCTCTATTCTGACTGGCTGACCATACTGACTCCCAATCAGAATACTCGCTCATGATCATACTCATGCCAAAACTGGTCTCCATCAATCCTTATACGCAGATGCATATCTGCCAGTCTGACATACAAATATTTTAGTAATGTTTAATAAATGAAAAGAAAATTAAAAGACAATCATTCTGGAAATATTCTTTAGATGCAGATTTTACTCCAGCTGACTTTCTGGCTGCTCTGTTACAATTGCAATCACACCTAGACATACGTCATCAGCAAAGTGGGTAAATCCCCTAGGATTATTTTCCCATGACAGGCTTGTGTAATTCTTGCACATTACTTAAGACAGTATATAATGCAATACTGAAATATGGCAAATGTCCCACATACACACTCTCATTTACTCACAGGCTCACATAACATATAATAAAATAAATATTGATTTTAATAGTTCTTTCTGAAGTTATTCTAGATTTCATACTACAAAACTTGTAAGTTATTTGAAATTTCCCTGTGTTTGTCATGTGTTGGTATTCATGGCTTTTTGTTGTCACTGGTAATCTATTCATGATTTGTTCTTATTTAACATTTTTATTTTTTGTTGAGTTTGTTATTATTTGTGTGTCTTACCCATTCTATCTATCTATCTGTTTGATTATCTGCTGCATGGTGTTTAGTTCCTGTGTATAGCTGAGTTTGTTCTGTGGGGTCTTGTTAAGTTTGTGTAGGGTATACCTGAAACTTTGGTTTGTATGTTAATGGGTGTGTAGTGATTCGAGAATTTCTGCATAAATTCTAGAACCACTCAGCCTTCTACCACCTCGAATACACGGTATTTTAGATTAGTGCAAGAAAGTGGAATCCTACCTACTGCGCATCACGTATTTGTGTGTGCAGGTTGCAAATGAGTCGCGAGCAGAATGCAGCAGCAGTGGTTGAACTGCACCAACAAGTACTTGTCGGTCGATCCATGGAAGTTTAGTGAAAGTGGACAGAAGAACCATGGAGTGTTTATGCTACTCTGTTCTAATTGTGTTTTTTGACCAATTTTATAGTAACGTGAATAGTTGAAAAACAACTTTTGTCTCAGCTTTGTTGAAGGGAATATGTGTATTAAGATTCATGTTGACAATGGACATGGTTATTAAGTCTACCTACCCTTATCTGTAAATTAACTTTGTGTCTAATGTTTGGACACATGAGAGACATACTAACCTGTCTGAAGTTCAAATATACATCATTGGTTGAATCAAATGAAACTTTGTACATCTACTTATTTTTATAAGTAGCAAAAGTCTTGAGAAATTCCTGTAACTAGGAACATACTTCGGAGAAGAAGAGAAAGAGAGTTTGCAGCAGCAGGCTAACCAGCAAGGAAGGTTGACTGAACATCTCAAGTAAGTCATCTTGTTAAAGAATTGGAAGTTTGTATACATACTTCAACACTTTAAGTCATCCAAACTGTTAGAACGTGGTGACCTGTGTGCAAGGACAGAAGAAAACAGGAGCATAATAACGAGAAAATCTCGATTTATTAGACCAAGAAGAAATATGCCTATAACAGTCTGACTAAGAAGATTCAGTGCGGGAAGTATACAGCTCTCACACGCATCGCGGGGACGCAAATGCGGGAACCAACATCCATCGCTGCCGGCACCAGTTGCTGTTCACCGGTGCTGACCTGCTTACACATCCGCTCACCTACACAGCGAGAACTCTACACCAGGTGAGCATGAAACAATTCTTAATTACTGTAATAAAAAGTGTAACAGAATACTGTGGAGTGAACCTTTACTGTGTGTTTAGTATAACTACAATTAGTATTAAATTCTTACAAGGTCTAAAGCCTATAGGAGTATGGATAATGTACAGCAAGTCAAGGAAACTTCAAAACCACCCATGGCTATGCAGTTAGCAAAGAAGAACCCGACTGGTCTGAGTTAGTAAATCTGATCAGAACTTTAAATTCTAAGTTAGATGCACAGAGTGAAGCTTCAAATGCTCAAAATGCAACTCTAAGTAAAAAGATAAGTTTAGTACATTCTAGTTTAAATTCTTAGGGTGAAGTTCTAAATAACCAGAGTGAAACCTTAAATAGTCATGCAAACAATACAGGTTTGTTAAGTCCCAAAGTTGACTCACAGAGCAAAGAATTTAGTAATATATGCAAAGGCATGGAGGCTTTAAAGACTGAATTTGACACCTTAAATAGTAAGGTAAAGTATCTGAAATTAGACTTAAAGAATGAATTAACTAATTCCTTGAACATTCATGTAAATCAACTATTCACTGACTTTAGTCAGAAACAGAATGATCAGTTTCAGGATTTAACAAAAAGGCTAGAATTGAATGTTGAAGACAAATGTAATAGTGTAGAATCAGAGATTAATGAAAAGTTGGGATCCTTTGAAAATGTGCACAATGTTAAATTCAGTGCCATAAAGAGAGGGATGAGTACTTTGAAAGAGAGTATCAATAAGCAAGATAACTTAATGCCAATTATCCAATCGCAAATTACATGTGTTAATACAAGAGCAGATAATGTGGAAAGGAACTTCAAAGAGAAATTAGCAAACTCTGATACCTGATTAATCTAATAATTTTCTTCTCTTCTATGAATTCTTCTGTTTCGTTGAAGCACTCTGTTTCACTCACAAGTACTGGGGTAGCAGTATTTTCTTTGCTCGCCTTGTTGTGGTTTTTGTGTTTAGTTTTCTGGAAATGATTTTTTCTGCTGTTTTCCTTTTTAAGTTGAGGATTGGCTGTAGAGTTGTGATCCCAGTGTTTCACCCAATCAGTGTGTTCATCTCAGAGTTTCCAAAATGGTGCTCCATTCCTATGTCATTCATTGAAAAGAAAGTTTTAGAAAATCACACAGTGATACACAGATGAGTAAAAATATATGCTACTTTGTCACACCTGAAACACATTAATAAATGGGCACTCACTGCACAGAGGAAGTACTGTACCATTTAACACACTGATAAGGGTAGAAAATCTCACCTACTATACTATCATTTTGAAAATTCTTTAGCATAATATCATTCCAGGAAGTGACTAATAAGGTGCACTGCATAAGTGCCAATAATGTCATGTGTTACATTCATCTTCATAAATATTATTTCACAGCATTATGGCCCTCAGGATAAAAGAATTTACCTGGTGTGAAAATATAAGCGGACACCTTGTCAGCATCAACAGAAGAGTAGACAAAATGTGCAGCTGGCTTCTTGAGAGCACAATGCAAGAACAGTTCAAATGCAGTGAATAAATATGCTGTAAAGCATATGAAAGGTAGTGACCTAACAAAATAATTTGTTCTCACTTTCCATTTTTATTATAATATTAAATATTTGACACTGTGGTTGAGTATGTTCTGTGACCTTTGTTACCTAAAATGAAAGGAACCTATATCAAATAACAGTATTGTCATTTAATGCTGAATGAGCATGAAGCTCTAAATTAAATGACTAACCAAGCTTATAGACAAAGAATGGAAATTTATAAATCTAGATTTACTGGAACATATCATCATTTCAAAGATACAATCAATTTGTGCTGTAAAGTGCTAAATCTACAGAGCAAGAACCAACTCGTTTTGCCGACTTATTTATTAAGGAAACTACAATGAACCACCAACAGTAACACACTCTTCAAAACCAACAAAACAATATGGATCCCTTCTGCAGATGAAGCAAATAACAACTAATTCATACAATCAGAGTTCCCTTCAACTCTGTACCTATACAACTGTTCCATGTCGAAGTCAGCTGTTAGCAGTTGGTAGATAGAGTAACATGACAGAAGCCATGTATCATAATCGTTGCGGAAAAGAGGATGGTTGAGGTGGCACACCACAGAACCAGCCAATCTTCTCCACACTTGGCAAGTTGGGAACTGGCCAGGCACCAGCAATCTAGCCCAGGCAGATGGATATTTGCGGGACTATTTGCACATACGTGATCACCAGGAAATAGTTCATTGATCACCTTCCTCTGCTGTTGGTTGATGCCCTCTGATGGACGGTGGCCACACATACGTGTTTGTTGTCAACTGTGGTACTTGCTGGTAAACACTCTTGCATCAGCCACACTTTGCAGCGGAATTGGCAAGCCACATCACTGCTCTGTCTGCGGTGTCACCACAGAAGTAGGCACCTGAGGCAACTGCAGCATAAAGTATGCATTTCATTATGAGATTTCATATAATCTTAGCAATTATTATTCTTCCATACAATTGCATATTGTTTTGGACAGAAAATTCTGAGCAAGCCAAGTTTATTGCCAACAAAGTATTTCATCATTTTCAGTGAGTTATTTTTATTAATAAATCTGCTCCACATAGGCTATCTACTACTTATTTCTAACACAGACAATAAAAACAAAGCAAAAGCTTGTGCTGGTTTCCATGCAATTCAAGAAAATTAATATAATTTGCTAGAAATTAAGCAAGAACTTTTCGTGATGTGAGGAATATATTTGTTCACTTGTATATCAATTTACATCAGTGAAAAACGGACCACACCTGTAAGATTAAAACAGTAAACACTATTATTTCTGTGAATACTATTTATGTGAGGGAACATGAACATTAACTGAAGTACTTTAATAAAAGCTATATTACAACCAGTTCCCAAGAGAAATTCAAGTGAATATTTCTTACTGAGTTTGGTATAAAATATGTGGGAACCTCTTCATTCACCTGAAACTGCACATATGAGACCTGAGTTTCAAATTCATGTTTACATACTCAGTTTTACCAAACTTACAAAATGGGGTAAAATCAATTTGGTAAGAAGTTGAAGCAGAAGCTGTGGTATTGGGAGATGGTTAGGGGCTCCAAATGAAACATTTTCCCTTCATATATATTTCACTCTACTGGGGAGCTGTATTTCAGTCTGAATTTGTAAAGTTCATGTCTCTTTGGGTCAAATTAATTCACCAAGACAAAGACTAAAATAGAATAACTTCCATTCTGACACATCTGATTTTCGACCCACATTTACCAACATATCTGCAGTTTGAAAGTGAACTTCAAGAAGGTACATATGTGTTGGTTTCATTTTAGATGCAGAGCAGGTAAATTAAAACTATTTATCACTTTTAGTATAAAATTGACTGTCAAGTTAATGTTGGTCATAAAAAAAATCAAGGCAGTTTACATTTACCACACACTGTAAACAAGATGTCACAGGTAAAAATGACTTTTTTTATTTATATACCTTTTGCATATAGTCATCAAATAATGGCTTTTGTACATGTGATTTTGTTGTAATAAGGTAGAGCACATATTACACTCCTGGAAATGGAAAAAAGAACACATTGACACCGGTGTGTCAGACCCACCATACTTGCTCCGGACACTGCGAGAGGGCTGTACAAGCAATGATCACACCCACGGCACAGCGGACACACCAGGAACCGCGGTGTTGGCCGTCGAATGGCGCTAGCTGTGCAGCATTTGTGTACCGCCGCCGTCAGTGTCAGCCAGTTTGCCGTGGCATACGGAGCTCCATCGCAGTCTTTAACACTGGTACGGACTTTGAGCGAGGGCGTATAGTGGGCATGCGGGAGGCCGGGTGGACGTACCGCCGAATTGCTCAACACGTGGGGCATAAGGTCTCCACAGTACATCGATGTTGTCGCCAGTGGTCGGCGGAAGGTGCACGTGCCCATCGACCTGGGACCGGACCGCAGCGACACACGGATGCACGCCAAGACCGTAGGATCCTACGCAGTGCCGTAGGGGATCTCACCGCCACTTCCCAGCAAATTAGCGACACTGTTGCTCCTGGGGTATCGGCGAGGACCATTCACAACCGTCTCCATGAAGCTGGGCTACGGTCCCGCACACCGTTAGCCCGTCTTCCGCTCACGCCCCAACATCGTGCAGCCCGCCTCCAGTGGTGTCGCGACAGGCGTGAATGGAGGGACGAATGGAGACGTGTCGTCTTCAGCGATGAGAGTCGCTTCTGCCTTGGTGCCAATGATGGTCGTATGTGTGTTTGACGCCGTGCAGGTGAGCGCCACAATCAGGACTGCATACGACCGAGGCACACAGGGCCAACACCCGGCATCATGGTGTGGGGAGCGATCTCCTACACTGGCCGTACACCACTGGTGATCGTCGAGGGGACACTGAATAGTGCACGGTACATCCAAACCGTCATCGAACCCATCGTTCTACCATTCCTAGACCGGCAAGGGAACTTGCTGTTCCAACAGGACAATGCACGTCCGCATGTATCCCATGCCACCCAACGTGCTCTAGAAGGTGTAAGTCAACTACCCTGGCCAGCAAGATCTCCGGATCTGTCCCTCATTGAGCATGTTTGGGACTGGATGAAGCGTCGTCTCACACGGTCTGTACGTCCAGCACGAACGCTGGTCCAACTGAGGCGCCAGGTGGAAATGGCATGGCAAGCCATTCCACAGGACTACATCCAGCATCTCTACGATCGTCTCCATGGGAGAATAGCAGCCTGCATTGCTGCGAAAGGTGGATATACACTGTACTAGTGCCGACATTGTGCATGCTCTGTTGCCTGTGTCTATGTGCCTGTGGTTCTGTCAGTGTGATCATGTGATGTATCTGACCCCAGGAATGTGTCAATAAAGTTTCCCCTTCCTGGGACAATGAATTCATGGTGTTCTTATTTCAATTTCCAGGATTGTATATTTCAGCACAGAGTTTGCCCCTGTTAGCTGAGTGGTCACCGTGGCAGAATGCCCTGTCAAGGGGCCCAGGTTTAATTCCCAGCTGGGGCAGGAGTTTTTCTCCGCTCAGGGACTAGGTGTTGTGTTGTCCTCATCATAATTTCATCCCCATCTCCGACGCATGAGTCGCCCAGTGTGGTGTCAAATGCAATAAGTACTTGCACTCAGCAGCCAAACTTCCCCGAAGGGGGGACTCCCTGCCCACAATGCCATATGCTCATTTACATTTATGTATAGAGGCCTAATATATATGATGATTTAAAATCCATGTCCCATAAGATGAACAGGGTGAGCCAGAGCCGGCCGGAGTGGCCGTGCGGTTCTAGGCGCTACAATCTGGAGCCAAGCGACTGCTGCGGTTGCAGGTTCGAATCCTGCCTCGGGCATGGATGTGTGTGATGTCCATAGGTTAGTTTGGTTTAATTAGTTCTAAGGTCTAGGCGACTGATGACCTCTGAAGTTAAGTCGCATAGTGCTCAGAGCCATTTGAACCATTTGGTGAACCAGAACTCCACTGACAAATTTGCAGAGATAGTAGTATAGACCAAAAAAGAAAAAATGTCCAATATACATGGGATCTAAAACACATGCCTTACAAACTATAAGCACTTGTTAAATTTCACTGCTGCCAAACACATCTCCTTTATTGAAAAATACTTTTAACAATTTGGATGACTTAAAGTGTTGAAGTATGTATGCAAACTTCCGTTTCTTCAATGACATGACTTACTTGAGATGTTTGGCCGACCTTCCTTGCTGATTAACCTGCCACTGCAAACTCTCTTTCTCTTCTTCTCTGAAGTATATTGCTGGTTACAGGAATTTATCAAGACTTTTTCTGCTTATAAAAATAAATAGACGTACAAGGCTTCATTTGATTCAACCAATGATGTATACTTGATCTTTAGACTTTTACAAAATCCCACATCAGAAACAAAGCTAATTTGCATACAAAAGAAGTTTGGCTTAATAACAATGTCCATTGTCAACATGAATCTTAATACACGTATTCCCTTCAACAAGGCTAAGACAAAAGTTGTATTTCAACTATTCATGTTACTATAACAATGGTCAAAACACAATTATAAACAAAGTAGCATAAACACTCCATGGTTCTCTGTCCATTTTCTCTAAACTTTGATGAATCGACCGACAAGTACTTGTCGGTGCTGTTCAAACATGGTGTCTACATTCTCCTCAAGACTCATTTCCAACCTACACACATGTGACACGCAGTAGGTAGGATTTCACTCTCTCGCACTCATATCTAAAATATTGTGTATTTGAGATGGTAGAAGGGTGAGTGGTTCTAGAATTTATGTGTAAATTCTCGCATCACTACATGCTCATAGCTCTTTAGGTATCCATTTCAGAGCCCATGTTTACTAGACTTTTTTTCTTGTTTTGGTGCATACTGTGACCACTGAAAGTTTGTTGGTGGAGCATTGGTTCACCCTATTGGTCCTGTGGGACACGACTTTCGAATCACCTCTGACAATTTGCAGATATAGTATTGGTTTACTCTTTTTATCCTACGGGAAATGGCTTTGAATCACCCTGAATAATATATTCAACAGCAAAGGTCAATACATAATACATACAGCTTAGAATTCTTTCAGTCAATTCAGATATCTATTTACAAGATAAGTTCTTAATTTTGTTTTAAAGGATCCCAATATATGCTCTTATTGATTCAGGCAATTTGTTGTACCATATTGAGCGACTGATACATGGACTGTGGTGTGTTACTTTTCATTTCATTCTGTCTCTGTAATAATTTCGCTTATTTCTTGTGTTCTGGTAATGTGCATCTTAACATTTGGGTGTGACACCCTAACAGCTTACAAAAAAAATGATAAGTCTATACACTGAGGTGACCGGCCTTTGGATAGCAATATGCACATACACAGACGGCAGTATTATCATGTACACAAGATATAAAAGGACAGTGGACTGGTGGAGCTGTCATTTGGACTCAGGAAATTCATGTGAAAAGGTGTCTGATATGACTGTGCCCACGTGATGGAAACTAACAGACTGTGAGTATGAAATGGTAAATGGAGCAGATGCATGGGACATTCCATTTTTGGAATCATCAGGGAATCCAATATTCTTTGATTCATAGTGTCAAGAGTGTGCTGAGAATACCAAATTTCAAGTATTACCTTTCAACATGGACAATGTAGTGGCTGATGGCCTTTACTTTATGACCAAGCGCAGCAGCATTTGTGTAGAGTTGTCAGTGCTAACAGACGAGCAACACTGCATGAAATAACTGCAGAAATCAATGTGGCATGTACAATGAATGTAGCCATTAGGACAGTGCAGAGAAATTTGGCATTAATGCGCTAGGGCAGTAGATGACTGGCGCAATTGCGTTTGCTAACAGCATGAAATTGCCTGCAGCACCTCTTCAGGACTCATGACCATATCAGTCGTATCCTAAATGGGTGGAAAACTGTGACCTGGTCAGACGATCCCTGATTTCAGTGGTAAGATTTGATGGTAGGGTTCAAGTGTGACACAGACCCCACAAAGCCATGAACCAAAGTTGCCAACAAGGCACTGTGCAAGCTGGTGGTGGCTCCATAATGGTGTGCACAGTGTTTACATTGAATGGAGTGGGTCCTCTGGTCCAGCTGAACCAATCATTGACTAGAAATGGTTATGTCTGGCTAGTTGGGAGATCATTTGCAGCCATTCGTGGACTTCATGTTCCCAAACAGGTCACTGGGCCACAACTGTTCATGACTGGTTTGGAGAATGTTCTGGACAAGTTGAGCAAATGATTTGGCCACCCAGGTTACCCAATATAAATCCCATCAAAAATTTATGGGACAAAATTGAGAGGTCAGTTCATGCACAAAATCCTGTACCTGCAACACTTTTGCAATTATGGACAGCTATAAAGACAGCATGGACTTCCAAGGACTTGCTGAGTCTATGCACATTGAGTTGCTGCAATACACCAGGAATATGGGCATCCAACACTATATTATGGGGTATAACACAACTTTTACCTCCTCAATGCACATACAGGGTGTCCCAAAAAAACACCAATATATTTTAGGGACAGGTTCCAAATTAAAGACATAAGTAAAAAAAATATCTAGTTAACATGGGTTCTAAAATTCGTACCTTAACACGTATAAGCACTTGTTCATCTTCAATACTGTGAAACAGATCTCTTCTACTGCAGGGTCTGTGATTTCCATATTTTGGGAGGAGAAATTGACAAAAACAAGGAAAAAATCTAGTGGACATGGGCTCTGAAATGCAAACCTTAAGAGCTATGAGCACTTGTTCATTTTTGCTTTTCTAATGAAGAAGCGCTCATAGCTCTTGAGGCATGCATTTTAGAGCCCATGTTTACTTGACAGTTTTTCTTTTTTTGGTGTAAGGAACCTGTCCCTAAAAACTGTCAGAATTTTTTTTGGGACGCCCCGTATATACAATGAGATATAGTGAGATATTTATTTTTTCTAAGGTTATCACAACAAGTGTATAAAAAACAATGTATCAGACTAGCTACTCTCTTTTATAGCACCAATAATGTGTTGAAGTGCACATCAGTAGTGCACCCCCACACTTCTATCACATAACTCTTAAATGGGAAAATTATCTCATATTATGCTCTGTTTTGTGTTTTATCACATACAGTTTTAGATAGTTGGCAAAGCAAATACAATCCATTTCTTATTTTTCTACATACATAGTTAACATGGTTTCCCCAACAAAGATTTCCATCCAAGTGCAGACCAAGGAATTTATAGTCTTCATTGTCTGTATACAAAATTCAACAAATATTTCCCATACATATGTGGCATGGTTTACCTGCTTTTAACTCCAGTAGCTGTGAGTTTGTTGTATTTACTTTTAGGCCTTGATCTCTAAATTATTTAGTCACATCAGATATTCAATGTGTTGAAAAATTGTATATCCTTCTCATTGTCCCATAACACAGCAGAGAGGTATTCTCCACACAAGTAATTATATGGGAATTAGAAGGATGTATATCATCATTTACATGTACAAGAAAGAGAAATTAATATCAAGGGAAATCCCCAAACAGCAGTATATTTTGAGACGTTATTTTATTTAGACATCCAGTTTTGGGAACTCAGTAATGCCATCTCCAAGCCCCTAGCCACTCGATGTATAGACAATCAGATACACTGATCACCCAAAATATTATGACCACTGACCACTGTGATGTCAAAATATGGGCTGCAGATGGGGAAATCCATTGTGATAAGCAAGTCTGACAAAGTGCAGATTTTATTATGCAGAACCTGGGAACGAGTATCTTGAAAATGGCAAAGCTGGCTGAATGTTGATGTTCTACTGTCATGAGCATCTATGGAAAAAGGTAGGACAGTGAAACTACCACTAGTTGATGAAAAGCTCTCAGGTTTCCAGCCAGATGGCAGTATTATAAAACCACTATGTTTCTAGGAGTGACATACTTATCTTCTGACAAAGTGTTGAGATTCTGAGGATACCGCCCTACTTATATTTGTGGTGTGCCCCCCTCCGCCTGGCTCCTGGAGGTTGGATACAGAAGGGCTAGTGGACAGGGTAGGGGGTGAAGTCTCGGTGATGAGGGTAGTGGGTGTGCCATTCACATCTCTGTTAGAGTATTCTGGCCATGTCTCGTGAAGAGGACAGTGGTGGTGACACTCTCAATGAATTGCCACTATCATTGGATTTCCATGTTGCACTCAGTTGGTATCCTGCATTTCTGTTTACAAATTCTTGTGAATCCAAATTTCGATGAACTCTTTTTGTGGCGTTGTCCCAATAGCCAGTGGCTTAGCAGAGCACCTTGGTGTTCTCAAACTCAAATAGGCACCGGCTATTGGGAAAGCAGCATAAAAGAGTCCATTAAAATTCAGATTCACGAGAATCTTGTGAACAGAGATGAAGAATACCAACTGAGTGCGACATGAAATCCAGCAATAGCAGCAATTCTTCTAGAGCATGATCACCACTGTCTTTCTCATGAGATAGGGCTGGAATGTTCTGCCAGATATGCAAATGGCACACTTGCTATACCCACCACTGTGCCTTCAGCCCTCATCCCACCCACTGGCCTCTCTATATCCAGCCTCCCATATTTAGGTGGAGGGGGGGAGGAGGCGGGGGGGGGGGGGGGGGGGGCACACTGCAGATATAAGTAGGACTGCATCTGCAAGATCTCAACACTTCACCAGAAGATGATGGATATGTCACTAATCATAGTTTTAGAATACTGCCACCTGGCAGGAAACCCAACAGCTTTTCGTCAACTGTATGTGTGGGGAAAGTCTACAGTCACATAAACTACCACCAGACACTAAATGGTTGGATCTCCGGACTGTTCACAGAATGTGGAGTTTGTAATCTCATCTGGTCTGTAAAATGGGATAGACAGTTATCTGTGACATCTCTGCTGAAAGAGCAACATGCTGGTACAAGCACAAGTGTTTCGGAGCACACCATTCATCTTACATGGTTGAACATGAATGTCTGCAGCACTTCAGGCCTATGTTAATTAATAAATTTAAATTGCTAACATTATAAGGATTTGCATGAATACTTAAACCTCCTGTATTTATCTTATTGGGCTGTTCAATAAATGATCCAACTCTCAGTTTCTTGTATTAATTCAGAACAAATTGACATTTTTCTTCAAATATTGATTGTGGTAGCACAGAGGTTAGCACACTGGACTCGCATTCCAGCCATTTAAGTTTTCTGTGTTTTCCCTAAATTGCTCCAGGCACAGCTAATTTGTTTCCCAATCCTGTTGTAATATATGTGTGCCCTATCTCTAATGACTGCACTGTGGACAGGATGTTAAACTCTAATCTTTCTTCTTTCTCTCGTTCTTTTTGAGCTGACAGTGAAAATAAAAGGACAAAAGTGTTACATGTTGCAGTATGCACTGCATCAAATGAGAGGCAGCCTATCCTCATTATTTATTGTTATTGAAAAACCTAAGCATCTAGGATGCTCAGTGAATCCAGATACGAGAGTTGGAACTTTAATAGTGGCAACTATTTATTTACAGCTCGTACAAAATAGATACATGTTTCAAAGTTTTACTGACCTTCAGAGTAGTCACCAGCATTGTGTATAACCGATTGCCAGTGATGTGGAAGTTGTAGAATACTCTTACCAGTGCCAATGGTGTTGACAGTTTGAGTGGAGTGGTCTATTGCCCAACGAATTTGTAGAAGTTCTGAAGTGAATGCCATGAAATGTTTCCTTCAGTTTAGAAATCACGTTGAACTCATGAGGGCTTAAGTCAGGGGAGTGCAGTAGGTGGTATAGAACTTAGCAGCCCCATCAGTCAAACAATTCAGTAACAGCTTGCACTGTATGAGCTTGAGCATTGTCTTTCACAGTGGTCAGGTCCTACAGAAAGCGTCATCACTTCTGTCTCTAAGCTGGTCGTAGGTTGTGTTCCAAAAATGAACAGCATAGAGACAGAAGTGATGACACTTTCTGCAGGACCTGACCATCATTTTGCAAGACCATGCTAAAGCACATACAGTGCAAGCTGTTACTGAGTTGTTTGACTGATGGGCCTGCTAAGTGCTATACCACCTACTGCACTCCTCTGACTTAAGCCCTCGCATGTTCAACTCGATTTCTAAAGTGAAGGAAACACTTCACGGCATTCGCTTCAGAACTGCTACAAATTCGTCGGGCAATAGACCGCACTGCTCGAACTGTCAACACAATTGGCACTGCTAAGGGAATCCTACAACTTCCACATTGCTGGCAACAGGTTATACACAATGCTGGTGACTACTCTGAAGGTCAGTAAAACTTTGAAACACGTATCTATCTTGTATGAGCTGTAAATAAATAGTTGCCACTATTTAAGTTCCAACCCTCATAGTTAAGATCAATATTTCAAGCAAGTATTCATGAGCAATATCCATTCCTCCACTATGCTGTATCTGCACAGTTACTAGTTTGAATATATAGTATGTAACCACTTTCACAAAATGGAAGAGACAGGTGATCTTGACATCTAAATAAACTGCAAAATTCACAGCCTTTGTACCATTTTAATTTACTTGAACAGGTATGCAGTTCTAGACTGGCACCCATCACCTCATAAAAAAATAAAAAAAAATAAAACAGGAATGTAGGACATATAACCATGAACTATATTATGCACTGCTGCTTTTTTATGACCTCATGGGACCAAAATTGAATTCTTCAATTTTAACCAATTTCACATTAATTAATTACCTAATGATAATGTAGCATCCAATTCAAGAGACGAATAAAATTTTGCTTTTGTTGATAACATGAAAAAGCTGTGTGGTGAAACATTATTTTACTTAATATTGCTTGAAAATTTTCTGTTGCCAGTCAATATTTCTATATTATACACACATTAGGCTAACCTAACTATGGAATGGTCCAGGAAATAGCTATAAAGCTGAGGTATTTGCTCAAATATATTTTTATTTTTAATGATGTCTGATGCTACTAACTCAGCTTTCTATGAAGGCTAACTGCCCATGGCACATACAAGAACTTACTTGTATAGTGTTTGCATCTAGTGAACAGTTATAAACTGTTTTAGACACTTTCTTCCATTCCAAAAAAACTACAAGTATAGAGCAATGGGCATAAGAAAACTGGCTTCTTTGTCTGCAGATAGCCTAAATAATTATCACATTCATAGTACCTTTTAGACAAGCTCATATTGGAGTGAAGGCTTCCACAAATGTAAGAACTAGAGAAATATAGGACCTCTGTGTAAAATGTTAGTAAGCTGTTCCACATATGCATCAAATCTTACTCTTTATCAATTTTAGTGTTTTACATTTCTTGTCGATAGAACCAGGTAACTAAAAAGACAGCTCCAATACTATCTACGGTTTGTGAAGCATATTATACAAGTAAAAACCAAACTGAATTTTTTCCTGCCACACATTTAACAACCACTGAAGTTGTTCACCATTTTCACTTGCACTAAAGGAAGAATCAAATTCAGTTTTTCTGCTTGACAGTCTGTATATGCTAATTTCTGAACAGGTCATGTAAAACTGAAAAGAACAGTTCAGAACTAATACAGTAGAAAACATTTATCAGTTCATTGTCACCTCCACCACACACTTAACACATAGATTTTACATGGGAATTTTACTTTTTTTCTCCTTCCTCTGACCATTTTGCTTGACACTGGACATGTCAAAACTACAGAAATATTCACATCTAAACAGGGAGGAAGAATAGGGGTTACTGTCAAAGTAAGCAAAAGCTGAAAGTGGACAAGGACAAGGGCAGGAAATCAGCCATGGCCTTCTCAATGGACTCAGGGAAGCCACAGAAAACCTAAGTAAGGATGTCCAGATAGGGGTTTGAACCCCACTCATTCTAAATCTGAGTCCAGTGCCTAAAGCTCTGTATGACCTTGCTTGGTATTTACAGTAATCATGTGTAGTGTACACATGTCTAAAGACTGAAAAATTTACATCATGAATTACATATGTATTGCAACACTGTTCTTCTTCACTTACAACAAATGCTCACAGAAGCACCACATAACACTATTTCATTCACAAAACTTCATAACTTTCTTTCTCAGGCTCACTTTAAGTTGGTATGTGTATCTGAAACAGAAAAACAAAAACAGAAATATTTTTGTTTAAAAGCACACAGTCATAACAATACATCTAGTGTTGATACATACATTCAGCAAATTAACTAAGGGGTTAAGGGGTTATAACTGTATTAGTCACACATTTACAAAATATAATTTATTTCCAAATTTCTCTTCCTCTTCCAACCCTTTGACTACGTTTTCAGTGCATTGTAAATTATAAAGGAATAATGAAGATGAGCACTGGAGCACTGTGGTCTCATTTGGTTTTTTGGGTTTATGATGGTAAATATTTAACATTAACGTTTTAATAATTTGTGTATTCATAGAAAACATGTTACATTGCACACACAGATGAAATTAACAATGATTCTAAGACAGTCCACACTTCATAGTCAGCAATGACAAAGATAAAAAAAGAGCCAGATTACCAACACAACAACACTACCATTTAATTTATGAATGAGATATTTGTATTTCTCACTAGCAGGTGATTTTGTTAATACATAAGCAGGCATTTCCTTTGACTGCAAGTACTTGACAAAGCCTCACTTTTTTTACACATTGTCAAATGAAATGTCCTTTAGCACAAACATGTTTAAATATAGAATGTATCAATGGATTTTGTGACAGCCTACTAGAACTCTGGTCATTATGAAAAAGGATTACAGAATTTATGTGTCCAAAAGAACAGATACCATCTTCATATAGATAAGGCTTACCAGCCAATGATCTTCAGTGCAGATGCACTCACATATCTCAAACTCTTATGGGAATCAGTAGATTGACTGCCGCAAGTAATGAGTATAAGGGGCAGGGTAACTACAAATGTAGTGTTGTGGACTGTAAGTTGGAAGTGTGGGTCTCACAGGGAGCATGCCAGAGATAAGTCCCTGCAGTCACACTACCCTCTGTGTTCTCGATGGCTCAGTCAGATAGAGCATCTGACGTGTAATCAGGAGATCCCAGGTTCGAGTCCCAGTCAGGGCACACATTTTCAATTGTCCCCATTGATATCTATCAGCGCCTGTAAGCAGCTAATGGTCTGAATTTCATTGTAATATCATTGTAACTTCATAATGTGAGAATGCCCATCTGGAAGCACACAGGATGGCACCCTGGAGCAGTCACTTTGCAGAGCCACTGAGTGGGAGCTAGACCAAATACAGAAATTACTGACGCCGCAGAATGACAAGCAACAACTCCTAGGCACGTACAGGGAGGCAACAGCTCAGGTATCAGAAGTGTGATATCTGTGTTGTCAATGGGCTCAGCCAGATGGGTACATAACAGCCCCATTACACGGATTAGCTATACATGCAGGTGACCTAGCAGTGTGGAGGGTGGGTGGGTGGGGGGGGGGGGTTAGTGTGGAGAAGGGAGAGGGGAAGGAGGAGGGGAGAGGAATCCACACTGTAGATGTTAGAGAGTAAGTTCTTCCCCAAATAGTTCCCACGACAGAGAGAACATTTAGAATTGGATGTCAAATGCTGTAGGGGGACAAAAATGCCAAAAAGGAAAGGTGAAAAAGAAAATGCAAGGGGAACAAAAACCACAAGGAATACAAGAAACCAGCTGGACAGCTAGGTTGACATAAGTAAGAACAATGAGACAGGAGCAGGATGGGGCAGAGACGAAGGAGTGAGGACAGGGAGAGTGCAAAAGAGCTGTCACCCCACTGAGGGGAGCGGCTGGGATGTAGTCTGGATCTCGATCAGTGTCTACGCTGTTGCTCCCAGCACTGTTGACATCTTCTACTTCTTCTGGCTCACCCTGCTCAACACAGAGTTCGTTCTACCAGAACATACTGTGATCTTCATTCACAACTGACATCTGGTATGTCAATCTCCCATTCATTCTCAGAAAAACAACACTCCTGCCTTTCAAAATTTTCTTGGGATTATGTGTATCAATTAGTCTGCCATGTAAAGTAAAAGGCTTGACCACCATACAGTTTTAAATGGTTTAAAGAAGGTACTTTTTCCTGCCATTACATCTGTGGAGTCACCATTTAGTGCTCTATCTAAAACACAGATCCCCATATAAACAGCTGTATTGCATGCCTCTGTCCAATAGTGCTTAGGTAGATCAGTTTCAAATAACATACACCATGCCATCTCGCAAACTGATCAGTTAGTCACTTCCACGACATCATTCTGCTCTACACTATGTTGCACACTATTCTAACATTCTATTCCATTCTCTCTTAGAAATGAATCAAACTTATTAGAGTTCACAAATGTACTGCCATTGTCTGATCTAACAGCTTCAATTTTTGCACCAACACTATTTTCTGCCCAAGTTTTGAACTCAGAGAAAAAATTGTAGGCCTGGTATGTCTTTCTGTAGCCTGCGGTATTCCGTAAGCAGGACCTCATTAATATGGACTGCTGGTGGATAGATGTTGTTCATGAATTTCCTGTAGTCATTTGCTAATCCAAGGAAAGATTGTAAATTTTAAACTTTTTGAGGCACTGGAAAGTAATGTATTGCTGATGTAAGGTGCAGATCTGTCCTTACTTCATGTTGGCTAATTATGTACCTAAGATATTTACTTGCAATTGTGCAAAGTGACACTTACCAGTAATAAGCATAAGTCTAGCCTTTTCAAACCTCCCAAATACCATCTACAGAAGCTCAACATACTCTTCTAGACTTCTGTGAATACAATGGTTAAAATGGTTCATATGGCTCTAAGCACTATGGGACTTAACATATGAGGTCATCAGTCCCCTAGACTTAGAACCACTTAAACCTAACTAACCTAAGGACATCACACACATCCATGCCCAAGGCAGGATTCGAACCTGCAACCGTAGCAGCAGCGTGGTTCTGGACTGAATCGCCTAGAACTGCTCGGCCACAGTGGCCGGCTGAATACAATTAGATAATCTAAATAGACTTGCATTAGTATCAAGTATTGCATCGAAACCTTGTCCCACAGTTGGCAACAGTTCCATTTGCTCATCAAGTCTTGTGCTGCCTATCTAAAACCAAGCCATGTTGTCCTGATTCGATCAACTGCATTGCTGCCTATTGCGCACAAGCTATACTTCGGTTCTCGTAGTCTGCTCTCATTCTCAAGGTCCAAATTCACAACTAATATGTGTGCCGCAGTTTCTACCAAAAATTCATATTGGATGTCACTGATGACCGTGACACTAAAGCAGAGTTAATAAACATCATTTTCTGCAACTCCTTCACTTAAGAAGACAAAGTAAATATTCCAAAATTTGAATCAAGAACAACTGCCAACATGAGCAAGCAGTGTAGCAAAGCAGCTTAAATCACTTAAAAAAGCAAATCCTCCAGTCCAGATTGGATATTAGTCAGGTTCTTTTAAGAGTATGCTGATGTAATAGCTCCAGTCTTAGTAATCATATGCGACTGTTCACTTGTCAAAAGATCTTTACATAAAAACTGGAAATTTTCACCCAAGAAAGGAAAGAAAGTGATCCACTGAATGACAGACCCACATCACTGCCATTGATTTGCAGAATTTTGGAACATATACTGTGTTTGAAGATTTTGAATTACCTCGAAGAAAAGATTTACTGACAAACAATCAGCACAGTTTCAGAAAATAGTTTTCTTCTGGAACACAACTAGCTCTTTATTCTCATGGAATAATGGGTGCTATTGAATGAAGATGTCAAATTAATTCCATATTCTTTGGCTTTTGACGCTGTTTCTCACAAGAGACTTAATCAAATTGCTTGCATATGGAGTATCACTGCAGTTGCATGATTGGATTTATGAGTTCCTGTCAGAAGGGTCACAGTTTGTAGTAACTGAGAGAAGGTCATTGTGTAAAACAGAAGTCATATCTGGCTTTCCCCAAGGAAGTGTTATAGAGCCTCTGCTGTCCTTGATCTACATATATGATATAGGAGACAATCTGAGCAGCCCTCAGATTGCAGATGATGCTCTTGTTAAGTCATCAGATGATCAAAATGGATTGTAAAATGATTTAGACAAGATATCTGTATGGCGATAAAAGTGGCAATTGACTAAGTAATGAAAAGTGTGAAGTAATCCACATGAGTACTGAAAGCAATAAATCAAAAAAATCAAAAGGCTGTAAATTACACTAAATATTTATGGATTACTATCATGAACAACTGAAACTGGTACAATCACATAGATAATGTTGTGGGAAAAACAAACCATAGACTGCAATTTATTGGCATGACACTTAGGAAACACCACCGTCTACTAAAGAGATTGCTTACAACACTCTTTGAGGTCTACTATTGCGGTTGCCATTGCTGTCATTGCTCACAGGGGAAACTCCCCATCGCACTCCCACTCAGATTTAGTGTTAAGAGGGCCAAGTGGACAGCCTGTCAAAAACTGAACACAGATCAAGCATGAAAACAGGAAGAAGATGTACTCAGCTGTTAAAAAAAATATATAGAATCAGTTATTGGTCCACAAAGAAGAGGTGCAATATAGAGCAGCCACAAAGCATAGCTTTGTCATGGTCAAGTGATCACATTGATGGACTGCCTAGCAGGCAAGCCATATTTGAACCTCATAGAGCCAATTTTTTTTTTTTTTTTACGTTGTTTGCTGTATTCAAATTTGTGTCATGGTGTAACGTCCATTTGCAAAAGCAAGTTTTGAAGTAGGGAACTATAATGACAGTCGATTCTGCACAACTACTCCATTATCAGATGAAAGTAAGTGGCTTTTGAATGGGAGCTGCATACATTTGATGACAAAGTGACAAGTTAGGTAAATCCTCCACCAGAAAACACATCTGGTGTGTCATACATGGCATTAATGACAGTGTGTGTATCATACAATAGGAATCTCTTATCAGCACACCTAATTTGTATGCCTGGTAAGTGAGTAAAATATGCCTCCTTGCCTGATTTAGGTGTTCATAAGAATGTGAATGTGATAACTCCCAAGGAAATGATGAAAGCATAATAGCTTGTCACATATGCTGCAACAAATGTATGCTACAGTTTTACAATCACACAGTTTCTTTGTGCTATGTCAAAACATATGTTTTTAATGTTTTTAGCTAAGTTGTGTTCCATTTTGGGAGTTTTGATGCCTGAATTCCTTTGTTGTAACATAGTTCACACCGGTTTATTTGTTGTATTTATTTCTATGTGGTATACCATCTGCTGTCACTATTCATCACATTTACTTGCAGTGGTAACGTATTCTTACCACATGACTCATATTCTGTAACCAATGTATAGTAGCACAACTGCCAAGATTACAGAAAGAGAACAAACATTTTGGTGGCTGAACGGGCAGTTCATAATGTTGTGAAAAACTAAATAAACAAATAAATAAAAATATATGGCATGAAGGCATTTTGAAAACTGCTTGTGCAGTTTATAGCACAACACCAATACCACTTAACCATAATGCTGCAGCTGTTTGATGTCTCTCAATATTGCAGTTTTAAGATTGGACCGTCCACTGTTTCTCATCCCCCCTCCCCCCAGTTCTGTACACCTTCTTCCTGTTTTCATGCTAGAACTGTGTTCAATTTTTGATAGGCTACCCACTGGGCCATCTAACTATCAAATCTGAAGGGGGGGGGGTGGTGATGGGGAGGTTCCCTTGTCAGTAACATGCAGGAAATCTACAACAGGTTAGTGCCCGATGCCACTTTACTGTAGCAGGAGTTCAAGTGCAAATATAATGTATACCATTGATCCATCTGACCAACTACCTTACAAGCTAAAAACTACTGAGATATTAATGGAGGAAGTAGTGTCTAATGTTTACCCAATGTCACTTGTCATTACTTCAAAGGTCTTGCTATTACAAAGGTATCAGCAGTTCTGTCTCTGCCACACTTCCTTAGTGAGTTTGTTATAGTACAGAACTGCTTCATAAAAGCTCTTGGTATACACTGTTGATTTACCAATAGCATTTCTTTCATCACATAATGAAGGCAACATGATCCTGTCTAGCGGCTATGCCCCACTACGTTTCTGCTGAAGTCCACTGTCTGGCTCGCAAGAAGCACCTTTGTTGTCTTTTATCTGATCCAGTTTCAATGGTGAAATGTTATTCTTCAAGCCCACCTCATGATAACACTGCCATAATGTAAGTGAGGTAACTTCACTCTGGGCTTCAAAAACTTTAACCATATACTGCCTTGTACAAGGTTTTCATGCAACAGATCTGTGTGGCAACAACATAAATCTAATTTTATGGAACACGTGTATCACTTCTCTGTATTTGTGAAACATCATATATTACAGGCCACTAATGATGCTTCATAAATATAAGGAAATGAAGCATGTATGACATAATAACAATTGGCCTTTTATTTAGTTAACATAATGTAACAGGATAGATAAAAAATTCTGCTTGCCAAGTGGCAGCAGGAGAACACACATATAAAGAAAGGTATGGAAATTTCCAAGTTTCTGGAGCCAGTGACTCCCTCCTCTGGCAGACAGAATGGTTGAGGGGGAAGGGTGAGGGGTGAAGGGAAAGGACTGGTGATGTGTAGGAAATGGAGAGAGATCAGAAAAGTCACCCAGAACCACAGACCAGGAGAGAAATACTGCACAAGATGAGAAGGTAAGATCGATTGTTGGGAACTATGCTATACAAGATTTGAGAACCTGAGAGCTTAAAGGCAGAATATAGGGTAATAAACAGGACAGGGATTACTGACAAAACATTGTGCACAAGTTAATATGAGGAAAATGTTAAGTGCATTGTTTATGGTAGAGCTTGGCGCAGGAAAATTAGGCAGATCAAAAAATAAAGGATACAGAAAAGGATGGAAATTGTTACTTAGAACAAGTGCCGATACCAAAGAAACTCATGTAAGTTAAGGCCAAGTGTGTGGTCAGAACCAAGGGCATGATATAATGCCAGTTCTCACCTGCAGAGTTCTGAGAAACTGGTGTCTGGGGGAAGAATCCACATGGAACGTGTTGTGAAATGAGCACGAAGATCATGACTGTCATATCATAGAGCATGCTCTGCAGCAGAATATTGCATTTGCCAGTATACACCCTCCACCTACGCCCATTAATCCTAACTGATTACTAGGGGTAGTCATACCAATGTAAAAGCATGAACAGTGCTTACGTAACAGCTGGTATATGACATACCATTTCACAAGTTGCTTCCTCTTTGAAAGTATAGGTTTTGTCAGATACAGGATTGATGTACATGTAGGAGGGTGTATAGGACAAGGCTTACAGCACGGATAATCACAGGAGTAGGAGCCATAGCGTAGGGCAATGTGTGTAGAGGGAGCATAGGTTCTGACAAGGATATTGCAGAGATAAGGAGGGGGATGAAAGGCTATTCTAGGTGTTATTGGCAAAATACAGAACAGACCAGAACTCATTTTGGGGCACGATTTAAGGAAGTCATAGCCTTGTCAAGATTTATATAACACTAAGTTGCAAGGTGTGTACTCCTAAGATATTTGTTTGGAGGGATCAGCAGTACCAGGAATGGATGTGATGGCCTGGGAAATGTGTTTTTGAACTAGGCTGGTGGGGTAATTATGTCCAATGATGGCTGATTTGAGAATAGTGGTGTTTTGCTGTAAACAGTCTGCACATAAACAAATATGTTTGCCTCAAATGCCAAGGCTGTATGGGAGACAATGTTTGACACTGAAAAAAATGGCAACTATCAGAATGTAAGTCTGTAGCTTGTTAGTAGGTTTAATGTGAACCAAAGGGTGTAGCTCACCCTCAATGAGGAGGAGGACAACTTCAAGGGTAGTGGCATGGGATTCAGAGTAGGACCATGTGAAATTTAATTGGGAGAATGTATTTACAGATTCCAAGAATTTTAATAAGTGAACCTCACCACAAGTCCATAATATGGTAAAGATGCCATCAATGTATCATATCCAGACCAGTGACTGATGGCTTATGGATCCCAGGAAAGCCTCCTCCAGGGAACCCATGTAAAGGTTGGCATAGGAAGGAGCTATCCAGGTTCCCATAGCCGTGCCCCTGATCTTTTTTTTTCTGTCTGCCCCTCGAAGGTAAAGTAGTTGCTGCTAAGTATAAAGCCGATTAAGGTGAGAAGGAATGACATCAGATGTTTGGAATCAGATGGGCTCTGATGGAGAAAATGTTCAGCAGCAAACTGAGTATGTACATGGGGGATGTTGGTATAGAGGGAGATGGTGTCAATGGAGACAACCAAGGTGTGTCGTGGGAGTGGGATAGGCACAGATTTCAGACATTCAAGGAAATGGCTGTCCTCTTTAGTAAAGGAGGATGGTCTTTGAAGTACAGGTTGCAGATGCTGATCATCTAAGGCAGATATATATTTGGTGGGTGTTTTGAGCTGGCAACAATGGGACAACCAGGGTGATTGGGTTTGTGGATTTTAGGAAGAAGCTAAAAGAGGTGAGGGTACATGGCTTGGGTGGGGTAAGAAGTTCTATGGGTTGAGATGTTGGTCATTGTGAGGAGACTGAGGTTTTAAGGAGAGATTGTAGATCAGCTTGTGTCATAGGGATGGGAGCTTGATAGCAGGTGCTGTACATAGAGGTGTCAAACAGTGGGGTAGGGCCTGGTTTACATACCACAGTGGTAGGTCTCTCAGCTGTTTGGAGGATAATGATGGAGTCATGCATTTTTGGGGAACAAGAAGCCTGGAGTTCTGCACAGAACAGGTTAAGATCATATTTTAAGGAGCTGAGAAAGGGTTGTGAAGCAATGCTGGATGTTAGGAATTCTTGGAAGTGTTGTGAGGGAGGTTTTTGAGGTAGTGGTGGTGGATCAAGTTGGGATCCCCCCCTCCCCAGGGTTCTCACAATTCTTTGCAAGTATATGCTTGGCTACCAGAGGCCCCCAGCCATTGCAGCGCTACTTCCTTTTCTGTTCTGCAAGCCTATACTTCTACTATCCCTTTCCTCCCTCTGCCTTTCCATCGGATGGTCTTTCTGGTGTCGACCCTGCTTGGACCTGGTACATTATTTAGGACACTGGTTTTCCATTTCATTTCTGGTGCCCTCTACATCTTTTTATTAATAAATACACATGGTACCCATTGTACCACATTTCCAAAATTTTCACAAGTGCAGATCGTGCAGGGAAGGTCTCTCAGTGTGGTACATGTTTTACTTTTGTGCCTTTCCACCTTACCACCGTTTCTTTCCAGTAAGGCAGTACATCCAAAACCCAGCACAGTAGCCATTCCACTGTGGGGGGCAGGAGGAGGGTTAGGGTTGTCAAAGTAACTGCATGGTAGTAGCCCCCTGATCATGCAGGCATTGCACTGCTGGTGCTTGAGCAGATCCCTCCCCATGTATACCAAGGAGTATGTGCCCATCATGACTGGTTAGGCAGCCATTGCTGAGGCTAGGTAGTGCCCATGGGGAGAGCCCCCATTCAAGAGCCCCCATTCTGAGTGATTGGCACCATGGTGGTGGCACCATGTCGTATGAAGCAGATGAAGCTTTCTCCTACTGGTGGTACATGGCTCCCATCAGTCTCTTCGGAAGGAAAGAACTTGTTCAATGCAGAGAAATATGATCCCAAAATGATCCCTTCCCTGACTATATGGTGGGAGACGAAGCAACAAGTGGAGAAATACTTCCCCCGATACCTGGTTTGGACAAGAACAGATGGGGATTCCTTTTTGGCCACAAAGCCTTTATTCCTTGTAGAGACTACAGAGGACAAGTTTTTGGAAGTTTCAGCCATCTCCAAAATCAAGAATGGGTCAGTTCTGATTAAAATAGCATCCCCTGCAAATCCCTGGCATTCCTTGCTTGTGACAATCTGGGTAACATTGCGGTGACCACCACTCTCCATAATAGTCTAAACATATTTCAAGGCATCATTTTCCATTGCAACCACCTCTTGCAGTCTGATGATGAGCTAAATGCCATCTTGGAGTGATGGGATGTACACATTGTCTGTCATGTCCATTGGAGGCCAAAGGACACAAGGGTTGCTACTGGGGCCTTCATCTCGACCTTTCAGTGTGATTCGTTGCCTTAAAAGGTGAAGATGATGGTACATCACTGTAATATGAAATCATATGATGTCCCCACCCCCACCGGGAGATGCTTCAAATGTTTGAAATTCAGGCACATGTCTTTGTGTTACAATGCTAGCCCCATCTGTAGGGATTGCGTATGATTGTTGATTGAGAATGTTACTTGTACTCCTTCACCCATCTGTGTCAACTGTGGAGAGACTCTGGACGGACTGACTTGCCAAGAGGCCAAGAAAAAGTATGAACATCTACATCCTGCACACGTGACAATGTCATATGCTACAGCTGATGAAGTTGCCCTCTCTCCTGATGGTGCTTGCCTCTATTATGCATCCAACAGCAGCAAGCCCTCAGGGCCACCTAACCATGCCTGCCCCTCCCTGATTGTTATGGGATCTCCTCCTTCTGCTTTCCCCACACCCACTTTGGGAGCTACGGTTCCCTTCCCACTGGGGGCACTGATCCCTATCCCCCTGCCAGAGATGCATCACCCTCCTTTCATACAAGAAATAAGGCTCCTATCCCCACCAGACTTCAGACTTTACTCTGATTGGCTATAAAACCATGAGACATACAGCAGTTAACTACATTACCTTGAAGTTCAATAAGGACAAGGTCCCTTTAGTGAATTTGTTTGGAGGCTGTGGCTGAAAACACAATGGAATGAGAGATAACTGTGAGCTCAAAAGAGAGTACTTTCTAGGGCTGAAGTCATTTGTTTTCACATTTCTCATTGTTTACTTACAAGAATGCCAAATGCAGCATTAACACCTATGGTTGCCTTCTACAATGGTTAGAGACTGATGAACTCAGGTCAGAAAATTAAAAAGTAGTATCTGTGAAAATATATATGCCGTTAGCAAACTTTTTCTTTGGGTTAGCAGGAGATAACCCCCAGTACATAGCTCCACCCCATTTTGGTATTGTCCAGTCAGTAGAATATTTGCAGAACATAAGAAAGTTGTTAATGGAACTTACATTACTAATTGTTATCACTGCCAGCAGTGTTACAGGTTCAGAGACATCATACGTTCATAGTACTTGGGCTATGCTACAGGTCAGCCTGCCACTACACTCAGGTCTCACATTTGCTAGCTTCATCAACTCACAAGCAAACTGTTGTCTTCCCAGCTAATCTAGACATTGCTAGGATACAAGTCATAATAAAAATGTCTAATTAGTTTCTCAGCAGGACAAAAATTCACTATGTATTGTATACAAATTACTTCTGATCAGACTTTCTGTAATTAGGCACATCCTGTACTAACTGCTTCAATATAAAAAACATCAAAGTGCCATAGACATCAAAAATAGAATCACTAAGATGCAGAAAAAGTAGAAAATATTTAATGGATCATCCATAAAATGTGAATAATTCACAGCAGTCCTTCACAAACACAACATTCTGCATTTCAGAATACATTATTAATAATATTTGACCATACAAATTGCTGATATATCAGTGATAGAAATGGCAATACACTGCAATAGCAAAAACTGAAGAAAGGGCTCTCTACACTATGTGAGTAATTTATGAGCACCCATCACCACTAGAAACAAATAACATGTTCTGATTTTATTTGTATCATAAAGGTCAGTATCTGACCAAAACAGCATGTGTAGAAATAATTCAAGGGATTTGTGTTTCCCAACTAACAGTTTCTCATTTGCTCTACAAGCACCTGTCTTGTATTGGTGCCACCAATCATACAAGCACAGGCCCCGCCAAAATTTGCCCTACACCAAGAACAAGAGCAATGTGTGGACAGTCCATAGCAAAGTTTAGCCCAGCATCCAGTTAACAACTGTAACTGGAATATGTAATAAAAATATAAGCAAAAATTTGCAAATAAACATTTAAAACTGTTGGCCAAGAATGTTACTGTCAGTTATACCTTACAAACAAAACAAAAATCCTAACTACATCTGGGTCAAAAACTGCACACTTGCATACTAAAAAAATAAATAAATAATAAAAAAAAGAACAGCTCATTTAAAAAATTTGAAATACAATGTAAAAAGCACTTATCAAAAAAGGGCACTTCAGTTTACTAACATTGGGAAGACCTGCCCTAGGGTGGGTAACGCATTGATGAAGTGGGAAAAGTTGGTTACAGGAGAGAGCAGGAGGGTGGTGGAATAAGGAAGGACGACTGGTACATGGTATCATTGGAATAGGAGCAACTGTTCAGGAGACAAGTGAGGAGGAGTAACTGGTATCAACGAGGTGAAAAAAATTTGAAGAAGAAAAGGGGATAGGGAAAGAAGGGGGAAAGGGAGAGAGAGGTAGGAATAATGTGGGGAGAGAAAACAGAGGGAGCCCTGAGGAGGTGAAAAGGGTGGGATGAATTTAGAGCTGGCAGGATGGGTAAATGTCAGGATGGAGTTCTTGGTCTTGGAGGGGGAGATGGTTGAAATTTCTTGGGGAGAATATGTGGAGGATGTGCAGGTGTAAGGTTGGATGGATATGTCAGCAGAGGTGCAGTAGTGTACTAGGGTTGGAAAGTAGAGTGGGAACTATAGGACTATTGGAGTCAAGTTTGCAGATAGTGTAGATTGTCTGGAGGTGTTCAGTGTGAGTGAGGAGAGGTGGGAACTCGATGAGTTGGTAAAGGATCCTTGTGGGGGAAGGTAAGCAGATGTGGAAGGCGAGGCAGAGTGTATGTCATTCAAGGTTCTGGTTGGGACTTTTAGAACTTGGGGGTGAGGGGGGTAGGGGAAGATATCAATGTAGCATTTGCAGTAATTTGGACAATGACTACTGTAAACAACGTAGCAGACATATGCACAGTTGTGTTTCACAGTACTTTAATTTCACTTTTCACAACCCCCTTATAATACACAGTTATATGGCCAGTTCGCTATTGTTTAAACTTTACATAAGCCTCATTAATAGTTAGCAGGCGAACCTCCACATACTGCTACAATAGTTTACTGTCAAACCTCTATGAGCAGTAAAACCAAACCACAAAGTTCACAGTTCTTGAAGAATAATCAGGTATGTATGGAGCAGACACTGTCACTATTTTAACAAACAGCCTAAATGTTTAACACTTATTACACTGTTAAGTTGAAGCATTGTTGTTGTTCTAACTAGCACAGGTAACTCGTCTGAAACTCGGCTGTGGACTGACTGTTTCTTGACCAAAAATCAGGCCCTTATATATAATCACAATAATAGCTACTGAAACTACACATTGATTAAAGTAAAATTTATAGAAATTACAATTAAAACTTAACTCATTCAATTAACTGAATACATCAAAAAATGGATCATTTTAACAGTTTTTCTACTACAAGAGTTAGGCCGAATTATTTGTTTAAATCATGAAATTAACAAATATAAGTACACAAACAAATCTTTGGATAAAACTGTTGATTACTTTGGAATAGATCCAAATACACACTTTAAGATTACTTGCATTTTGTCTTCCAAATGTTTACAATTAGTACAGAATTAATATTTGTTTATATGTCAACAATAGGATTTTAGTTATGAAGCAATTACTGATTTCACCCTATAATGAGAGGTACTAACTAGGAATAGTCAAAATAAATTAGAGAATCAATTACATACCTATAACAAAGCTCAAAATTAGATCTGGTGTTATATTCCTTTAAACTGAGGGCCAATCTTTCTCTTTTATGAAAATTCATATTATATTCATGTTTGCTAATGGTACATAGTTCAACAAAAAAAATTAATATAAGGAGGCAGATGGCAAAACGAGAGAGGAATTAAAATTATTCCAGCTTGCTTCATCACAGGCTGCATAGTAGTTGTAGTCAATTGTGTGGCCTTTCTGTTGGGTGGTTAGTACATGAGATTTCCATGTGAGTTGCCAGTAGATGGATAGTCCAAGGTGTGGGTGATGCATTCTATCATTATTGCCTGAGTTTTCGAAGGGATGATCTTGAAGAGCCACTGGTTACATCATAAGATAAACTGATTCAGGTGGATTTCGAGGGATTGTTGGGATTTCTGGAGTGAGGGTAGCGGGTGAAGAAAGCGATGTCATTAGCCTACTGAAGAAGGTGGACTGATGGAGATTTTTTGGGGGTATCAGCAGTGTAGAGGAGATAAAGGAGGGGAGCGAGGATGGAGCCTTGGGGCATGCTTGCAGTGGGATGGAAGGTACGGGAATTAGTGTTATTAATGGTGACAAAGGTTGGGAGATTAAGAGAGGAAGGTTACAGTAAGGCAAACATAATTACTTGGAAGTGTGCAAGTCTGGAATCTGAAGAAGAAACCAAATTGCCATACATGGTCATAAGCTTCCTCTAGATCAAGGCAGACATAAACAGCAGATTTACAGGTGTTGAGCTACTGGGATAGGAAATGGGTGAGGTCCAGGAGCTAGTGATCAGAGGAGAAGGTGGGATGGAAACCACATTGTGTAACAGAAAGGATGTGGTGTTGTTTCAGTTGTTGACAGATGTGCCAGAAGAGGATGGATTTGAAAACCTTGCTGAAGACTTAGGTGAGGCAGACAGGCCCGCAGCAGGAAGTATCAGTTGTAGGTTTGTGGAGTTTGAGAAAAAGTAGAATTTTTAAGGTTTTGCACAGCTCAGGATAGTCACTTGTGAAGAGAATAGTGGTATAAAGGTTTGCAATGATGACTAGAAAGGAGGCAGAGCATTTTTTATGGTGTCAATAGGTAATGCAGGTATGAGCAGTGGATGTGTTGTGCTTTCTGTGAAGTACTTGTTTTGTGTCATATGGTGTGACTGGGGTGTTTAATTCTGTTTCTGGTATATTGTCAAAGTACTGGAAGGTGGGAGCTAGGGGTGAAATAGCAGTGTTTGTATGTTCATGTATGGTAGGGAACAAGAAGTAATCAAAATGAGTGTCATCAAGGATGGAGAAAATGTTGGAGAGATAAGATGCAAAGTGGTCAGAATTGCTCTGGTTGTCAAGTAAGGAATGGTAGTGAGTGGAGGAGTGGGTAGCAAGGGATTGGGTTATCCTCAGTAAGTCAGTGGAATGCTTTCCAGTACCTGGAAGAATTAATGGGAGAGTAGCACTGAGTTTGGTGCCAGTCCCAGTGTTTTTTGCATTGAGTAAATTCCACCTGTATCTCTGTATTTGCTGGAGGCATGTGAGCCTATCATGATCACAAATCCTTAGAAAGGTGCAATATAAGTTATGAGATTCTCAGAGGAGAAGGGCTTCTAGGAGGAGCGGTATGACGAGGATATATGGCCTTAGTAGGGATGTGGGCAGATATAGCATCTGACAAGGTCTGATGCAGAAGGGCTGTGGCATGGTGGATGTCATCACATTGCTGCTAAGTTATGGGGTGGCTTACAATCTGGGTATCTGTGGATTCCCAGTAGGCATTTCAGTTGGTGTGGGAGTAGTTGTGGGTAACTTTTGGATGAATACTGGGGTTAGTTTATATGAGGATAAGGTAATGGGTAGGAGGTAGTGAGGAAAACATGTAAGTGGTCACTCCTAATTGGATTGAGGATTTCTCCATAGGGTAAGGAGGATGGGAGATGATAGGACAACATCTGAGGTGGTGTTGCAGTCAGGGTGGGTGTGCTGGGGATGGGAGCAATGACACCTTGGAGGGAATCTGAAAACTGATTCCAGCACTGGACTTTTTCCAAGGATCTACTGTGGGTGTTGAGATCAATGGCAATAATATACACTTATGAGCCAAAATACTGCCCACTGTGAGGTTGAATGCCTCCTGGTGAAGTTGCAAGCACATGACACAGTGAGGAAAGAATGTTAGTGGAAGATAGACAAATGGGCAGTGGTTATAGTGAAGATATGAGCAGCAAATGGGGAAATTGATTGATATAAGTGGTTTTGACAAAGAGCACATAGCTGTGGCGCTGGGGCTGGAAATGAGAATCTCTGAAATAATGAAGCTGGTCACCTGTCAGCATACTACTGTTTTGAACACTTATGGAAAGTGGCTGAAGGATGATGAAGTAACAAGTAGGCCATATGGTATTGGATGATCACATCTCATCACAAAACATAGAGGTCAGAGAATCCCCCACTGTGTAATCCAGGACAGGCAGTGATCTGTGGCAGATCCAATGACAGAGTGCAATGCTGGTGCAGACACAAATGTTTCAGAGTATGCCATTCAGAGGCCGTAGTTGAACATGGAGCTCCACATCACATAACCCCTACCTCTTCCTGTTGTGATAAAGCAAGCTGGGATAGTTGTAATTCCCCTCTTGTTTTGCCATCTGCTTCCTTAAAATCATTTTTTTATGTTTAACTATGTACCATTAGCATACATGAATATAATCTGCATTTTCATAAAAGAGAAAGATTGGCTCTCAGTTTTGAAAAATGTGACACGAGATCTAATTTTGTGCTTAGTTTTATGTATGTAATTGATTTTCTAATTTATTTTGACTGTTCTTAGTTAGTATCTTTTGTTATAGGGTGAAGTCAGTAATTGTTTCGTAACTTAAATTCTATTGTTGACATGTAAACAAATATGAAGTCTGTACTACTTACAAGCATTTGGAAGACGAAAAAGTATTGTTTGCATACTTATGTTTGTTAATTTCGTGATTTAAACAAATAATTTGGCCTAACTCTGGTAGTAGAAAAACCGTTAAAAAGGACCAATTTTTTGATGTATTCAGTTAATCGAATGAGTCAAGTTTTAATTGTAATTTCTGTAAATTTAACTTTAAACAATGTTTAGTTTCAGTACCTATTATTGTGATGATATATAAGGGCCCGATTTTTGGTCACGAGACAGTCAGTCCACGGCCGAGTTTCAGACAAGTCACCTGTTCTAGTTAGAACAACAGCAATGCTTCAACTTAACAGTGTAATAAGTGTTAAGCAATTAGGCTGTGTGTTAGAACAGTGACAATGTCTGCTCCATACATACCTGATTATTCTTCAAGAATTGTGAACTTTGTGGTTAGTCTTTTACTGCTCATAGAGGTTCAACAGTAAAATATTGTAGCAGTATGTGGAGATTTGCCTGCTAACTATTAATGAGGCTTATGGAAAGCTTAAACAATTGCACACTGGCCGTATAACTGTGTATTATAAGTGGGTTATGAAAAGTGAAATTAAAGTACTGTGAAACACAACTGTGCGTATGTCTGCTACGTTATTTACAGTAGTCACTGTCCATATTAAAAACCTCATGTTTCAGCCAGTGTAGCGAGGCAGTACATTGACACCGAGGACAAACAAATGAAGAAGTAAAAGCAGGTGGAACCGTTACACTGTGTTGACCCACCATCATCATCAGTTATGATTGCAGTAGGGACAGCATCACTGAGTTTTCCCTGTGGATAAACAGAAACATGTTGCCTGTTGAATGAAACACATTTCTTGTTATACCAGGTCAATGATTGGGTCATGCTGCACGAAACATTCACCGCACCATGGATGCAGGCCAGTGAGGTCAGAGTTATGCTACAGGGTACACTGAGTTGGGCTTCCATGGGATCTGTGGTGGTTATCGAAGGCATCATGACGGCAGTGAACTACATGGACATTACTGCAGACAATCTGCATTGCTTCATGCTTGAAGTCCCCACTGTTGAGGTGACATCTTCCAGCAGGATAACTGTCCATGCTGCACAGACAGAATCCTGCTACACTGTTTTGAGGAGCATGGTAGTGAACTCACATTGATTTCTTGGCTAGTAAATGTGCCTGATCTGTACCCATCGGAACACACATCAGGTGCCAATTGTGTGCCTGTAAACCACCATCCTGTAATTTGGATAATTGCTTGATCTGTTTGTAGACATCTGGTGCCACATACTTCTGGAATCCTGTCAAGACTGTAGAATCAATGCCAGGCATAATCTCTGTTATATTGTGTTTGCATGGTCAACCAACACGTTATTAAAAAGGTGGTCATAATGTTTTCACTCGTCAGTGTAGGTGGAAAAGGTATAGTCTGTTAAGTGAGGAAATATGAGATGATAAGGTCAAATGCTGATAATAGCACAGGTGACAGGGTTTTGAAGAAGTGGGCTATGGATGAGGCATTTGGTGGGATTACTGAGTCAGGGTTATGGCCAAATGGGGATGTTTTTGTGGTAGCTAATTGCAACTCCACTCCTGGCCAAGGTGAGGGGATTATCTGTGCAGTGGAGGATATGGGGAGAGGTTTGGATGGTGTAAATGGGTTGGAGGAATGTTTAACTAAGGATGAAGGTAACAGTGTTGCGTTGAGATAGGGTATGCATTAAAAGGGGCTTGTTGGAGGGTAGGGAGAGGATGTTGTGATACAAGATTCTGAATTGTTCTCGCACCGTGATGAGAGCCTAGGCTGTGGGTTGTATGGGTGAGGGGATGGAGAGATTTAAACAAAAGTGTCAAGTTGGGTGAAGGCAAAGCAAGATTCACACACTGGTTGAGGAAGTGGGTGTCTTTACAGTAAGGACAGGTAGGAGAATTCTTACAATCAGGGTTGAGGTGGTCATTGTAAAGGAGGCATTTTTGGCAATTGTAGGACTGCAGCAAAGGGGGGGGGGGGGGGAGGGAATTTAGAAGGTTCAAATTGATGTCAGCAGTTGTATATGGGGGCTCCCTCCCTCAGAGGTGAGCAACAGTGTGGCAGATTCTGTGAAGACTCACATAAGGAAGTTGGGATGCAAGTCATTGTAAATACAGAGGGCTGTGCAGATTTACAAGGAAGGATTGCAATTCAGTTCAGAAATCACAACCTATACTGTGATCTTGAGACAAAAATTTTCTATCAAGGTAGTTAAGGTGAGGGAACAGTGAGGAGGCTGGGTTTGTTTGGATGTGGAGGTGATATTAAAGGGAATGAGGAGCCAAACATAATAATAATTTTGAAGAAGAGGTCAGAGTGGAAGTTGGGATTCATGAATTTGATAAGGATAGAATCTTTGTGGGGTTGATTTGGGTGATGAGGTTGTGAGGGACATATTTCCTGATTTTAGGAGATAGGGATTTAGCATTTAGGAATCTGGGGTCAGGATGGGAGAGGATGAAGGTATGTATAGCTGGGAGAGAAGGTGCAGGGGAGGGAGCTGGGTAGGATTGGGAGTTGTTTGTAGTTTTTTGGTTACAGTGCTTGTAGTGGGGTCTGCCTTAGGGCACTTCAATAGCTTTTCAGCGATTATGGGACGTGGTGAAGGTAACGGAAATGAAGAAGGTGAGACATGTCACTGTGCAGGTCCTTCCATTTGGCTTGAATAGGAACAACTGCTTGTGGGCTGTGTTGTGGTTTCTGACATTAAAATGGTAAAGGACAAGATGTTATTTTTGCAGACATTGCAGGGTAAGTGGTTGCCGTAAGCTAAATAGGAAGTGGGAGACAGGCAAAGGGAAAGGTAGGTGATGGGGAAGGGGTCATGGAAAGAGTAGGTAGGATAGGTGAAGGAAGTGACTGCAAACAGGGATGAGACTGTGGCAATGGGAGTGTGGACAGAGGGAGGTAAACCAGAGGAAGTGCTGCATGTAGTGATACTGGGAGCAGAGGAAGGGGTGATGTAAATGATGATGGTGGCTGGTATGTCCATTGTGGGTCTAGGAGGAAGGAAACAGAAATCAACAATAATTACTAGGGATAGAGCTTTACTGAGACTGTGGGAGATGACAGCAGTGACATCTGGGATGATGTGATGACAGCAGATGAGGATGGCAGTGGTGGTGATGAAGACAAAGGGGCAAGAAGATTGCAGCAGTGACAGTGATAGTGACAGCAGTGAAGATGGAGGCAGGGAGACAACTGTAGTGGCAGTGTCTGTGATGCTCGGGAGACAACTGTAGTGGCAGCAGCTGTGACAGAGGTGAAGTGATTGTAGCAGCAATGGCAATGAAACTGTAGCTGTGTAGCAAGACAGAGATGCCAACAATAATGGTAATACACAAAGGTGATGATGATGATGATGAACACAAATTCACACACACTGCAGAAAGTCATGACAACACAAGTAAATTACACATGCAAACAAGTATTGATGCAGAGCATGGGGGAGTATCCCTACCAGTCTATGCAACAAGAGTAGTGACAAACGAACTTGTAATTGGGAGTACCCTTGTCATATAGTTGATTGGTGCTGGAGAAGAATGAGAAACAGCTCCTTAATTGAGGCCACTTTAAAGGACAAAAGATCTGCATCTTATTCAGTGGTTGGGTGAAAGTAGTAACATCAAAGCCCCACGGCTGTAGTAGTTCTAACATATGAAGTCTCGTTCTTCACCCAATCAGCTCATAGGATACTCCTTGGCCTAGTCACTCCCCACTGCTTCAGTTTGGTGTTTGCATTTGAGCCTTGAAAATGACAAAAATATTGGCTGTTGTCGAAGATGTCATCCAGCTGTGTATGAACCATAGAGGTAATTCTAGGCGCAGTAACATCCTATGGAGCTGATTGGTTGGAAGACATGAGATTATCAGTTAAAGCTGCAAGAGTCTGTGGAGTTATGATGTCACACTTTTCATCCAATCACATATTCCTGTCCATGTCAGAGTTTCAGAACATGGCACCTCATGTATGCTACATGACCAGAAAAAAATTTAGGAAAACATGGACATGTAAAAAAGCTTTCAGGGCTACTCAGTCACACTTCCACATGAAGAAGTAAGTATACACAGTGCCCACAGTAAATATTGGACAACCGAATATAGTGATAGGTGTAGAAAATGTCCACAAGCTGTGTGAATGCAGTATTCTTTATTTACATACTATTATTTTCAAGACCTTTAGGCTTAATTTCATTCCACAAAGTGGCTAATAAGTCGCAATTCATAAGTATTTCAAGTGAATCTGTGCCAGTACTGTCACTTGTAATGTTCATTTTCAGAAAAAATTGTTTCACAGGTTTGGAATGGAAACAATAGTAGAACTAAAAAGTAACAGAGATGTAGACAAAATCAGCCTTCCAGAAAGAGATTTTCACTCTGCAGTGGAGTGTGCGCTGATATGAAACTTCCTGGCAGATTAAAACTGTGTGCCCGACCGAGACTCGAACTTGGGACCTTTGCCTTTCGTGGGCAAGTGCTCTACCAACTGAGCTACTGAAGCACGACTCACGCCCGGTACTCACAGCCTTACTTCTGCCAGTACCTCGTCTCCTACCTTCCAAACTTTACAGAAGCTCTCCTGCGAACCTTTCAGAACTAGCACTCCTGAAAGAAAGGATATTGCGGAGACATGGCTTAGCCACAGCCTGGGGGATGTTTCCAGAATGAGATTTTCACTCTGCAGCACAGTGTGCGCTGATATGAAACTTCCTGGCAGATTAAAACTGTGTGCCCGACCGAGACTCGAACTCGGGACCTTTGCCTTTCGCGGGCAAGTGCTCTACCAACTGAGCTACCGAAGCACGACTCACGCCCGGTACTCACAGCCTTACTTCTGCCAGTACCTCGTCTCCTACCTTCCAAACCTTACAGAAGCTCTCCTGCAGAAGTAAGGCTGTGAGTATCGGGCGTGAGTCGTGCTTCGGTAGCTCAGTTGGTAGAGCACTTGCCCGCGAAAGGCAAAGGTCCTGAGTTCGAGTCTCAGTCGCGCACACAGTTTTAATCTGCCAGGAAGTTTCAAAATCAGTCTTGAAAATACACTGCAGAATAGTTCTTCTTCAGATTTTGTAGTGAATAACTTAAAAAGTATGTACACTATAAAAGACAGTCAGAAAGTAGTGACCTAAAATAAATAAATAAGGAAAAGTTTGCTGTAACATTCCATTTTTTTAACATGAAATACACTGAGGTGACAAGTCATTGGATAGCAAGATGTACATGCACAGATGGTGTCATTTGCACTAAGGTGAGTCATGTGAAACTGTTTCTGACATGATTCTGGCCACACGATGAGAATTAGCAGACTTTTAACATGGAATGGTAGTTGGAGCTAGAAGTGTGGAGACATTCAATTTCAGAAATCATCAGCGAATTCAATATTCCAAGATAAAAAGAGTCAAGAGAGTGAATACCAAATTTCAGGCATTACCCCTCATCATAGACAATATAGTGCTATGTATCATCTCACAGATCATTATCATTATTTTTATTATTTAATATTGTGATACTTAAGATTTCTTTTACACATAAAACCTCTTGCTTTTATCAAGTGCAAGTGTTATTCCCCTTAAGTACACTGTTGAGACTATTGTAATACATTAAAGAAAAAACAGAAGCAAACAGTGTCCAAACAGGCCTAGAAGGCCCAATGGTACCAACTGGCCACTGTGACATCCTCAGCCCACAGGCGTCACCAGATGTAGATGCGGAGGAGCATGTGGTCAGCACACCACTCCCTCGGCCATTGTCAGTTTGCTTGCCTCACAAAGGCTGAGTCCACCCCACTTACCAACAGCACTCAGCAGACATGGACAGTGACCCATCCAAGTGCTTAACTTCGGTGATTTGATGGCAACCGGTGTTACCACTGCAACAAGACTATTGGTCAGTACATTAAACAGATAATACTATTCTCCTCCTAAAGAGAAATTAGCAACACATTTGGATGTCTTCTTACAATTTTAAAGCTTCAATAGTTTCATTTTCAACAGAGAACATCAATGCATAAAATTTGCTGAATTAACAAATACCACACTGAATAGTGCATGCTACAACCAGTTAGTACAAGTAACAATTTTAGTAATTCTGAATTAGTTCATTTGCTTATATTGTCATGAAGTACAGCTTACTAAATACACTGAATTTATAAACAATCAACATCCAGAGTTTTGGCTGTTCAAAGGCACTGACTGTATCCATTTATTTAAAAAACAGCTATATCTGATTAAACAAATTGTGATTGGAAATTTGCTGCAAAGTGAAAAGGTGATGGTGACCATTAAAGATGAAGTGGCACAAATTTGTTTCATGATGAGTGGTTTAAGGGAGGAGACATTAAACATGAGAGATCTTGGCCATTTGATTGGCAAATACTGTGGTGCTGCGCATACAGGCTGCAATTTAACCCTTTTGTGGGCAAAATAAATGAGAAAGAAAATCAAATTGTGTTAAATGTAATATAACATTGCAGTTAACAACAATATGAAGGGAAAAGATAGCTACTCACCACATGGAGATGGTGTTCAGTCGCAGATAGACACAATGAAAAATAACACTAAAAACATTTAAGCTTTGGACAAAGTCCTTCCTCAGAAGTAGAACTCTTACGCATTCACACAATAACAACATCAACAACAACAACAACTCACACACACACATGGCTATTGTCTCCAGGCACTAAGTGAGGCTGGTACAATCAAGAAATAAATATTATGTAAATTGAAGATGGAGGAGGGAGAAAGGCAAGGGACTATTGATGTCAGCTGCACAGGGACTTTATGCAGAATTGCAGCGACAAGTGAAAATGTGTGCCAGACCAGGATTTGAACCTGAGATCTCCTGTTCACTCAGCAGTTGCATTAACCACTGCACCACCTGGACACAGTCTTCATTGCAATTGTGCAGACTGTCTTAGCACACACCTCAGCTGATCCACATTCCCACCTAATGACACCTATCCACAATCCTTGTCAATGTCCTCAATGCTCACTAGTTTGAGATTCCTGCAGGAGATTGGACATAATTGTGCATCCCTACTGAAGAGGGTTGATTCATTGTCTATCGAGGCAAATCACTTATATGAATGTGTGGTGTCTGTTCTTTCGGACATGTCAGAAGGAACTGACACCATGCATTCATATAAAAGAAATAAAGAAGTCTATACCACCATTTGACAGGCTGCATCTTTCTCTCAGTTGATCAAATTTGTGAATCCTGCCTATGATCTTGCTATATGTTAAAAGACAGCTTGCTGTATACCATGGGCTGCAGGTAAAATATTTAATAGCCAGACTGATATTCGAGAACAGACCCCATCGTCAGTGGCATCTGATACAGAGGACAAACAAACAAATATACACATATCAATATCTAAAACATAACATTTTGTACACAGAAGAAACAAGGTTACTTATTGCACTTGTCCATATCAAATGACATACATGTCAGTTATAAAGTCTCTTTGATGCCAAAACTGATAGGGATCTAGAAAACATGGAGCCCAATAGATATTTAAAATCTAATTATAACCATGTCTTCGTGATCGTGATGGGATCCATTATCTATCCCACATCTGCTGTACACAGGTCATCATGCATACATGTTACAGCTGTCAAATGCTAAATGGCCACAATACCTGGTCACTTTGGACACTACTGTCACGGAGTGAAAGCAAGAAATTGATGATACAGGCAAGGATTCTATATTACAGGTCTTTTATCATCTCATATATTGTATCTAGATACATCTGTGATGTGCACTCACTATATGTATTCAATACTGCACTAGGATAACTAATATATAGTGGTACAGGTCATAGATATCTCTCGATATGATCTCAGAGATAATGAGAGATCTGCAATACAGTCTATTTGCCCTAAGCAGCAGTTCATTCTATGACCATAGTGTACAGTGTGACTGAGAAGTGTGGACACTTAGCATTTGGCAACTGTAACATGTACACATGATATGCTGTGTACCCCAGAGATGAGATGTTTCCCATAGTGCAAAGAAAAAGTTTCCAAATACTCTTAACACAAACATCAACATTAAGACTCACTATACCCCACAACAAGTTTCCCATGCCACTGTGGTCTAATCACCAACATTGTCCTTTTCTGCTAAGTCACTGTTTAAAATGAAATCCAGATTCAGCTCACTAATCACAACCATTATTACTAAACAAACTACTACCTTTGTTACTCATTTGAACACCTCTCTACCTGTTTTCTTCTACACTGAACCAGCGTTACTCTCTGTACCAGAGAACCAACAGCTAGTTCTTCATAAAATGCTTTTGACAGTGCAGTCTTTCTGGATCCAGTATCAAGAGATATTGTCGTCTCAAAACTGCCAACATTATCCTTTATATGGAGGTACCTCGCAATTAATTTGATACTTCAGATAGGTAAATTTACTTTAGCTTCATTCATACCATTCACCAGGTTGACTTGAGGTTCATGACATGATCTCTATGCCTCATCTGAGTAGTATACCCTGGATGACATCAGGAATGTATCTCAATAAACTCTATTTTTTTCTCCCAGTGAGCACTTCTTGAACTTGGACTGGGGCATTGTTTTCAGTTGTGCTAGTCTACTGCCTCACTCATCTTTTTGTCAAAATGTGATACCAAATTTTTGGCACATGTTGCTATCACCTGGGTTGAAAGTGATGAATAAAATCCTCAGAATCTCTGTGCCTTTACTGCAGTAGGCATTGTAATATTTCAGTATTGAATATGAATTTGACCATGAAGTTGGTGTATGTAGCACTGTCCACACAGGATACTAAGAACAATGTTGTCTCTATGTGGCCTAGAGTTTGTGATGGCCTGCAGTTTTCTTAATCAGCAAATAGTTGTGTAGGTCACATGGAAATGCATTCAAATTGGCATTCTGATTTTGCCCATATCTCAGCAATGCAATGCCCATGCTGACTGCATTTGTGGGAACCTGCAAACTTGAACACTGATTTGTAATTTGAGCAGCACAGTATGTTTTAGTCTCGCTACTTGGTATTTGACTGCAGTTACCTGTGATACTTCCTCACCTTGTCTAGCCATAACAGGGACTACATTGCCTTTCAGGCTACAAATCTGTTGATTAGTTTCCTCCTAGATTTGACTGTCAGCTTTCTCTTAACTTTTCAAATAATTTCACTAGTCACCAGTCATTGTTTGTTTTTTTCTAATTTTTCAGAAAAAGATGCTAACACCCTTTTTAGCATGACCCTGCAAAACATGCTCAACTTCCCATAATTTTATCACCACCACCTCCCTCCATGGCTATTTTATTGGAGCTTATAAGCACAATTCTGTTATCAAAGTACAATAAGACTAGTGATGGCCAAATCTTGAAACAAGAAGCAAAAGTCATTGTTTGACCTTGATCGATTTAGAAAAGGCTTTTGACTGAATATAAAGAACAACAATATGGCAAGCTCATCATGCGCATGTCCAGGACTATTAACGTGACTCATGGTGGACATTGTCCAAACTGGCAATGACAGTACTGATGGCACATCAAAGAGCTTTGATTTTAATCTAGCTGTCAATCAAGGAAGCACCTTAAGTCCCTTACTGTTTAACGTTACAATAAACTATCTATTCACAAAGATACAGAAACCAACCTACTGGTATCTCTTTTATGCTGATGATGTGGACATACTATCTTATCTCTGGATTGTCTTTTTGGCCATAGATGGCACATTCAGACCAAACTGACCATTGCCATCCATCAGTCAGTGGCTTCATGTGAATAAGGTATTGAGTGGTTTGGGTCAGCACACCACACTCCCAATAGTTGTAGGATAAGCTGACCTAGTGTCACTACTACTTGGTCAGATAGCTCCTCAATTGGCACCACAAGGCTGAGTGCAGCCCATTCCAGTCCTCACACCAAGAAAAAACCAGTACCAGGAATCGAATCCAGGATGAAATGTGTTTGTTTATAGCTTGTGCTTCATACTGTGTCAAGCTTATGCATCTTGTTGGTATCTCTAAACTGTGACTCTAAAATCTCTATAGTGGAAGTCCTTTTGGATTTGAGAATTTAGGTATGTTAATTAAAAATATGTGGACAAATGGCATAAAAACTCATGGATAGTTTATTCCCATGTAATATATAATCTTAATTATGCTAAATGATAGTCACCAACACAGCCTCAAAATGCATATACAGTAATAATTGTTCACAGTTTGTTGGTTCAAGGTTCCTGCTGTTATCATTTCATTCACATTCGAGGGCATGTTGAAAAGCAAAGCCACTGAATTGTTTAAGTAAAAACTGTTAAAGCTTTCTAAATAAATAAAAAATTATCAACTTTCTAAAGCTTTATATTTCATGTCTAGATATTTATTTCTCGACATATGCATCTTGATGACAAACACATTTCTCACAACAGGAGGACATCACTGTAAAATGGACCTGCCCTCTGCTTGCATCATGTCATCATATCACTATCAAAATGCAGTCCTTGAAGATGTTCTTTAGGTTTTGGAAACAGAATATCAAATGGGGCCAAGTCAGGACTGTATGGAGGATGACTGGTGACAGTGAACTCAGGGTTTTGGATTGTTGCAGATGTGGCAAAACTCATAGTCTGAAACTGTCATGTGGAAGGAGAGGGTGTGTGGATGAACCCTGAATTCCAAACTCAATTACAGGATGCTGTTCCTCATCCACCAACATTGTTACGTTCAAAAAAAATGGTTCAAATGGCTCTGAGCACCATGGGACTCAACATCTGAGGTCATCAGTCCCCTAGAACTTAGAACTACTTAAACCTAAGGACACCACACACATCCATGCCCGAGGCAGGACTCGAACCTGCGACCTCAGCAGTCGCGCGGTTCCAGACCGAAGCGCTAGAACCGCTCAGCCACTGCGGCCGGCCGTTACATTACACATCACCATGCTACACATCACAGTTCTAGTGGCAGAGGGCTATCAGTGTGCAGAAATGAAGAATAAAGACGTAGAATGTTAAAAACATCTGTTTTGTTTAAAAAGCTTTGACTTATTGCATTAAAAACTTGGAGGCATTACTTTTCAGCATGCCCTTGTAGTTCTCTATCATTCAGCTGCATTTTTCTGTGCTACACTTCACACAGATTTTCAACAAAATGCATACTTTTGACTGTAGTAGACTAGATCTGAACTTCAGCTGAGACCTCCCAGCTCAAGTCTGGATATTTATAACCTCACTCTTTGGCAGGAATGCTTCACATCATGGTGTTTAGTTATTTACAAAAGAATGCTACAGTAATCAATGATACAAAAGAGAGAAATTGTAAAGGTAACAATCCCAGATTTTTGATGACATTTACTGCACCTACCCAGTGTATTGTATCCTTGTGTTTTACATAAACAAAAGTAATTACTTTTTGATGCTGTACCTTCATGTTCAAGTAAACTTTCCTGACATCTAAGTGAGCCCCCAGTTATCCAAAATTTGAACTTCTTGTAAATAAACTATATTTCATTTAAAAATCAAGACATGGGAATCTTATAACATCACTGCCAAGAAAATTTTGGGCTTCAGTATTATCAGAACAGAATTTTGAAATATTATGAGGTTTAAAAGTGGTTGGTTCTTGAAATTGCATCTGAATTAAAACTTTTGAATTGTGGGCATTTAAGCTAAAATAATTACTTTTACTGAATCATGAACAATTGATCTACAAAGTTATATTCATTGTTGGTTCTTAGGTTTCAATTTTGACACATATATTGTTGTATGGTAATGACATATCAATATCTTCAGATCATGATATCTTCTGAGAATTAATTAACTTTAAGGGAAAACAACTACACCACTATGTTACTGATTGGATACAGTATATCTGTAATAATAAGAATATGATACACTTTACCAATAAGAAAGTTTATAAATTCGTGCACACTTATGGTGCAGTCACAATTCTATAGTTGTAATAAGAGATAGTGAGGGGTGTCTGTAGCTTATCAATTATTGATTGAAATATGCAGTCCACCTACAGAGGTGGACATTACACCTGTTAACTTCCAGGACACTTGGGAGAAGCTTGACAACTGGAGGAAGGCACGTGAAACAAGTGGCTTGTGCATCAGTAGAACAAACACCATGTTCATGATTAACTTCAGCCCTGAAGCCACACTAATCACAGTTACCAAGCTATATAACAATACATTTCAAAGAGTTAAAATTTTTAAGTATCTAGCACCAGTAATATCAGAGAACAGATCAGTTAAAGTGGACATAATTCATAGAATAACATATGGATGGAGCAAGTCGCATATGCGTTCAATGAGTTGGTGTGATGCAAATATACCCATAAAAGCCAAAAGACAAAACTTATAAAATGGCTAAGCCCAGCACCACTGTGTGGCATCGAAGCCTTGGTCTCAAAAAAGGTCCATTGAAAGAAGCTCCATACAACAGGAATATGCATGTAATGATGGGCAGGAAGAGTAACAATAGAAGACAGTCTGGATTCAATTCATAAGAGGTTGCTTTAAAGCCTTCCCCATAAACTGAAAACTCTTGGAATCAGGCTGTAATGGTATTGCCACATGTCATGAATCTGTAATGACCATGTTGTGGAAAAGTGCCTTTCCACAGCTACGAACAGAAAAGGGATTGAAAATCTGAAACCAGCTGGCTGATGATTATCCAGAGTTATGTGAAGCTAAGCCTTCATGAAGATAATGCATACCCATGGGAAAGATGATACCACATGATTAGGAAAGTCATCCCTGAGTCACAGGGAAATTCAAGGACAAAGAACGATCACTGATGGTAACTATCAAGAGTCAAATTTGGAGGATTAAAAAGGTTTATATGAAGGAAAAGTGGCTAATAGAAGACCACATGCATTAAAATAAACAAATGTATCATTAATTTATATTTTTAATGCAAGAAAAAAATTATACCATTGCCCAGACATCTCAGACCACTTTACTTGGATTGACAACTAATGGTACCTTAATTATTCCATGTGAGTGACTAAACACTGTTGTGTATGCTAACAGATACATTGCAGATGTCTGTCACATTTTGAGTGTGGAATCTGTAACACCAACACTTAATTTCATTCATTCACTTGTTTGTAAATAGCATTTTTGCTTCATTTTGTGTACCATACACTTTGTACCATACACTTTGTGTACCATATCTCTTGAGCCCCCATATGCTATTGCATAAATTATAATCTGAAGTAATGAAAACATTCTTCCTGGGTCTGAGAATGCATGGTTGGTTTTTTTTATGATTTAGCTACACTACCATCTAGAGGCCAACGAAAAGCATTTGTTGCAGTTACCCTTGGAAACTAGTCACAAATGTTCAATAATTAAATATTCTGGCAGGATTGTGTGGTGAAAAAATAATGTTTCTAACTCTCTGTACTTTTGATTTAAATATAACTGAGTTTATTACTGTCTTTTTAGCCCTGAATCAAAGTAATAACTGTTCAGCACAGAATCAGAGTAACACCTGTGTGAGAGCTAAATGAAAGCCAGAGCAGTATCATACATGAATTAATGTGTAAATTCAGGTAAAAATCTCAGAAATATTTCAGAGTTCATTCAGCATATGTTTTCAGATTAAAATTCCACATAGGATAACTAAATAAAACCACAAGTACAAATCACATTCAGTTTATCAGAGAAATGCTTCAGAGTTCTGTAGTGTTCACCTCTCATGAATTATTCTGATTTCATAAGCTAGTTCACTCACTGAAATATTGCAAAGTATTCGTTGCCAGCACAGGCAATAAAACATAAATCCCTGTTGACAAAGGCAATAAAACACAAATCCCTGGTCAGCCACTGTGGCCGAGCAGTTCAAGGCGCTTCAGTCCGGAAACACACTGCTGCTACAGTCACAGATTCGAATCCTGCCTCGGGCCCGAATGTGTGTGATGTCCTTAGGTTAGTTAGGTTTAAGTAGTTCTAAGTTCTAGGGGACTGATGACCTCAGATGTTAAGTCCCATAGTGCTCAGAGCAATTTGAACCGTACTTATGTCTGTAGAGTCTTGGGACCTTCCAATTGAATCTTGTTCAAACGGTGCTTGTGGCCTGATGTCTTGCCTTTTTTAAAGTTTTTTGATTCGTCAAGCAAGCCAACCCACAAAGTCATGGAAATTTCTCACCATAATTTGTTCAAAATTTGCACGGTAAACTGGTGTGGTCCAGAACAACAGCCTCCTGCCATTCCTTTTAACGTTCTCGCTACTGAGCAAATGCATGGTGCATCTTTGGCGTTTTTGATATTGATCTATCACACCCTCCTCTGTAAAGGTGTGCTAGACAGTGGCAGCTACCGAGGAAATCTACAGGGTTTTGAGAGGACATTGTGATGGCGTGGTGAGTGTATCACGCTCTGCAAAACACGCTTAGTACACGTTTCAGTTTTGGTTGGGTTCTGTCGACATGCTGAGATTTATTGGAATTATTAGACCTGTGGTGTTAATTAGTATGGTAGCCTTAACTTCTTGAGATCAATCTGTAATTATAGGTCCTGCTGGTATGCAAATCCTGTGCAACCTTCTCCCATAGTTTTTGACTATTATGAGTGTTGTATGTGGTGATGTTTCGAACTTATTGCATTCCCAAGAGTACCCATATCCTGCAGCACTGGAGCAAAGATCCCTTGATAACATTAAATGTATAGAAAAAATAACGGAAATTTTCTTCCTCTTAAGTAACTGCATCAATAAGATGGTTCATCAGATGTCATGGAATATAATGTACTCTTCATACTCTCACCCCCCCCCCCCCCAAATCTATGTGAATCCCATTATTTTCTTATATATCCCTTGTGAAATCACTGATGCAAGGAACCCTGCACGATGAAATGAATAACCAATACAATATTTAATAAAACCTATTGACCAAATCGGCATGCTGAAATCTCAGTATTAAATTCTGTTGTGCTTCTCAAATAATTCATTGGATCAATATATCTAAACTTTCATACCAACTTCACATGCCACTGCACAGAGTGGAACCGAGATATAGCTACGGTTTCCGTGCTACTAACAAGAATCATAGTAGTTTCCAAAAGTCTGCAGCATATGGCAAAAAGGGTGCTCTGAAAAATGAGAAGCAATAAAAGCAGAAGGGTTTAAAATCAAATATGGACTCCGTTTTTATAGCAATGCCTGCATGATAGATATTGCGCAACTTCTGGTTAGATGTAAATTAAACGGAGTGTTTAATTTGTAACATGGTGTTGCATACAGCATTGATTGGTGCCAGCCTTGTTTGTATACGTTCCCTATCCTCTTTTAGTCCTACCTGGTTTGGGTCCCACATACCAGAGCAATATTCTATGAGACGCACCAGTGATTTGTAAGCTGTATCCTTTGTACACTGATTGCATTTTCCCAGTATTCTGACGATAACCAAAGTTATCCACCTACCTTACTTACAACTGAGCCAATGTGATCATTCCATTTCACATGCCGATGAACTGTTACACTCAGGTGTATATTGAATTTGACTGGTTCTAATTAAGAGTCGTTGGTGTTATAGTCATAGGAGACCACCTTTTTCGCTTAGTGAATTGCATTGTTTTACATTTCTGTACATTAAAAAAGGGGGTTTCCAATCTTTGTATTACTTTGAACTTATGTCCTGCTCTTACTGAATACTTCTTAGTCTTTTTCAGACAGTACAGCATTACAGATAACTGCATTATCTGCGAAAAGTCTGAGCTTGCTATTAATATTGTCTGCCAGGTCATTAGTATAATAATTAATTAATTAATTGTCACACTGTCAAAATACTCAACACTTATATAGAAAAACTCAAAAAGTTTTCTATTATTGTGGCTCCACTTCATATTTCCGCCACAAGAGCACAGTAGTGAGCAGTTAGGCAAGATGGTGACAGGCACAGAGAAAGCGTGTGTAGTACTCGAAATGCATTCACACAGGCAGCAGTAACAAAGCAACAACACTTCAAAACGAAGTTCATCAAAGCTCCATCAGCTACCAACTCCATTCAGCGATGCTAAGCGCATTTTAAAGCTTCACAATGCCTCTACACAGGAAAATCAACAGGTCGGCCCAGGGGCGCCCGCAGGTTTTTGTCTCAGTAGGGGCAAAAAATTTTCATCATATATATACATATTCCCAGATTTTAGGTTTCTGAACCGTATTCTGCCAATAAATTGTTTTCTTACCACTACTAATTGTTTAAGCGCTTAAAAACACTGCTCATGCAGTGAACGCAGTTGGATTAAAATTAACAGTCCGGAAAAAAACGGTTCACTACACTCAACTGTGTAAACCTGGTCAAATTCACTTGCATTACTGTGAAAGCTTCTTTTATGCACTTAACAACAGTGTTCTGCAGCTGCGTAGTGTACCAACTAAGTACGATTCTTTCATGTGATACAGCTCTATTTTGGAATAGGCCTACGCATTCTAATATGCTTACTGAATTACTATTGTTCTCTGAAGAGCATTTGTCGTTTCATGGTAAGCCAGATGTTGTACCGTTATATGCAATTTATAAATACTGATGCACTTTTAGTGCCATGCCAGAGTTATGAACATAAAAAACTAACATTATAACTATAGTAAAACCTGGTTTTACATTAGCAGACTGTACATTTTGCCGCCATTTTCGTTTGGTCCTGTCCTAAGCTTTTTCTCCCTGAACTACTTGTTTTCCAGCTATTATAAATCGACATTCGGAAGTAACTGAAGGATATCTTGTCATCCTTCCTATCAAACAACGTTTAGAAAGCTCCATCCTCCCCTCTTCTTAAATTAATTGGATGATGATCCCAAATTATTCGGTTTTTCCTACTCCTTTACATTAGTCGACACAATAACAATACTTAGATTTTACTGTCTGTTCATTTCAAACAAAACTGTACCTTTAAAAACAATGAATAATTTACGTAACACATTAAAATTAAATGAGTGGGTTTGATGATGAAAGTACATTGCCTTTAATCCGCTGACTCGTGCGGTGGCGACGGTGATTTTACCGCCGTGTGTGTAAACACTGGACTTCTGACAATGGCGACGGTCGATTGACCTGGCGGAAAATATCCGCTGGGAGTGCAACCGGCCTTAAAGACCTGGTCAGAAAGAGCGTGGCCTGGCGGTCCGACCTGTGGTCTTGAACAGCAATGGCAACGGCCAGGCCGCATCGTTATTGTACATAGGTGTCGGTCATACAGAGCGCGACTCTGGCCGGCTCGCCGCACCGGCTGACGTCGAGTTTCAACACAGAGAGATTCGCAGCAGCCCGGAGCGGCTGTTTGCATTTGCTAGCGCATTTGACAGCAACGGCGCGAGGCACATCTTTGATACTAAGCTACACGTGCAGGCTGCTATGTGATGAGGTTCCGTCCGTTTCCACGGTGAGGCAGCTGACGCAGCAGCAACCTCTTTTGCCTCTGCAGCGTTCCTTGCCCCGTTCATCCGCCGTGCCTGACCCGCACAGGAAGACTTCGGCGTTGTGTCTGACCAGACCTTCAAGACGCTGAAAATCAGTTTTTATCTTTCCTGTATGTTTGTAAACTGGTACATCCGGGATACATTATAGGAACGAAGCCTAGAAACACAGGTGGCCCTTGTGACTCCTAAGGGATTGAGACCATTCATTTCTAAGTCATTATCAAACTATCACAAACAAGCCATCATTGTCTCATTAATCATCAGTCACTTATTAGTTACCATCTCTCTACAATATGCCATATCGATCAAATGCCTGGATGGTTAATGGCGTACCCTCGCTTGCAATACTGAAGTAAATGGCAACTGGCAAATGGTTCAAACCTGGTCCCAGTGTGGCGACTCCACATGGTCATAGAGAGGAGACAAATAAAACTGGAAACGCATTTCCGAATAAAATTTGGCAGCTCTGCAAAGTTTAGAATCGTGTACTATGCTGTATTCTTACAGGCAACGTCCTAGTGTCAGCCACATCGGTTTTAGATGAATTCGCTGTTTCTCACACATTTGCTGTTAAGGTGTCTCATTTTAAGAGTTAATGTTGTGGAAATATTCTGAATTGCTCTCGTAAATGCACATTTTTGAGGCACAATGCCATGTCAGTAAGTTCACCTCTGCTCAGACATGTTAATAGGTGCTTAAAATAAATAATAACAATTTCAGATTGTTAAATAGGTAAAAATAAATTATTTTCTCTTTTCAAGTAAGAATAAATCGCTCAGTTTCACCTGCCTTAATATATTTTCTTGCTATTTACACTTTACTCTGTTAGTCCTCTGAAAAGTGAAAAAAAACAGGGTTTTACTTTCTATTTTGTAAAGTAAAAACGAAATGTACACAATAATTTCCACAACCCATAACAGATTCATGTCTTAACAAATTTTGTGACCTTTGGTTGTAAGGATGATGTGACTGTTTTATCGTTACAAACATATTAATGTAGTTTGAAATACTGTTGTAAATTTAATATTAAGAACAAAAGAAGGAATACGATTGTGGAAATCGGTTCTGTTACTAATAATGTGCAAAACTTGACTACTCACATACCTGCATTACTTAAACAGAAATTGAATGCGTCTCGGGTCCTTCCCATAACTATCTACCTCTTTTTCGATAAAGGACTCCTCCTCTGACTTTATCTTATCACAATGAACTGACACCATACACAAACAACTGAGTCGATTATCTGCCATGGTAGTTCTTAGCCACGTTTTCACGCGCCTGAGAGTGCTGCAAACAAACATGACATAGGCCTATACTAATTCATACAGTGTAACCTTCTTCATTTACTCTATTGTGATAATATTTGAAACAAGATTTAAAAATAATTAGAAGGAATGTTTTATCTGACTTAAGAAATTGTTTCAAAGTCTTTCTAATTAAGTAATTACAATCAGAATAATTTTACTGTGGTAATTAAGTACCTGAACGATCTTTCCGCAGAGCAGGTGGTTGCCGGTAAGCTAAGGGCTATCTTCAAGGCTGAAGCTACGGCGGGCAAGAATTTGGCTTTGTCCAGTAGATCAGTCAGGCTTAATTCAGCAATATCTCCTTCAGTTACTTTATCGCGTTTCCATATACTGATCCATGTCCGTGCTTCTTCAGTGAGGTTATCTAAAAGATCACCATAAAATCTTTTGATATTTTCAATTATCCTTTTCATATCTATGTCGCTTTGGGATTTCATTACTTTTGGGTGCAAGCAGAAAATCTCAAAAGATGCCTTGTTTCCTTCTGAAAACCGTTCTTGCAAGGACTGGACTAGGGAATCCAAATATGGAATAAAGAGAGATTTTCTGTGGCACTCAGTGACAGAAACTGATGGATGATTTGAACAATGCATTTGTCGTGCAACAACTCGCGGTTGTCAAATACCAGTGACATCTATTCCAAGTGCACTGTCGTTGCTTTGAGCACTTTTCATTATCATTTCAAACTCGCCTTCCGCATTTTCTTTGTCATCCAATAACATTTTTACAATTCCTTGAATGTAATCTGAAACTTCCAACAAGTTAATGTTTACTGATTGTAGGATATTGGTGACAGGTTCTAGTTTGGCTGAATATTTTGCTATGACTTTTAATGTAACAATAAATGTGTGCAGTAAAGTTGCCAGGCTTTCTGCCTAGTTTCACGATCTCTTTTTTTATGTAAAATTGCTAATGCTTCAACAATTTCTAAAAATTTATCTTTAAATTTCCTTATTGACTTATGCTTCTCAGACCAGCGTGTCTCACACAGTTTTTGAAGGTTCCCAACTAGGACTTTCCTTTGCGTGCTACCCCGGAAAAAAGAAATTCCTTCTTTGATAGTACCAATAGCGTTTCTAACCTCTGGTAAGGTGTTCAAATCATTCACAACTAAATTAAGTCTATGTATAGCACAATGATAGAAGCTAGCCTTGGGATATTTCTCAGCAATTATCTTCTGTACTCCTCCAATTTTACCGGCCATCGTACTGCACCCATCATGGCCTTGTCCTACCATTTTATCTAGATTTAAACCCGAAGCAGATAAAGTAGATATTATTGTGTTGGAGATATGTTTTGCATCTAACCTTGCTAATGGTGTAAATCCAAGGAAGTCTTCTCTGACAACATCAGTTGCAAGGTCAAAATAACATGCAGAAAGAGAAAGTTGTTCTGTGCCTGCAATATCCATTGTTTCGTCTGCCAAAACTGAAAATGATTCACTGTTATTGATGGTGTTAATCAAATCATTTCTTAGTACTTCGGCGTAAACATCAATTAAATCATTTTGGGTTCTATGAGAAACATAGGTAGCATTCTTAGGCGCACCCTCAAAACGTTTCCGAAATGTTTCGTCCCCTGACTGTACTCTAAATTGTAACAAATCATCAAATACAGCATTTGAATTTGTTTTTCCTCTTAAAGGTAAGTCATGTAATGCACAAAACAATACACAAGAAACAACTGATTTTAACTTTGCACGATTAGTTTGTCCTAATTTCGCAAGATTCTCATAGGCGAGTTCTTCCACTTTTAGTTTTGTTTGTCACAACACTAATGAAATTATTTGACTTTTCTATTGCATCTTTATGCCACTCGGAATTCATATGCATTTTTACACATTCATGGAACTTTTTGAAATTTTTGAATGGGCGGCTTATGAATGCGCCACGATGACTACCATGTGTTATGCGTGGGTGGAAAAGCACACAAAACCTGCAGAGGGCACCTTTAGCTGCTTTAGAATAGACCAGCCATGGATATAATGACAGCCAGTCTGGTCGAAATGTTCTTTTTGTGCTGTCTATGTCATTCTTAAAATAATAACTTTTTTCAGGTTGCCATGGATTCAATAAAATCTTATACTTTAGGCAATTGTCAATATCCTTTTTCTCAATGTAATTTCCGACATCGGGAATACTGACCAGGATACCACTACCCTTTTCATCAATGCAGAAGTACTGGCTTCGTCTTCATTTTCTCCATCAGCACAAGTACAGGAATTTTTAATAGTGATGGTTGCGTTTGACTCACCCTTTTCCTGTGATACCTGATCATAGACAGTATCTTCTTCGACACCTCCATTTTCATTTGTAGTTTTCATTCGCTTATGAAGTACAAAAAACTTATGTATATCGGTCATTTTGCCACTGTATACACTGTGCTTTTACATTCACAGCGCACAAACGTCTATGCAAACCACAATCATGCACCACTGTCCACTTACAACTCACAATGAATTTACATAACCCTTAACGTGATGCGATGCCGAACCGAGCTGAGCGATGACTAAAGAACAGAAGCTGAAATCGTATCACAGCGGTGGGAGGAAGGGAGGGGTTTTCGTTCAACAATGAAACAGCGTTGTGTCCATTAGACCGCAAGCCAGCGACTTTGAGTTTCGCGCGATCGTTTGGAGCGTTTTCTTGCGATGGATGTGGAAATATTTATGCGGTATGTTCCTATTAGAACATAGCAAGACTCATCTAGAACGTTCCGGAAATGAAGGTACCTCACGCCACACCCTGCTAGATCACGTTCGTTGACAGTAGTTCCAATGACGAATATTGCCTACTTCTACAGACAAGTAGCGATATTAGTGGCCACACAGTACCCTCGAACACTTCTTCAGCAAACGAAAAGGAACATAATACAATACGCTAATTTAAATTAGCGTCTGACAATTGTTAACCATTGTTTGGAATTTTAAAGAATAAAATTTTGCCGAGTGTGTTTTGTTGTGCAACTGTATTGTGTTGCCAGTTGATGTTTATGAAGAGGTTTGTCCCTAGTGAGGTGGGAACAGAGAGGGTGACATTTTAGTACCCTGTAAGTCAACATTTTCGAGATGGAACTCTCACCATGGGTACCATTCTTAATGGGATCACGTACACATGTAGTAGTTTGTCGATCGGCAGATTCGCTTTATTTTATTATAGCTTATTAGTAATGCCCAGAGTTTGTTAACATGTAAACGGTCTTTCCTTATCAGATATGCATTGTTTACAGTTACTAAAATCTCGAATATTCTGGCTATAGATATCTATCTTTAATTTTGTATTTTTCTTCCTATAGATACTGTATCGTAGATTATTTTTAAGGAAGATATCATTTTTTTACATTTGTATTTAACGTCCCTTTAGGACACAAGTGATTCCTTTAATATGTAAAGAATGAACAATGGGCGTGCCTTTAGGAAAATCGCTTAAATGTTGCTCAAGAATGCATTTGTAAAAGTTAACGATCAACTGCTGGTTCATCTGATTATTCCCATTGTTGCCTCACTTGCTAGTGTTAGTTTCCACCACATGTGGGTGTAGAAATAAAAATAAAGATACTTCGTAGGCAATAGCTGTAAGATGGATATAGAACAATTTTGCACATCGTCAACGAACTAGATTTCTTACAGAAAAACATACAATTTTTAAATTTATCATCTTTTTTTAAATTTTAGTTCGAGTCTCCTTTACAGTTTTTCATTGCTCTAGTTCATCCTGTAATTCTGTTTACATATGTTTTATATCATTTTTACGTCATTTTATCGATATTTTCTGGTTACTTTAGTGGTAATTTTACAGGTATCTTAAATCATACATAACTGAGCCCTAAAGTTACAGGTATTTTTTATATTCGTAAACTGAATGAATTCTCACTAGGGGCAACTGCCCCCACTGCCCCCCCCCCCCCCCCTATGCCCCTGGGTCGGCCTGCAGTGAGTGAAGAAACGGTCGACCACCTAAGGTCAAGTTTTCCACGAGGCACACAGAAGTTGACAAAAGAGAATGCAGAGAGCTGAACAGTAGGAGAATTAAGCCGAATCATTGTTGACATCACCACCCCAACTCCTCCCCCTCACCCACTTCCCCTCCCCTCATCCCATTCCCTGCCTCCCTTCATCCACTTGAGAATTGGCAGAAAAAAAAAACTCAATTTGCGCTGAGCTGCTGTAGAGGGAAGATATAACATACTCTCTGGGGAATTTTGTTCATTTATTTATATGTGTATTATCCTTCTAGAAGCATTTCCGAAATTTTGGAGGAGAAACCGAACTGACAATTATCCTACAGCCTTGGTGCTTGAAATTCAAATAAACACAATTGCTAAAAGTTGGCAGGATGATAAAAAAACTATCTCGTGAAAAAAACAATCATCCACACACAGAAAAACGCCCAAAAATCGATCACTGAAACAAAACCATAATCTCGTCTACACATCGAAAAACGCTTTGTAGCTTATGGCGGAAAACTTCGCTCTACACATAGAAAAACATCTGAAAACTTCGATTAAAAAAAATTGTTTTAATAGCACATTGCTTGCTACAGATACAAGAACTTCGTCTCTACAGGCATAAAAACACACCCATCGAAAAACATCAATGAAATGCTCGCACAAGAAAAACTGGATATCGCAAGAAAAACAATGATGAAAATTGTTCTAAGTACACAGTGCTAAAAAAAGGATAGTGAAACAAAACCATAAACTGTTCTAGACGCGCAAAACGGCATGTCGTAAGTTGTCGTGTCGTGAAAAAACAGTGGTTAAATAACGCCTGCGAATCTAAATAAATGACGCTACTGCCGCCACGACGCCTTGTCTCGTCCAGCTGACAGTGCTGCACTAAATGGCACGCCACCTGTAGTGGCTCCTGTGGGCGGCGCGCGTCCGTAGGCGACTGGCGCGCTCGCTATTATATCGGCCCGTGACGCTGTACCTGTTCGTGCCTTTTGTCTCAGTACCGGCATGCGGCCTGGACTGCCCACGTTGTCCCGGCTTATGCGTGCGTGCGTGTGTATGTGTGTATGTGTGTGTATGTGTGTTTGCATCCCTTGCTGCCGCTGCCGCAGATGACTGACTGTTACAAATTATCCAGCAAATGCCTCGTATCTCCTCATGACCTTGCCTGGACTCTACCTGTTCTAGTTCGAAACAGTCGTATCTCCCAGAAATACTGGCGTGTCTTAACAATACGTCACTACCAGCGGCGTTTCCGGGTATGTTTTCGAGTATACCGTATATATGTGTCTGAAACAGAACAAAATATTTCACTGTCAATGGCGAAACTGACTCCTTCCCTTTCAAAAAGGAGTCTGGACCAATCTGGGAGACGAAGTCGGCAATTACTTCCTCTGTGGGAAATCGTAATTTTGTGTGAAACATGGCAGTTATCTCGCTAGATATCTACCGGCTGCTTCTAAGAAGGGGACAACACAGTAGATGCCACAGGTCTCTGCCTGTCAAAGGCAGTGGCAGATTAAGAAAATTTTACGGGGTTGGAAGGGGGGGGGGAGGGTGCGGTTGCCTTGAAGAGAAAGAGAACTTGGTGGTGTTCCCCAGAAAACAAAGAAAAAAAGGTCTTTAAATTATAGCAATTCAAGCTTTTTGAGACTTAAAAAACATATCAAAGGTGCGGGAAGACGTACTTTATTTTGGGGATACAGACGTCTACAATTTCTTCAAACGTTTGGCCTTCAAAGTCGTTACAGAGGTATTTACATTTACATAATTGTTAACAGGAAAGTATCAAGTTACATAAGCGTTTTGTAAACACAAATACTTTATTTTAAAACGATATTAGTAAAGTTGTAAATAAACCCATAGTTCTTTTTACGTTTTTAATATTTAAACAGTTTGGAATGACACTAGTTCTGAGAAAATAGTATGAGCAATAGTCATTACAAACTTATATAAGAGATATAAAGTAATAATTGTGAATATAATGTAATATATTTCTGTGTAGTGAGTGATTTAAATTTTGGTTGAAGTTACGTTAACAATTTTTGTGTTGTCTCTCTATTTGTAAATACATATTTGAGCCGTTTTATGCATATTAGCAGGTGATTTGTTGTTCTTACAGTTCTGATAAAAGCGCAAAAACTAATATAGTTTCGTAATTATTACTTACTCTATCTTTTCTCATCAGTTGGCTTTACAACATTTAGCCCTCAGAAATGATAAATTTTTCTCCTCTTTCCGCTCTTCGCAATAAATCTAGCGATGATTTTTTCTTTGTTAATAACAATGTCCATATGTACATACAGTAAAGCAAGCCCAGTTAAGCGGTTTTGCCCACAACGATTTCTTAAGCAAGTCAATCAATTTCAGTGTAGACAAAGATCTTTTGGCTGTTGCAGTTGAGACAGGAAGACAAGAAAGGATCAACATTTAAGAAGTAATCAAGGAGAAAATGTCTGTAGCACAAAACTGCAAACAGTCAGCTGTGGATCTTGGTAGAAGTGTTATCTTTGCATCTTCCCTTTTCCATTTTGTCACCCACAACTTGACTTCTGCCCTCAAATCAGAGATGCAGTCAGTTTCAACCTTTCCAAACAGTTTATAATGCTTTCTAGGCACTGTTTCGGTATCACTAATCACTGACTCCATGAACCTTGCCTACGAGGAACAGACTTTTGGTAGAAGCGTGTTCTGGTTGAAGAGAATTAGAATGTTTTCAGAGAATTTGCTTTCAAGATTGTGTCGAGAATGGGGATGAAGACATTAACCCTAAAATAACCTTCTGGACTCGATGGAGCAACATTAGATCTGTCAATTTGGCGAGATGTAATTCTGGGTGTTTGGATGGTGCTTCCAACAATATCTGCGATTCTCTCGGCTTCATCATAAAGGAGCCTGAACTCTGCAACTGCATTATCTCGCTTTGTTTTTAAAGTCGTTTATGGTACCAGTTGCTTCTGTAACATCAATAATTTCTTTTGGAAAAATCTACTTAGAGGCAATGTTTGACAGGGCCTATCAGCAAGGCACACTAGAGTTAAGATAAATTCTCCATTACTGACAGCATATAAAAGCATCGTAGCTGTTACACTAGAGGTATAACTTGTGAAATGTGACCATTGTGAAATTTCCTCAGGGCACACGATTTTTTCAATTTTTTTAAAGGAACGACACTACAGATAACTGCCTTTCTACCCATCTTGTTTCACACATGGAGACAAGTTGACTGCCTGTACGCTTAACGAGTACAGCATTTCTTTTTGGAGAGGCTATAAAAAATGAAACAACCTCCTTAACGATACCAATTGAGTTTCTCACTTGTTGCGCACCAGAACACTTATAAATAGATAAATTCAAAGAATGGTTGGAACATGAACCTCTTTCAGCACTAATACATTCTTTCTTTATTGTGGCAACTGCTCCAATAACCTCGGGACTCATGAAAGAGCAGCCATCGGTTGCAATACCATTAGATTTATTAAGGTTGTGACTGAGGAAGTCAGGATGAGTGGGTACACTTAGCATGGAAGGTCAAGGCCCCTGTAATGTTACTCCTTAAACACAACAACTACCGAATCTATAGATTAACAATTTATTCATAGACAATATTTATAAAACAGCTAAGAGACAATCAACACGTGGCCATCTCAAGATAATACCAAAATTTCACAGATAGCCTGCTTCACTCTCACTTAAAGAGATGAGCCACAGAGATTACAATACTTAAAGGAACATTAAATTACAATTAGAAAGTGATTTAAAGAAATGTGTAACAGGTAATTTATTTAAAGGAGCAATAATTTGCAATATGAAAGTGATTTATGAAATGTACACCAGTTCATTAAGAACCCAAATAACACAAGCAGTACAAGAAATTACAATTTAATACAATTCATTCCCAAGAAAATAAAAACGCTATATATATTTTTTAAATATACATGAAACACGTTAAATGTTTACCAAACAGGCAGTGACGCCAGGCTGCCCTGGGCAAAAGGTGACTTAACTTAAAATGCCGGAACAGCAGACCTGCTGTCCAAAACAACACCTAAACTGCAGGGCCCAACCGAGAGTCACTTCCCATCAGACGGCAAGTCATAGCTTCTGTGCACCGGAGTGGAATGTGGCGCCACTCGCACACACCCCAATTTGCAGAAAACTGGAACACAAACAGACCACAGAAGACACGGCTAACACAAACCAATCATCAGTTAATATAAGTTAAGAGATCAATAAATACTAATAAACAGTACTAATACTGACTGAGTGCATTCAAATAAATGCACACTTATAAAATTTTGTGTACAAATGATTGCCTTTTACAGAATAAATGGCTTTACTAATAATTGAGTGAGTGCTTTCAAATAAATGCACTTATGTAAAGGAACTATGTACAAATGACTAGCTTTACAGAATACGAGTCTTTACTAATTAAATGACCAAGTGCTTTCAATAGGAGACCCAAATTTACAGCAACATACAAGCGACGTCGATATGATTCCAATCAAAATACACTGAAAATCTCATACAGACAATACATAAACTTCTGGAAACAGTCCAAAAAGAAAAAAAAATATAACCCACACACCTTCGAGCTAATCAGCTTCCTAGTATTATTCCGACCAGCGGATTTCTTAAAAGGAAATAGTAACTGCTGGTCTCCTTGGGGTTACACACTGTGCCGATTGCTCTTACTTCAACAACACATGCATTAGGGCCACCAAGCAACAAGTACACTGGCTGCAACGCAAATCGTTCATCAACATCTACATCGATAGTCTGCAAATCACATTTAAGTGCCTGCCAGAGGGTTCATCGAACCACCTTCACAATTCTCTATTATTCCAATTTCGTATAGTGCACGGAAAGAATGAACACTTATATCTTTCCATACGAGCTATGATTTCCCTTATTTTACCGTGGTGATCGTTCCTCCCTATGTAGGTTGGTGTCAACAAAATATTTTCGCATTCGGCGGAGAAAGTTTGTGATTGGAATTTCGTGAGAAGATTTCGTCACAGTGAAAAACGCCTTTCTTTTAATGACCAACAGAAATATGTGCAGTGAAATGAATGCTTACAAGTTACTTAATTTGATGAACTGGTGTCAATTACAATTTTATAACATGAGAATACAATAACAAAGGTACAAAATACATCATTAAAGAACATAACAATACAGATATCATTTGTAGTAATACAGGCTTTACAAAAAAAATAGAAATAAACAGATACATCAGTGTTACAAGAATTATGAGATAAGTAAATAAATAAAATAATGAGAATAGTTTTCGAATCATTAATTTCACACATGAGCATTAAAACAGAACAGATACACTCCTGGAAATGGAAAAAAGAACACATTGGCACCGGTGTGTCAGACCCACCATACTTGCTCCGGACACTGCGAGAGGGCTGTACAAGCAATGATCACACGCACGGCACAGCGGACACACCAGGAACCGCGGTGTTGGCCGTCGAATGGCGCTAGCTGCGCAGCATTTGTGCAACCGCCGTCAGTGTCAGCCAGTTTGCCGTGGCATACGGAGCTCCATCGCAGTCTTTAACACTGGTAGCATGCCGCAACAGCGTGGATGTGAACCGTATGTGCAGTTGACGGACTTTGAGCGAGGGCATATAGTGGGCATGCGGGAGGCCGGGTGGACGTACCGCCGAATTGCTCAACACGTGGGGCGTGAGGTCTCCACAGTACATCGATGTTGTCGCCAGTGGTCGGCGGAAGGTGCAACTACCCGTCGACCTGGGACCAGACCACAGCGACGCACGGATGCACGCCAAGACCGTAGGATCCTACGCAGTGCCGTAGGGGACCACACCGCCACTTCCCAGCAAATTAGGGACACTGTTGCTCCTGGGGTATCGGCGAGGACCATTCCAACCGTCTCCATGAAGCTGGGCTACGGTCCCGCACACCGTTAGGCCGTCTTCCGCTCACGCCTCAACATTGTGCAGCCTGCCTCCAGTGGTGTCGCGACAGGCGTGAATGGAGGGACGAATGGAGACGTGTCGTCTTCAGCGATGAGAGTCGCTTTTGCCTTGGTGCCAATGATGGTCATATGCGTGTTTGGCGCCGTGCAGGTGAGCGCCACAATCAGGACTGCATACGACCGAGGCACACAGGGCCAACACCCGGCATCATGGTGTGGGGAGCGATCTCCTACACTGGCCGTACACCACTGGTGATCGTCGAGGGGACACTGAATAGTGCACGGTACATCCAAACCGTCCTCGAACCCATCGTTCTACCATTCCTAGACCGGCAAGGGAACTTGCTGTTCCAACAGGACAATACACGTCCGCATGTATCCCGTGCCACCCAACGTGCTCTAGAAGGTGTAAGTCAACTACCCTGGCCAGCAAGATCTCCGGATCTGTCCCCCATTGAGCATGTTTGGGACTGGATGAAGCGTCGTCTCACGCGGTCTGCACGTCCAGCACGAACGCTGGTCCAACTGAGGCGCCAGGTGGAAATGGCATGGCAAGCCGTTCCACAGGACTACATCCAGCATCTCTACCATCGTCTCCATGGGAGAATAGCAGCTTGCATTGCTGCGAAAGGTGGATATACACTGTACTAGTGCCGACATTGTGCATGCCCTGTTGCCTGTGTCTATGTGCCTGTGGTTCTGTCAGTGTGATCATGTGATGTATCTGACCCCAGGAATTTGTCAATAAAGTATCCCCTTCCTGGGACAATGAATTCACGGTGTTCTTATTTCAATTTCCAGGAGTGTAAAATAATATCTAAACATCTTTACAAAGCAAATAACATAGTATTAGAAAAATTCTACAGCATAACTCTCATCAGCTAAACACATAAAGACAGGAAAAACACAAATACACAAGGGTACACAAACACATAGCGGAATAACACAAAAGGAAAAGACAGGGTTTGCTTTACTGCAGTATTTTCCAAACAAAACTCTCTTTACTTCTTGGAGATCTCCCTTCATTCTTCATTATTTCCAAAATGTCCTATCTATACTTGCTTTCTGTACTTTTTTCCTATAACTTCTCAATGCATTTCTTCCAATTCATCACAACACATTCTCTTATATAGTCTACCCCCTCTTAAGCTAACTTAAATCTACTGAGCTCAGATGCATAAACTAAGGGACGAGGCAATGCAGCAGCACAAAACCATTAACACAAACAGCAATGAAAAAAATGCAAATTGGCGAAGCTAGCAGCAGTAAATCTAAATTAGCAAAGCAAATGCAATATTACAACTAATATAAGGCAATGTGCAGCAAACAAGAAAAATAAATCAGTAGTAAAACTAGCTTAACAAAGTAATACAAAGTGAAATTCGGCAGCACTATGCCTGGCAAACAGCAGCAGCAAATGCAATAACTTATATCTAATCATAACAAAGCTCAAGCAGAAAAAATATTACAGTAAAGATGGTTATGTCTAATACCTATGTCACAACTTAACACTAGAGTGATGCATCACGATTAGTTACTCTACAAAACAAGTTACCCAGTCATTGACAAACATTATGTATGCAATTCCTGTGAAGGGAAATGTCTTTTTGTGCTCTCTTGTTTTTTTTTGGAAGTAGATAATAAAATTATTATTTACTGGCTCTGTAGGCATAAAATATCTATATTAGTACATCTATTACATTTTATTTTAACCACTGCTGCAGTGCATCTAGAAACTAGATATTAAACGATATGAGCAAATATATATATATATATATATATATATATATATATGTATGTATGTATGTATGTATAAAGCAACATATGAAACGTCATTCACTAGGCAAATGGCATCTCCAAAGGCAAAAAAACATCTCTCAACTAGAAGACAATAGATGTAAAATGTTTCTCATCATTTCATTAGGCATTTTAGTAAATATCGTAAATTAAGAGCTCCACAGTGTAATCATATGTTTTCAAGTTTGAGCATGTCGTATTTGTGATGCTTTCTACAAAGGAATGTCAACAGCGAGGTTAATGGTCTCTGTTTTCTCCACCTAATGGCTTTTTCTCCAGGCAGATAGCACAGCTGGGCGCCCACGACGCATTACGTGAAGGTCACTTACGGAAATATTTACGACAGCAGTGACAGTCTCATATAAAAAAATTTCGCAGGTCAAAAAGTTACAGTAGAAATCTGTAGACACGAAATCTCATGAATAGCAGTGTTCTGATACATTCACACATGGACAAACAACTCATAACTCTTGAAGTACGATTCTTGGTTCCAACATCCTTTTTCACAAACCAGAGTCTCTAACTTCTATTCATTATTCATATACATATAAACACGTAATCATGTTCCTCATATATGGTAGCATCATCTTATTGATCGTAAACATACCTCAAAAGCATAATACACATCGTCATTGTAGTAATAACATCATAACAGATCAACACATCTCAAAATCGTCGCAGCTTCTTTCAATAATTTCAAGACCTTCAATAAAGTCATCTACCTCAAACGTACTTCAAAAATCATGATCCCTTACCAAATACGACATTCAAAGCTCTCATAGCATCACAATGGTTCCGAAAAAACATGAACAGTTCACAAAGTACAGACGAAATACAATTTCATAAGTGTGAAGTTATCCAACTGAGTAATTACGTAAACATCTGTCAGTGATGTAGTAAAAAAATGTTTGTTTCTCTGTTAAAAAATCAGATAGCTGTGTAATTCTGTGTTAGAGAAATATGGTACCGATGTTTAAAGTTGAATAAGCAAATACCATATTAGCTAGGGCTCCTTGTGCTTCCCAAACACATGGTACACAAAGTAAGCATGTATCCCCCTGAAGATTAATGTAATTATACCGTCAGGTGGTACAGATTACAGCAATGGAATGAAATGTATCACGGAAATCCTTTGTATCTTTGTGATTCAAAAATCTTTAAAAATAAAATTAATCACTCAAATATGTGTCCTTTAGCGCTAAACTGTGCGTCTTGTTGTAAGATAATCTCTGTCATTACTTAACGTTAAAAATGTGCCAAGTGTAGTAATTATCGTCGTCCATAAGCGAAGTTCTGTAGAAGTCAATGTACTTACCTTGTAATAAACAGAAGTGAAATGCCATGTGTATAGATATCTTAGTTATTACGCTTATTGTCGTGATGAAGTAAGTACTGTACTGTAACATGTTGTTGTGCTACAGAAAAGGCTGTCTCATTGTAGCTATACCACAAAGTTACTACTAAAGCATGTTTTCCTTTCCATAAGAATTCAGAAAAACTATTCAGAGATAAAACAGATTCACCGCAAAAGCAACAATGTAAATTGTGTCACACATTAGTAGCGTCGTAATATAATCGTGTAGCTGTCAAATAAACTAACCACTGTGTCATTTGGCATCTCTCAGAAAGTACTTTAAATCCAGAATGTATTTTCAAGTAAACCAAAATGTTGCATTAAAACCTCATCAGCAGTACCGGTATATGTTCTAAGTATGTGAGCCTTACAGTCGTTACATAATCGTGCAACTATCAAGCAAGAATGTACACACACAATAACACTGTGTCGTCTGTTCACTATAACAATGCACTCGTAAATACTGTCTAACTATTTTCCCTAGGTTCTAGACTGGATAGTTAACTTCAAAACATTGTTGCATGTTAACAGTTTCTCAGTGTGACAAATTGTACTAGTAGTGTGAAGTGAAAAATTTTATGGCAAAGGCTACGTTAAGAAGCAGATTATCTTTCAGTAAACGGTTTTACATGTGAAATGTGGTGCAATCCTTCACTCTTCCTAGTACGCAGAGTTTCAACTTCAACGCAATTATCATGTGGTATACGTCAGATTCCGTAAGGTCCATTGTAAATCAGAAAGAATTTTTGACTCAAGTGTTTCTTCTTATGCGACAATGAATGAGCTTTAATAAGAACTTTCTGACCAATATATAATTTCCTTGCATTTGCTTTACCATGTAGTTTTCTCCTTTTGTCTGCTGCAGATTTTATATTTTTAATAGCCAAATCAATTATGTCTTTGTGTCAAAGTTTACGTGTATTCGGGAAAGGTACAAGCTCTCTGATTCTGTTCGGTGGTTCTTCATTCTTCAGTACAAGAATAGGTGGTAAAGCAGTGGAGTCATGAAGCATTTCATTCAGCACGTTTTGAAATAAGTGTAAATATCCATCCCAATGCTGATGCTTTCTGTGACAATAAAGTCTGCAAAGCTTATTGATTCATTTCATAATCCGTTCAGATGGGTTACAATGTGGTGAGTACAACGAAATAAAAACAGGTTTAATTTTATGGTTCCGAAGCATGCATGGCCAAACAGCAGATCTGAATTGCGGTCCATTATCTGAAATGACTTTACTACCGTGTCCAACTTCACGTAAGAAATTTTTAACAAAGGCGTTAAAAACAGACCATCCAGTGGCCTTACGTAATGGAGTGAAAGAAACAAATTTTGAAGTAAGGTCAACAGCGACTAGAACATACGAGAATCCATTCGATGTTCTGACAAGGGGTCCCATGAGATCAACAGCAGCAAATTCTTTTAATTTAGAAGGAATGATAGGAAACAACGGAACACGATGGGAGATGGTAGATGGTTTCGCCTTTTGACAAAGTTTACAAATAGACATGGCTCTTCGAATTCTCTTTTCCATATTGTTAAAATAACAAGTTGTTCGAAGAATATGATAACATTTTCGTGGACCAAAATGTGCGTAGCTGAAATGAATGTACCAAATGAGCTTATTAACAAAATCTTCTGGAATTCAAAGTAGCCATAGCTTGTCATCAACAGTGCAGTGTTTGAAGAGTATGTTGTTTCTAACCAGATAATAATGCCAAATCTGAGTGTGTGACTTTTCATGCCATTTACTTTTGATGTCTTTCCAAATCGGATCTTTATCTTGTTCATGAGCAATGTCCTTTAAAGTTGTGGTGATGCAGTTTTCAAAGGCGACTTTCTGAATGTAAAGAACACTGAAATTTTTCTCGAGGTTGCCTTCTGTGTTACTTTTCTCAAGCCCAGCCGGTGCGCGTGACAGCGTGTCCGCAACAATGTTCTCCTTGCCGGGAATGTACACTTTGTGAAGTGGAATTCTTGCAGAAACAATGCCAACGTTTTAACCTGTGATGATTTAATTTTGAAGACATAAGAAATTGTAATGCACGATGATCACTGTATACTTTTATGTGCTTACCAGAAAGAAAGAAACGGAATTTGTTAAATGCCCAAACGATAGCTAAAGCTTCTAATTCAGTAACGGGCTAATTTTTTTCAGATTTTGTTAGCACTCGACTAGCAAAAGCAATGGTTTTCTGAACAGTAGTGTCATTTTCTATGGCTTCTTGAAATAAATGGGCACCAAGACCGACTTTAGAAGGATCTGTGCTAAGGCAGAAATCTTGTGACAGATCTGGATAAGCTAGTATTGGTGCGTTAAGTAGCGATTCTTTGAAAGAATTGAATTCCAACTGTGCCTGTTCGTCCCAGTTCCAAATAGTATCTTTTCCAGTGAGAGAATAAAGTATTGGTGTAACTAGAATTTGCATATTCAGAAAACGACGGTAAAAATTAATGAGACCTGGAAAACTGCAGACTTCTTTTTTTGTGGATGGAACTGGAATGGCTCTGATTGCTTCTAACTTTTCAGGATCCAGCTGAATGCCTTCAGAAGAAATAATATGTCCCAAAAACCTCACCTTTGATCTACTGAATTCAGACTCTTTAACTGTAACTCCAGATTCTGCAAAAATACGTAACAAACTGTTGAGGATGTGATTATGTTGTTCCCATGAGGCTTCTGCTATTAAAATATCATCCACATATAAGGTGATGTGACGTTTTAAGAAATTAGGTAATATGGAATTTAGCCCACAAATGAACACTGCCAAAGAAATGTTCAAACCAAAAGGAAGTTTCCGAAATTGATAACAAACGCCGAAACAAAGAAAAGTCTGGATGAAGTTCGATCTGATAAAAGCTGGATCTGAGATCAATAGAAGAGAACACTTTTACACCATTAAAATTTTGAAGAAGTTCTTCCATCGTTTACGGCCTGTCTGTTTCAGGAATGATGATAGTATTGATTTGTCTCGAATCTAAGACAAGCCTGATCGAGCCATTTTTCTTCTCAACAAAATGTAATGGATTGTTGTATGAACTTAATAATGCCCTCATCAAGCATAGATCGTATTTCTGTTCTAACATGGTCCCTATAATGTGCTGGAATTACGTATGGTCTAACACAAAATTTAGTATGCTCACGAACACGAAATTGGTATTGAAATCCCTTGATTGTTACTGTTTTGTGAGTAAAAACTCAAAAAGGTCCTACCTAATAGTGTCATTACAGTTCTCAATTGTTTGAATTTTATTCTCAATTAACTCATTAGTATCCAATATGCCGTCGATATCATCCCTGTCAGTACTTGCAGAGTGATTGTTAGTGTCTAGTTCCGTCGAAAATTCCGAACTGTTGTCTAACAGAAGGTAAAGCCCATTAATTTTCTCGCCATGGTTTGAGAGCCAATCCTCAAATTTCAAAGCTATTGTCTTACCTTCTTTCTCTAAACTTATTTCAGCTTCGTGAAAGTTTAAGATTGCTTTGTATTCATTCAAAAAGTCTACTCTCAATATAATTTCCGTCGACAATAATAGAGAAGCTGTGGCTTTGGCAAAAGAATTCTAAGTTAGTTTGTTGGCGTACATCTACACTTTTTCCAACAATTGCACCTTGTAATTTAATCTTACGTAAATCGTTCGATTTGTTGCATTTGCTAAAGGCTGTTTCACTAATTACTGAAATGGGACTGCCAGAGTCAAGTACTGCCGTAAATTTTACGTCATTTACTGTAATGTGAATCACAGGATATGCAATGTTGTTATGTTTTACGTTGTGTTCCTGGAGTAAGATGTCCCTAATGTCTTCCACTTTTACGTAATTATTAGCCACGACAGCTATGTCGTCAGCTTCATAAGTACGTTTTGTGGCTGCCAGCGGTGTGAGTCATTGCCTATTGTCTCTTTGTTGGAGCGCACCGTTATTGCTATTTGGAGATCTAACTGCTACAAATTCACCTTGTCGAGAGGGCCCTGCTCTGTTTGAATCCCGCCAGTTCTGATAAATTTCATGTCTGTCGTTTTGTCGGTAGTTTACATAGTTTCTTTTTTGTCAGTCATGTGGTGGAGAATTTCTCCCGGAATCGTAACTGTGCGGTGGACCGTTGCGGCTGACGTTATTCTGTCTCCCTTGATAATAATTATTTTGGTTTCCATATTGTCTGTTTCTCTGATTGTCTCTGTGATAGTCTTTACTGCGGAGAGGTGATCTTTCCCTGTTATTATTACTACTCTGCCAACGGTTGTCATACTGGTGGTGTCTGTTTTGGTCACGATTTATGTTCTAAGAATAGCCTTGTCATGTCCAGTTATTATTAATTTTCTTCCATCGCGGAATTGTGATGGATGTGACCTGTAATTGTTGTGTTCCTGTTTTCGCGTCCTGCGATTGTCATTGTCAATTTCCAATTCTTGTAACAGTCCCTGAAAAGCTTCAATGTCGTCTTTGCTACGCCCTGCCAAAATAATATGTCGTAAATGTTCAGGCAATTTGATTAAGCAAATGCAGATGAGTTCTGAGGGGCTGTATGGGTTTGACAGGTACTGATTCTTGTGCAACATGTCTTCAAAATATTTCACAAGACTGGAAAATTCAGATTGTTCGAAATGTTTCATCATTGTGATGCTTTGTTTTACTCGGTCTTGTGGAGCTTGAGATGAATATGCTAGAGGAAGGCATGACAAAATTCTCCTTCACTGTGACAATCGTGAATGACCGATCGCCTTCTTACAGCTGGTTCATTCTCTAAGTAGCCACACATAAATTCTAATCTGTGCTCTAATAACCAGTTGGGAGGAAAACAGTGAGAGAGTTGATGAAGCCACGTTTGTGGATGAATGTCGTTGCTGGAATTCTTAAATGTTTTGAATTTATATGTAGCAATAAACAGCTTATAGTCAAAATCATCATGTCGGCGAGTCGCATGTCGGTCATTGTTACGTCGTTTCGGCGGTTCCATCTCAAAATTCGGTGTACTTTGCCAATTTCTTTCATAATTTCCGAAGTGCCCTGAGTTATTATTTTGTGGCTTTTCCGTACTTCTATGTCCATCTTCCCGTAGTGGAGTGCGAGTCTCCTCTGAAATATGTAATTCTTGTATTACTTGTGTCAATTGATCTTTAACTTCCTGGATTTCTCTTTGGTGTTGCATATTAATTTGATTCTGATTTTGTTTGAATTTCCTAATTTGTTCGTACTCTTCTGTATCATTAAAGACTACCGGTCCTGTATCATTCAGATTATCATCTACCTTTGTAGATAAATTATTTAGCTGATATGAAAGTTATAATACTTTCTCTGATAATGAACTAATTTCCTCCATGTGTCTTTCTGAACCAATTTTCAGAGTATCTACTGTGTCCTTTAAGCTTTCCTGGGTTTTTGCAAGTAGCGTAACCAAATCAGTAGAGACAACTGAGTCAATTTTAGCCCGCAAGGTCTCGTGATTTTCATGAACAATAGTTTGCAGTTCCTTTATGGCTGCTTTGTGATTCTGTAATGCATTTTTATGACGCGAAAAAATAGGTTGAAAATGCTTACAAATTTGTGTTTTTACGTCATTACAGACTTTTTGACATTTCGATTCGATGTTATATAACTCAGTAGTTAAATCTTCACGTGTTTGTTCAAGCGTGGTGTCTAACTTTCGAAGATTTTGTTCCATTGTGTCTAACTTTTGAAGATTTTGTTCCATTGTGTCTAACTTTTGAAGCTTTTGCTGTGCTTGTCTCTGATTTTGTTCCATCATGTCTAACTTTTGAAGATTTTGTTCCATTGTGTCTAACTTTTGAAGATTTTGTTCCATTGTGTCTAACTTTTGAAGATTTTGTCACATTTGTTGTACTAATTGTAATAGCAATGCACTGGTGTCTGAAACATGTTCCTCAGTGCTTTTCGGCAGTGAATTTGCACCAGCAACATTCACATTTTGACAAGCAGAAAATTTGTCTTGACTTATTTGAGAAAACGGTGAGGACCCAAAACCTGAATCTAAAGTATTTACGAAATTGTGTCCTGTCATTTCGGATTCCTGAGGCGAGCTGTTGCCGACCGATCGATCGATAATGCTTCCCTGTTCACTAATTGTTTCACTGTCTACACCATTATATGCAGCCTGCTCCATTTCCCTATGCACAGTTACCAACTTATTAGTTTGAACATTAGTAAATTCATTACACGATGGTGGTAACACACTGCTTTCATCTTCACTGTCATTTCTCATTTTACTTAGGAGTCTAGTATTACGTTTATCACACTCCATTATTGTCACAATATTTCACACGATAACACAGAAAAGCACAATTTGAAGAGCAAAATAAGAAAACACATTAACACAGCATTGAAAATAATATCTCGTTAATTGCAAGCACTGCTGCGAAATACTTAGTGCAAATCTACATCCATGCCACACCCTTTTACTGTAGAACAATGAAAAACTACAACTACAAAGGAAATTCTCTCTATAATTACGCGCTAGCAATAAACAATAGCTACACTAATTACAGAAACTACAAGAAAAAATCAGAAGATTCCAGTGAGGTATCATCAGCTAAGGGTCGACATACGAAACGTCCCCTCAGAAAAATTATAAATGACTCTGCTTAAACTGACACACAATATTTTTAGCGCAACGCAGTCTGACTTTGAATAATCCCTACAAAAGAATGGCCCTGACTAACATTAACCTATACCTTTCACAAATCACTTACCTCACAAAAATCTTCGTTACTCGAACTACTGCAATACAGCGAGCGCCGCTACTGCCAGCTAAATAAAAGATTCTAACTACTGAAGGCACTAACTACTGACAGGCGTAGTTAGCAAATGAAAGACTTTGATAGAGAACAAACAACGTATTTACCTTAATAGTGTTCAAAAGTCATAATATATATAGCAGTTCATTACATCCGGTCTTACAAATTTACTGTCTCTGATGGACACACGTCCAGATCACCTGCTCTCAAAACTCCGTCATTTCTCTCCCCACATCCACCACTGCTGGCGGCCCACCTCCAACTGCGTAACGCTATGCGCTGTTAACAGCAAAGTGCCCAACACTACAATAGCATATACTCCAACAATGCAAACCAACCACAGCCTTCACACAGCACAGTCAGTGATTTTCATATAGAGCGCAACATGGCGTTACCAACATAAAAACCTAAAAAGCCTACTTACAAAGTTCCACAGCAGCTGTATGCTAACAGATCGGTGAGAGGCTACTATTCCTACGCTATAGTTCGCTGTCTTATCTGCTTGTGTGTGTGTGTGTGTGTGTGTGTGTGTGTGTGTGTGTGTGTGTGTGTGCGTGTGTGAGAGAGTATATACTTCATAGTATGTTTTTGCTGCAAGAAGTTTCTTTGTTGTTGTTAGAGCATTCAGTCACCAAATTCGGGAGGAATTAATTCGAGAGCTGGAAGCTGAATCAGGGTCGGTTGATGGTGGTATGCAGCCCCCTCAGATCATGGAACAGCATCCAGCTGCGATTCCAACAGCACATCAGCTGTGTAAGTATATAATTTAGAGTTAAATTTCGTAGTATATATTTACGTTAGTAGAAATTTACAATTCTTATTTCTTGGCACAGCCAATGATCTCAATGAGACTGACTGGTTGCTGGAGCTTATAGGCAAGCAGATCAAGGCGTCTGAGCAGTCTCCAGCGGAAATTCAACCATGTACATACATATTCTCGTTAACAAAAATTCTTAGTGTTATATTTCATATATTTGCGTCCCCACTGTGTATGCCTTTAAATCGAAATGTTCTTGCTGTTGTAGGTGATTCTGAGGTGGTCGAGGGGTGTATTACAGCACCCCTGATAAACCTGTCATAACAGTCATATAAGTACATGTGCATTTATCAAATCGGATTTCGTAGTATACGCTCATTCATAGAAAAGAAAAGTTTCCAACTCGTCTTCATGTTGTTGTTGTAGTTGTTACAGCTTCTTTAGGGGATCTGGACTAGTGAGTGCATGATGATGAAACGTCAAAGTGGGTGAAGTAAATGGAGTAGGATCTGCGGCAGCATGGAACCCAATCACCAATGCCGGACTGGGTGGTGGGTGTCCCTGATGACTTAGGGATATGGTTTCATCACCAAGGCAAGAAGATGTTGGTAATTATCTTTACATATATATATATATATATATATATATATATATATATATATATATATATATATATTCATCAATGAGAGGATACAGAACAAAAAGTGTCTAATAAACTTGTATCTGGAAATGCTTGGTTTCCATACTACAGACCATTTATTCAGTCATACGTTGTTACAGAGACTGCAGTCTAATACACGCTATACCATGCAGTTACAGTTACAGTATGTGTTGAAAATGATTTCCATGTGCCTCAATGCATCCATGTACAGTCTGTAGCATGTTCTGGCTCACATGTTCACATCAGACAGGCTGCATCCAAATGGTATTGAAGGCAGCATGAATAAACGGCTCCAGTGTCTCCAGATCTGGAATGGGCTCTGCATACACGACACTTTTGAGATGGTCCCATAACCAAAAGTTGCACAAATTGGGATCCAGTGAATGAGCAGGCCATGCAACTGGATCCCCTCGTCTGATGCATTGGCCAGAGAAGCTACGATTGAGCTGCATCCAGACATTAATAGCAAAGTGGGCAGGAGCACCATCATGTAGCAGCCACATAACCCTTCAAATTATCAGTGGCACTTCTTTCAACAGAAGAGGCAGTGTTGTCCACCAGAAAAGCTGGTAGTTCCAACCTGTTAGGCGATGTGGAAAGAAGATATGGTCGCCATTTATCTAGGCCCACACATTCTGGCTACATTAATGCCAATGATCTGCTGTCATCATACCATGGAGGTTCTGCATTCTACCCCACAGATGACTGTTATGAAAGTTGAAGATACCAATCTGTGTAAGGATGGCCTCACCCGTGAATAGAATGGGTGACACAAATCCCAGAATGGAGGTTGCCTGAATAAGAAACCAGTGACAAAACTGCTCCCAATGTGGAAAGTCTGTCAGCAGTAAGCCCTGTAAGTACTGTAAAAACATAAGGGTAGTAACAATTGTCATGGAGAATATTCCAGTCATCTGGCAGGCCAACTGCCTGGTACTGACACGACAGTCGCCTTCCACAGTGTTAAGCACATTTTCCTCAAAGTCTGGTGTCTGAACATTTTGGGTACGTCCTTCATGATTTCCTGCTTCCTGAAACGACCCTGTCTCAGACAAATGGCGAAATTCTGTTACAAACATTGAATGTGGTTGATGTCAGTGGGGATGAGTCTCCTGATACAACCTTGGTGCTTTCACCTACTGCTATTTGTCTTTCCATAAGTCAACACCATGTTGGCAAAGTCTTGATTCGAATATGGTACCATTGTGTACAACGTAGTATCACATCCACTACAAGGTTAATCAGCAAGAGAAGTGAACTGGAGACAAAATTACTAGGTTTTCTATATAAATGGAAACTTCTTCAAAGATCAAATAAAACACAAAGATATTTGTGTACAAAAACTACAAACATTCAATAAAATAAATAATGAAATAATTAAAATAAAAGATGATAGATATAAAATGAAAGATGAAAGTATTATGCTAAAAGATGGAAGCATTACACAAGTAGATTTCAAGTAAAAGATGAAATAATTAAATCAAAATATGTTAAAATTTGATGGAAATATATGATACTTATTTAAAATTCATTGATTGTTAGAGTAAATACCGATCTAATTCTCTTCAACAATAATATTTTAAAAATTAATTGATTGATAACTAAATAGTAAACTTATTCTTTTCAAAACTAATTGATTGTTGAACTTAAAAGGAAATTAATTCTTTATAAAATTACTTTAGCTTTCTTTATCCAACTGTTATTTGAATTATCAAAACTTAACCATTCAAAATAAACTTGATTACCTTTCTTTCTTCAAACTTTTTCAACTAAGTATACGTCTGGTTTTTGTTTTCTGTAGTTCTTGTTCATAAAAAAATCCTTTTATATCTTTTAACTTGTATTTAATTACTTTAGAATAAATAACATCTTCAATTTCACAAATTTCTGTTCACCAATTAGCTGCATATCCTTTTTCAAAAAGACCTTTAAGTTTGCTAATTCTAACTTTGTCACCCTTATGAAGTTACTTATTTTTAAATTTTTTCACTGACTTCTATTGGTTTATCGTAGAATGTTTTGTTTTATTGTATCATCAATTAAATTTTTAACTAAATTTAACCCTTTATAATTTCCTTGTAAAGCAACTATCTTCCATTTTATTTCTTTAAATGTTCTGTTAAATCGTTCAATCTTCATTAATTTTTCATTCCTTAGCATTATTTGTTTGTAAATTATTTTGCTTTCTAACTATTAAAATTTTTTAAAAGCATCAAATATATTTTTAGCTGTTTTATCTTTAATAGAAACAGCAAATGCATATTTTGAAAAACATCAATTATGGCAAATAAATATTTATAACATTTATTTATTTTTGGAACTCATTTTAAGTTACCTGACCCTATTTCAACTAGATCAGCTTGCCATAAATCATCTATGCCTGAAGAAACAACATTTCGTCTTTTAAAATTCTTTCTAAATGATTTATGTAATTCATTAATTTTTCTTGCAAATATTATTTAAACCTCCAACATTTACAAAAAATTTTTAATGAATTTTCTCTTTTTAGATTTACAAACTGTACAAATACTTTGAATTGTTTGTCTGCCATTTTTAGTTGTCAATCCACGTGTGTTATTTGATTCTGCAAATTTTTCACACTCTCAACAATAAATGTGACTTATCTTTAAGAACTAAATGTGAACTGCTTTCCAACTACATATAAAAAATTTATATAGGAAAAATTAATGTATATTGCAAATTTATATAAAATAAAAAATATATTGATAAAAAATTTATATAATTTAAAATACTCCACCAAATATAGTTGACTTTAAATCAACTAGAAAAGTTTTAACAGAATATTTTAATAATATAGTTACAAAAATTGTCTTATCTGCTACTAAGTATGACTGATTAATAGAAGCTACTTTATAAAGTTCATCATCAATACATAGAAAAATATTGAGATCATTAAATGTTAATAATTTATTCATAATTTTAGTAATAACCATTACTTTTTTAGAAACAAACATATATTCAAGATTGTACAATATTTGTTCACCACCTATTATAAAGGCAAATTCAAATATTTGTTATCATATATTTTTTCTTTATGGTTACTTAACTATTCTAAGTATGGTGTTAAATCTGTTTTTGAGAAATAGTATGAAGAAAGCTTCTTCTATTTTGTTTTTTGTAAACAAAATATTGGAGTTATCTTGATGAATCTGATTAATTTTTCAATTGTGTATTGGTAACATAGTTATTAAATTGTGTTGAAATGATTGTGTATTCCGGTTTTGTAACAACATTTAATAGTTGATTATCAAAATAATGTTTATTATATGTAGCTCTTACATCAATTGTTTCACTTACATTAATAAGTCTTCTATTTTTAAAACCAATATAACCAATAGTTACTTTAAATGTAATATTGAATCCCTTTTGAAATTGTTTAATTGTATTAGTTATCTTTATATTTATTAAATGACTGAAGCTGTTTAATAATATTTTCAATTATTTCAGTTCTTACATTGTTGAATGAAGGTGTATTAAGTGCTTGTTCAGTATGTTTAGTTAGATGTATCTTACTTCCACATATGTCCATTTATTTCATCTAAAATACCACAAAAATTACAATTTTCATGAAGCAATTTTAAAACAAATAAACATGAATGACCTAATATTACTTCATCAAAATTTTGAATTCTTCCTGTATTGTAGTACAGTTCATTATTTCCTAAATAGTTATCTGAATGTTTTTGTATATTACCACCAAATGAATCGACAGGTTGATCTACCTTTTTATATCTTTTATATTCTGTTCTTGGTTGTTTTTTCCAAAGCTTACTTTATGTTTATGTTTTATGTTTTTCTTTAATATTAAAGATAATGTTTAAGTTAACGCTTTTGTTTAACGTTTATGTTGTCAAGAATGATTTTTTTTAAACTTAACTTTATTTGTTATCTAGAAGTATCTATTGTTAAAAAACCTAATTCATTACTCCAGCATTTACTAAACAATTCTTTAAAATTACCAAACATTAAGTCTCCACCAACAATCTCATGGTAAATATGATTTAAATTTGTGTCATATTGTCAAAAATATTTTAATATTTAAAATTGACTCTAAGTGTTTTGGTGTTTTGGATAAGATTGAGCTAAATAAAAGCAATCCATACATTTATGTCTACCTTTAGCAAAATAAGCTTCAAACAATATCTTGATTTTCTGGAATAAATTCATCAAATACAACAACTGAATGTTCTTCACATTCATCTAATGGAATAATTTCTTCATTATTTCCAATATAACTAACAATTTGTTCATTAATGTTATCTACAATTTTTTGCACTGCTTTATAAATTGTTGATATTGTGGCTGTTCTAAACTTTTTTAGTAACATGCAAATGGTTAGCTTTGTTCCAATTTAACCATCCTGGAGTTAAAATATATTTATCAATCATTAACAATATCTTTCCACAACCACTTGCTCCATGTATGTTTTTTAACTTATTTTCTGGGTTCTAGTGCTTCCCAATTTATTTTCTTCATTTATTAATAATTTTTTCATTCATCGATATTTTTCATTTATTAATAACTTTTTCCATTAATATATAAATTTATTAATATTTTTCAATACTAAATCAGTAGGTTGTTCAACTTCGTGAAAAATCTTCTATCCTTAGAAAACGATTAACTCTTCCATTTTCTAATAATTATAATAACGTTTTATTAGTTGGTTTTTATTCAACTTTTTAACACCAAATATTACAACAAAAAACAGTTAAACATATTGTGATCGAGAAACAATAGAAATTCCTGTGGGTCAATATAGTTTGAAAAATATTGAAATAGTTATACATTTGAAAAAATCTAATATACACATTAAACAGATGATTTTAAACAAATTTGTTATTGTGATGTAAAATTGTATATGGATATTGCAGATGGTATTGGAAGTTTACTTGGATTTAATAATCAAATTGTGCAAGCTAATGATGAAGTTGTAGGTAAAAATGTACCTAAAATAATTCCATTTGAATTAACATATATAAATTTTAATCTTGCTGATAGAATGTATATAAAACATAACGATCATTTTCATAAAGAAACTAATATTGGTGCTTCATTTAAACATAACCCAGAGTTTGGTGGATAATAATTTATGAACCAAATTATCCTATAAATGTTACTATTTTTAATAGAATTCAAGATTTAGAATTTACTATAACTGATGAAAATGATATTTTAATTGACGTTAATGGTGCTACTGTAACAGATATTTTAGAAATATCTCAATATCATAATAAATTTTTTCCTTAATAATCATGAATAAAATTGAAAGTTATCCATTTCTTCATTTTCTGGTCATGAAAAATCTAAAAATGTTCCTAACAATGATACAGAAATTGAAATAAATACTGGTGATGGTTGGCTTCATCCAAATCATGCACAATTAAATATTAAGTTTAGTATTATTAGAAATGATGGTACAGATTAACTAACTTATGATGGAAAATCAAACAAAAAATGAATTGATAACTATGTAACTAAATTGTTTGTCTTTATAACATTAAAAAATTAAATAAAATATTATCTAGAATTGGACATCCTTCTAGTTCATTAACAGTTTTTCTAAATATAACTTTATTTGTTTCTGACAAAGTAAGTTTAGGACATATTCTTAATACAAGAATAATAAATATTAAAAAAAATTAAGCACTTTATCCATTGTCAATATTTGGTGGATTTTTTAAAGATTATAAAGGAATTATTTTTGAAAGAAACTTAACTGTGGTATTTACACGCAGATCATTTTCCAGAGATAGTTATAGAATCTATGGAATTTCGTGTGTTTGTTGTTAAATATGAACCAATGATGAACTTGAACAATGTGATAATATTTTTAAAAATCCTAACATCCCTAATTCTTTTTATGAACTTTAAACAGATCAAGTTGTTGGATTATATGGTAAAAAGAATTTAGAACTAGAAATAACAAACTGGTTTAACTCCAGGGAATTTCATATGTGATATTTTGTTTTTGTTGTATTTGAGACTAATCGTAAAAATAGTCAATTAGTTGATTCAACATTATTAGATCATGTTAAAGTACAGAATATATATTTAAAAAATAGAAAAATGAAGTTTTTCCTCCAGAATTGTGGAATCCACCAAATAATTTTCTAAAGGTATATGATGCATTTCTAAATTTTAAAAGAATTACTTTACTAAAATCAGATATTGATATTACTCCATTTAGTTTTATAACTAATCATCCATTTCATGTAATAAATATGACACATAGAAAGAATGTTATAACCACACGAAAAACAAATACTAACCTTTTTTGTGGAACTTTTAATGATTTAATTCCAAATGATACATTTGCTTACATAATCATGTATGGTAAGAAGAATCTCACATATGATGCACAACAATGATTACTTTCTGAAAATTTTTAATTATAAAAATTTGCTTCAACATAAATTATTGAAAAACTATGAAGAATTATAAAAGTTTTATAAATCTGTTAGTTATCACAATTAGTTGAATTTTGTAAAAATTATGTGTTTAGCTAACGTTTTAAAATCGGTTAAGTTGATCAAATTTCCTGAATTTTTAAAAGATCAGCTAGGTTACTTATAAAATACAGAAATTATTTTAATAGTGGGCTAGTGAGCTAGAGTCGATAAAATGTAAAATCATAAAACAATTATAAAAGTGTTAACTCCCTGCTTATATACATATCTGAAACATTTTAAGAAAGTTAGAAAAAAATAAACATTGAACACTTTAATATACATTACGTCTATTAACTAATGTATTTTAAACATTTATTTACATTCAGAAGCTAAAATTTTGGAAATAATCTAATTTTGTTTTAAATAATACATTTTATTATCTTAAAATCACTTTGTTAATTTTTATAACTTACTTTTGTTAACCAACACATTTTTTTTATTTACTTACATTCACAATGTAAAATTTTTTAAATAATGTACCTCATCAATTAAAATATTGTTATTAATTTAGTTAAGTTCACAGTAAGATTTTTAAGATAATGTACTTTGTTAACTAATACATTTTATTTATATACTTTAATTCGCAAAGTCAATTTTTATAAACAATGTACTTTGTTAACTAATACAATTTATTTATTTATTTACTTACCTTCACAATTTGATTTTTTAAAAGTATTTAACTTGTGTTAACTAAGACATTCTATTTATTTACTTACTTTCAAATGTGATTTTTTTAAACAGTGTACTTTTGTTTAATAATACATGTTCATGTGTTTAGATCATGTTGTAAATTAAAAAATTAAGTTATAAATCAGTTGGTTATTATAATCAGCTGAATATTGTAAAAATTATGTTTTTAGTCAACTTTTTAAAATCGGTTAAGTTAATCAAATATCCTGAATTTCTAAAAAATTAGTTAATTCACTTATAAAATACAGAATTTACTTTAATAATGCGCTAGTGAGCTACAATCTAGAAACTGTAAAATCTCACATATGATGCACAACATAGAAAATTACCGAAAATTTTTAATCATTAGTATTTTCTTCTACATAAAACAATGAAAAACTTAAAAATTTTACGAAAGTGTTACCTCGATGCTTATATACATTTCTGAAACATTTTAAGAAAGATAGAAAAAATAAAAACTGAAAATTATAAAATAATTAACTTTTGTTGACTTATTTTTTTATTTACTTACATTCAAAATCTAAGATTTTAAAAATAATATACTTTTGTTTTATCTAATAAATTTTATTATCTTACAATCACTTTGTAAATTTTTATGACTTACTTTTGTTAAATAATACATTTTTTTATCTACTGTCATTCACAATATAAAATTTTTGAAATAATGTACTTTGATAATATATTTTTTTTATTTACTTAACTTCGCAATGTAGCCGGCCGCGGTGGCCGAGCGGTTCTAGGCGCTTCAGTCCAGAACCGCGCGACCGCTGTGGTTGCAGGTTCGAATCCAGCCTTGGACATGGATGTGTGTGATGTTCTTAGGTTAGTTAGGTTTAAGTCATACTAGGGGACTGATGACCTCAGATGTTAAGTCCCATAGTGCTCAGAGCCATTCGAACCATTTTTTTCACAATGTAATATTTTATAAATATGTCAGTTTTTGTAAATAATGAAGTTTCTTAACTAATACATTTATTTTATTTATTTACTTACCTTCTCAATGCTATTATTTAAAAGTAATTTACTTGTGTTAACTATTAATTTCTATTTATTTACTTACCTTCACAATGTATTTTTTTTTAAATAGTGTACTTTTGTTAAAGTATGAATGTTATTGTGTTTATATAGTGTTGTAAATTAAATATTTAAGTTATAAATCAGTTGGTTAATATAATTATTTGAGTTATTATAAAAGTATTTAGTTAGTTAACTTTTGTAATCGATTAATTTAATCAAATATTCTATATTTTTCAAAATCATATAAGTTACATATTAAATACAAAATTTTCTTTAATAATGAGCTAGTTTGCAAGAATATACATAATATAAATTTTCACGTATGATCCACAACATAGAATACTTACTGATAATTTTTAGTTATTACCATTTGCTTCTACATAAATATTGAAAATCTAAAAATTTTATATAAGTGTTACCTACATGGTTATATACACTTCTGCAACATTTTAATAAAGACAGAAAAAATAAAAACAGAAAATTTTAATATAATTTTCTTTTGTTAACGAATTCATTTTATTTATTTACTAACATTCAGAGTCTAAAATTTTTAAAATAATCTACTTTTGTTTTAACTAACACATTCCATTATCTTGCAATGACTTTCTAAATTTTTTTTACTTACTTTTGTTAACTAATACATTTTTTAATTATTCATGTACATTCACGATGTAAAATTTTTAAAATAATGTACTTTGTTAATCAATTTATTTTCATTGATTGAATTATGTTCACAATGTGATTTTTAAGACAATTTACCAGTTCTAATCAAAGAAAGGAATGCAGAAAGGTGGAAGGAGTATATAGAGGGTCTATAAAACGGCGATGTACTTGAGGACAATATAATGGAAATCGAAGAGGACGTAGAAGAAGATGAGATGGGAGATACAATACTGCATGAAGAGTTTGACAGAGCACCGAAAGACCTGAGTCGAAACAAGGCCTCGAGAGTAGACAACATTCCTTTGGACTACTGACGGCCTTGGGAGAGCCAGGTCCACAAAACTCTACCATCTGGTGAGCAAGATGTACGAGACAGGCGAAATACCCTCAGACTTCAAGAAGAATTTAATAATTCCAATTTCAAAGAAAGCAGGTGTTGACAGATGTGAAAATAATCGAACTTTCAGTTTAATAAGTCACAGCTGCAAAATACTAATGTGAATTCTTTACAGATGAATGGAAAAACTGATAGAAGCTGACCTTGGCGAAGATCAGTTTGGATTCCACAGAAATGTTGGAACATGTGAGACAATACTGACCCTACGACTTATCTTAGAAAATAGATTAAGGAAAGAAAAAAATACATTTCCAGCATTTGTGGAAAGCTTTTGACAACATTGACTGGAATACTCTCTTTCAAATTCTAAAGGTGGCAGAGGTAAATGGCGAAAGGCTATTTAAAATTTTTACAGAAACCAGATGGCAGTTATAAGAGTAAAGGGGCATGAAAGGGAAGCAGCGGTTGGGAAGGGAGTGACACAGGGTTGTACCCTGTCCCCGACATTATTCAATCTGTATATTGAGCAAGCAGTAAAGGAAACAAAAGAAAAATTCAGAGTAGGTATTAAAATCCATGGAGAAGAAATAAAAACTTTGAGGTTCGCCGATGACATTGTAATTCTGTCAGAGAGAGCAAAGGATCTGGAAGAGCAGTTGAACAGAATGGACAGTGTCTTGAAAGGAGGATATGAGATGAACATCAACAAAAGCAAAACGAGGATAATGGAATGTAGTCGAATTAAGTTGGGTGATGCTGAGGGAATTAGATTAGGAAATGAGACACTTAAAGTAGTAATAGAGTTTTGCTATTTGGGGAGCAAAATAACTGACGATGGACGAAGTAGAGAGGATATAAAATGCAGACAGGCAATGGCAAAGAACGCGTTTCTGAAGAAGAGAAATTTGTTAACATCAAGTATAGATTTAAGTGTCAGGAAGTCGTTTCTGAAAGTACTTGCATGGAGTGTAGCCATGTATCGAAGTGAAACATGGACGATAATTAGTTTGGACAAGAAAAGAATAGAAGCTTTCAAAATGTGGTGCTATAGAAGAATGCTGACGATTAGATGGGTGGATCACATAACTAATGCGGAGGTATTGAATAGAATTGGGAAGAAGAGGAGTTTGTGGCACAACTTGACTAGAAGATGGGACCAGTTGGTGGGACATGTCCTGTGGCATCAAGGGATCACTAATTTAGTACTGGAGGGCAGCATGGAGGGTAAAAAACGTAGAGGGAAACCAAGAGAGGAATACGCGAAGCAGATTCAGAAGGATGTAGGTTGCAGTAGTTACTGGGAGATGAAGAAGCTTGCACAGGATAGAGTAGCATGGATTGCTGCATCAAACCAGTCTCAGGGCTGAAGACCACAACAACAACAACATGTTCACAATGTGATTTTTTAAAATAATGTACTTTCTTAACTAACATATTTTATTTATTTACTTAACTTCACAATGTCAATTTTTATAAATAATGTACATTCTTAACTAATACATTTAATTTATATATTTATCTACCTTCACAATGGTAAACTTTTATGGTAATTTACTGGTATTAACTAATACAGTCAATTTATTTACTTACCGTCCAATGTCATTTTTTTAAAAATAGTGTATATTAAGTAATTAAGTTGTAAGTCATTTGCTTATTATAATTACTTGAGCTATTGAAAAAATTATGTATATAGTTATCATTTTAAAATCAGTTAAGTTAATCATATATCCTGATTATTTAAAAAATGAGTTAAGTTACATACAAAATACAGAATTTATTTTAATAATGAGCTAATGAGATAGAATCTACAAAATGTAAAATCTCACATATGGTGCACAATATAGAACACTTACTGAAAATTTTTAATTGTTATCATTTGCTTCTACATACAAGAATGAAAAACTTAAAAAATTTTATAAAAGTGTTACCTCCATGCTTATATACATTTCTGAAACAATTTAAGAAAGAAAGAAAAAATTAAAACTGAAAATTTTACTATGATTTACTGTTGTGTATTTACGTACATACACAATCTAAAATTTATAAGAAAATGTAATTATATTTTAACTAATTCATTGAATTTTCTAAGATTCACTGTAAATTTTTATAACTTACTTTTATTAACTAACACATTCATCATTCACAATGTAAAATTTTTAAAATAATGTGCTTTGTTAATTAATATGTTTTCAGTAATTTACTTCTGTTCACAATGTGATTTTTTAAAATAATGCACTTTCTTAAGTAATATATACTGTTTATTTGCTTAACTCTACAATATAAATTTTTTTAATAATGTAGTTTCTTAACTAATACACTGTATTTATTTATTTACTTACCTTCACAATGTGATTTTTTTTGACAGTGTACATTTGTTTAAAAATACATTCAAAAAGCAAAATTTTGAAAATAATGTACTTTTAATTAATAAATTATCATTATTTTACTTATGTCCACAATGTAATCAATTAAGATTATGTACTTTCTTAACTAATATTTATTATTTTTTACTTAAGCTCACAATTTCAAATTTTATAAATTGTTCGTTTCTTAACTTACACATTTTATTTATTTAATTACTTACCTTCACAATGTGATTTTTTTAAAGTAGTTTACTTACATTAACTAAAACATTAAATTTATTTACTTACTTTCACAATGTGATTTTTAAAAAATAGTGCCCTTTTGTTAAATTATACATGTTATTGTGTTTAAATCATGTTGTAAATTAAGTAATTTAGTTCTAAATCGGTTGGTTATTTTAATTAGTTAAATTTTGTAGTAATTCTGAAATTATTGAACTTTTTAAAATCGCTTAAGTTTGTCAAATATACTGAATCCTTAAATGAATCAGTGAAGTTACTAATAAAATACAGAATTTATTTGAATAACTAGCCACTGAGCTAGAATCTAGCTAATGTAAAATCCCACATATGATGCACAACATAGATTAATTTATCCTCGGCTAAGGGTCGACACATGAAACGTCCCCTTAGAAAAATTCCGAATGAATGTGCTTAAGCTGACACACAATATTTTTAGCACAACACAGTCTGGCTTTCTATATCCCTACAAAAGAACGTCGCTGACTAACATTAACCTATAGCTTTCACATATCACTTACCTCACAAAACTCTTCATTACTCGGACTACTGCAATACAGCGAGCTTCACTACTGCCAGCTAAATAAAAGATTCTAACTACTGAAGGCACTAACTACTGACAGGCGTAGTTAACAAATGAAAGACTTTGATAGAGAACAAACAATGTATTCACCTTAATAGTGTTCAAAAGTCATAATATAAACAGCAGTTCATTACATCCAGTCTTACAAATTTACTGTCTCTGATGGTCACACGTCCAGATCATCCGCTCTCAAAACTCCGTCATTTCTCTCCCCACATCCACCACTGCTGGCGGCTCACCGCCAACTGCGCAACGCCACGCGCTGTTAACAGTGAAGTTTCCAACACTACAATAGCATATACTCCAACAATGCAAACCAACCACAGCCTTCACACAGCACAGTCAGTGATTTTCATATAGAGCACAACATGGCGTTACCAACATAAAAACTCATAAAGCCTACTTACAAAGTTCCACAGCAGCTGTATGCTAACAGATCAGTGAGAGGCTACTATTCCTACCCTATAGTTCGCTGTCTTATTTGCTTATGTGAGTGTTGTGTGTGTGTGTGTGTGTGTGTGAGAGAGAGAGAGAGAGAGTAGTATATTTTGGTAGTATATTTTTGGTGCAAAAAGTTTCTATGTTGTTGTTAGAGCATTCAATCACCAAATTCGGGAGGAATTAAATCGAGAGCTGGAGGCTGAATCAGGGTAAGTTGATGGTGGTATGCAGCCCCCTCAGATCATGGAACAGCATCCATCTACGATTCCAACAGCACATCAGCTGTGTAAGTATATAATTTAGAGTTTAAATTTCGTAGTATGTATTTATGTTAGTAGAAATTTACAATTCTTATTTCTTGTCACAGCACATGATCTCAATGAGACTGACTGGTTGCTGGAACTTATAGGCAAGCAGATCAAGGCGTCTGAGCAATCTCCAGCGGAAATTCAACCATGTACATACATATTCTCGTTAACAAAAATTCTTAGTGTTATATTTCATATATTTGCGTCCCCACTGTGTGTGCCTTTAAATCGAAATGTTCTTGCTGTTGTAGGTGATTCTGAGGAGGTCGAGGGGACTATTACAGCACCCCTGATAAACCTATCATAACAGTCATATAAGTAAATGTGCATTGACCAAATCGGATTTCGTAGTATATACTCATTCATAGTAAATAAAAGTTTCCAACTCGTCTTCATGTTGTTGTTGTGGTTGTTACAGCTTCTTTAGGGTATCTGGACCAGTGAGTGCATGATGATGAAATGTCAAAGGGGGTGAAGTAAATGGAGTGGGATCTGCGGTAGCATGGAACCCAATCACTGATGCCGGACTGGGTGGAGGGAGTCCCTGATGACTTAGGGATATGGTTTCATCACAGAGGCAAGAAGATGTTGGTAATTATCTTTATATATATCATATATATATATATATATATATATATATATATATATATATATATAGGGTGATTTTTTTCCACTGTGTACAAACTCTAGGTATTCATCAATGAGAGGATACAGAACAAAAAGTGTCTAATAAACCTGTATCTGGAAATGCTTGGTTTCCATACTACAGACCATTTATTCAGTCATACATTGTTACAGAGACTGCAGTCTAATACACGCTATACCATGCAGTTACAGTTACAGTATGTGTTGAAAATGTTTTCCATGTGCCTCAATGGATGTACGTATAGTCTGTAGCATGTTCTGGCTCACATGTTCACATCAGACAGGCTGCATCCAAATGGTGTTGAAGGCAGCATGAATAAATGGCTCCATGCCTTTAAATCGAAATGTTCTTGCTGTTGTAGGTGATTCTGAGGTGGTCGAGGGGTGTATTACAGCACCCCTGATAAACCTGTCATAACAGTCATATAAGTACATGTGCATTTATCAAATCGGATTTCGTAGTATACGCTCATTCGTAGAAAAGAAAAGTTTCCAACTCGTCTTCATGTTGTTGTTGTGGTTGTTACAGCTTCTTTAGGGGATCTGGACTAGTGAGTGCATGATGATGAAATGTTAAAGTGGGTGAAGTAAATGGAGTGGGTTCTGCGATTCCATGGAACCCAATTACCAATGCTGTACTGGGTGCAAGGAGTCCCTGATGACTTAGGGATATGGTTTCATCACGGAGGCAAGAAGATTTTGGTAATTATCTTTACATATATATATATATATATATATATATATATATATATATATTCATCAATGAGAGGATACAGAACAAAAAGTGTCTAATAAACTTGTATCTGGAAATGCTTGGTTTCCATACTACAGACCATTTATTCAGTCATACATTGTTACAGAGACTGCAGTCTAATACACGCTATACCATGCAGTTACAGTTACAGTATGTGTTGAAAATGATTTCCATGTGCCTCAATGCATCCATGTACAGTCTGTAGCATGCTCTGGCTCACATGTTCACATCAGACAGGCTGCATCCAAATGGTATTGAAGGCAGCATGAATAAACGGCTCCATTGTCTCCACATCTGGAATGGGCTCTGCATACACGACACTTTTGAGATGGTCCCATAACCAAAAGTTGCACAAATTGGGATCCAGTGAATGAGCAGGCCATGCAACTGGATCCCCTCGTCTGATGCATTGGCCAGAGAAGCTACGATTGAGCTGCATCCAGACATTAATAGCAAAGTGGGCAGGAGCACCATCATGTAGCAGCCACATAACCCTTCAAATTATCAGTGGCACTTCTTTCAACAGAAGAGGCAGTGTTGTCCACCAGAAAAGCTGGTAGTTCCAACCTGTTAGGCGATGTGGAAAGAAGATATGGTCGCCATTTATCTAGGCCCACACATTCTGGCTACATTAATGCCAATGATCTGCTGTCATCATACCATGGAGGTTCTGCATTCTACCCCACAGATGACTGTTATGAAAGTTGAAGATACCAATCTGTGTAAGGATGGCCTCACCCGTGAATAGAATGGGTGACACAAATCCCAGAATGGAGGTTGCCTGAATAAGAAACCAGTGACAAAACTGCTCCCAATGTGGAAAGTCTGTCAGCAGTAAGCCCTGTAAGTACTGTAAAAACATAAGGGTAGTAACAATTGTCATGGAGAATATTCCAGTCATCTGGCAGGCCAACTGCCTGGTACTGACACGACAGTCGCCTTCCACAGTGTTAAGCACATTTTCCTCAAAGTCTGGTGTCTGAACATTTTGGGTACGTCCTTCATGATTTCCTGCTTCCTGAAACGACCCTGTCTCAGACAAATGGCGAAATTCTGTTACAAACATTGAATGTGGTTGATGTCAGTGGGGATGAGTCTCCTGATACAACCTTGGTGCTTTCACCTACTGCTATTTGTCTTTCCATATGTCAACACCATGTTGGCAAAGTCTTGATTCGAATATGGTACCATTGTGTACAACGTAGTATCACATCCACTACAAGGTTAATCAGCAAGAGAAGTGAATTGGAGACAAAATTACTAGGTTTTCTATATAAATGGAAACTTCTTCAAAGATCAAATAAAACACAAAGATATTTGTGTACAAAAACTACAAACATTCAATAAAATAAATAATGAAATAATTAAAATAAAAGATGATAGATATAAAATGAAAGATGAAAGTATTATGCTAAAAGATGGAAGCATTACACAAGTAGATTTCAAGTAAAAGATGAAATAATTAAATCAAAATATGTTAAAATTTGATGGAAATATATGATACTTATTTAAAATTCATTGATTGTTAGTGTAAATACCGATCTAATTCTCTTCAACAATAATATTTTAAAAATTAATTGATTGATAACTAAATAGTAAACTTATTCTTTTCAAAACTAATTGATTGTTGAACTTAAAAGGAAATTAATTCTTTATAAAATTACTTTAGCTTTCTTTATCCAACTGTTATTTGAATTATCAAAACTTAACCATTCAAAATAAACTTGATTACCTTTCTTTCTTCAAACTTTTTCAACTAAGTATACGTCTGGTTTTTGTTTTCTGTAGTTCTTGTTCATAAAAAACTCCTTTTATATCTTTTAACTTGTATTTAATTACTTTAGAATAAATAACATCTTCAATTTCACAAATTTCTGTTCACCAATTAGCTGCATATCCTTTTTCAAAAAGACCTTTAAGTTTGCTAATTCTAACTTTGTCACCCTTATGAAGTTACTTATTTTTAAATTTTTTCACTGACTTCTATTGGTTTATCGTAGAATGTTTTGTTTTATTGTATCATCAATTAAATTTTTAACTAAATTTAACCCTTTATAATTTCCTTGTAAAGCAACTATCTTCCATTTTATTTCTTTAAATGTTCTGTTAAATCGTTCAATCTTCATTAATTTTTCATTCCTTAGCATTATTTGTTTGTAAATTATTTTGCTTTCTAACTATTAAAATTTTTTAAAAGCATCAAATATATTTTTAGCTGTTTTATCTTTAATAGGAACAGCAAATGCATATTTTGAAAAACATCAATTATGGCAAATAAATATTTATAACATTTATTTATTTTTGGAACTCATTTTAAGTTACCTGACCCTATTTCAACTAGATCAGCTTGCCATAAATCATCTATGCCTGAAGAAACAACATTTCGTCTTTTAAAATTCTTTCTAAATGATTTATGTAATTCATTAATTTTTCTTGCAAATATTATTTAAACCTCCAACATTTACAAAAAATTTTTAATGAATTTTCTCTTTTTAGATTTACAAACTGTACAAATACTTTGAATTGTTTGTCTGCCATTTTTAGTTGTCAATCCACGTGTGTTATTTGATTCTGCAAATTTTTCACACTCTCAACAATAAATGTGACTTATCTTTAAGAACTAAATGTGAACTGCTTTCCAACTACATATAAAAAATTTATATAGGAAAAATTAATGTATATTGCAAATTTATATAAAATAAAAAATATATTGATAAAAAATTTATATAATTTAAAATACTCCACCAAATATAGTTGACTTTAAATCAACTAGAAAAGTTTTAACAGAATATTTTAATAATATAGTTACAAAAATTGTCTTATCTGCTACTAAGTATGACTGATTAATAGAAGCTACTTTATAAAGTTCATCATCAATACATAGAAAAATATTGAGATCATTAAATGTTAATAATTTATTCATAATTTTAGTAATAACCATTACTTTTTTAGAAACAAACATATATTCAAGATTGTACAATATTTGTTCACCACCTATTATAAAGGCAAATTCAAATATTTGTTATCATATATTTTTTCTTTATGGTTACTTAACTATTCTAAGTATGGTGTTAAATCTGTTTTTGAGAAATAGTATGAAGAAAGCTTCTTCTATTTTGTTTTTTGTAAACAAAATATTGGAGTTATCTTGATGAATCTGATTAATTTTTCAATTGTGTATTGGTAACATAGTTATTAAATTGTGTTGAAATGATTGTGTATTCCGGTTTTGTAACAACATTTAATAGTTGATTATCAAAATAATGTTTATTATATGTAGCTCTTACATCAATTGTTTCACTTACATTAATAAGTCTTCTATTTTTAAAACCAATATAACCAATAGTTACTTTAAATGTAATATTGAATCCCTTTTGAAATTGTTTAATTGTATTAGTTATCTTTATATTTATTAAATGACTGAAGCTGTTTAATAATATTTTCAATTATTTCAGTTCTTACATTGTTGAATGAAGGTGTATTAAGTGCTTGTTCAGTATGTTTAGTTAGATGTATCTTACTTCCACATATGTCCATTTATTTCATCTAAAATACCACAAAAATTACAATTTTCATGAAGCAATTTTAAAACAAATAAACATGAATGACCTAATATTACTTCATCAAAATTTTGAATTCTTCCTGTATTGTAGTACAGTTCATTATTTCCTAAATAGTTATCTGAATGTTTTTGTATATTACCACCAAATGAATCGACAGGTTGATCTACCTTTTTATATCTTTTATATTCTGTTCTTGGTTGTTTTTTCCAAAGCTTACTTTATGTTTATGTTTTATGTTTTTCTTTAATATTAAAGATAATGTTTAAGTTAACGCTTTTGTTTAACGTTTATGTTGTCAAGAATGATTTTTTTTAAACTTAACTTTATTTGTTATCTAGAAGTATCTATTGTTAAAAAACCTAATTCATTACTCCAGCATTTACTAAACAATTCTTTAAAATTACCAAACATTAAGTCTCCACCAACAATCTCATGGTAAATATGATTTAAATTTGTGTCATATTGTCAAAAATATTTTAATATTTAAAATTGACTCTAAGTGTTTTGGTGTTTTGGATAAGATTGAGCTAAATAAAAGCAATCCATACATTTATGTCTACCTTTAGCAAAATAAGCTTCAAACAATATCTTGATTTTCTGGAATAAATTCATCAAATACAACAACTGAATGTTCTTCACATTCATCTAATGGAATAATTTCTTCATTATTTCCAATATAACTAACAATTTGTTCATTAATGTTATCTACAATTTTTTGCACTGCTTTATAAATTGTTGATATTGTGGCTGTTCTAAACTTTTTTAGTAACATGCAAATGGTTAGCTTTGTTCCAATTTAACCATCCTGGAGTTAAAATATTTTTATCAATCATTAACAATATCTTTCCACAACCACTTGCTCCATGTATGTTTTTTAACTTATTTTCTGGGTTCTAGTGCTTCCCAATTTATTTTCTTCATTTATTAATAATTTTTTCATTCATCGATATTTTTCATTTATTAATAACTTTTTCCATTAATATATAAATTTATTAATATTTTTCAATACTAAATCAGTAGGTTGTTCAACTTCGTGAAAAATCTTCTATCCTTAGAAAACGATTAACTCTTCCATTTTCTAATAATTATAATAACGTTTTATTAGTTGGTTTTTATTCAACTTTTTAACACCAAATATTACAACAAAAAACAGTTAAACATATTGTGATCGAGAAACAATAGAAATTCCTGTGGGTCAATATAGTTTGAAAAATATTGAAATAGTTATACATTTGAAAAAATCTAATATACACATTAAACAGATGATTTTAAACAAATTTGTTATTGTGATGTAAAATTGTATATGGATATTGCAGATGGTATTGGAAGTTTACTTGGATTTAATAATCAAATTGTGCAAGCTAATGATGAAGTTGTAGGTAAAAATGTACCTAAAATAATTCCATTTGAATTAACATATATAAATTTTAATCTTGCTGATAGAATGTATATAAAACATAACGATCATTTTCATAAAGAAACTAATATTGGTGCTTCATTTAAACATAACCCAGAGTTTGGTGGATAATAATTTATGAACCAAATTATCCTATAAATGTTACTATTTTTAATAGAATTCAAGATTTAGAATTTACTATAACTGATGAAAATGATATTTTAATTGACGTTAATGGTGCTACTGTAACAGATATTTTAGAAATATCTCAATATCATAATAAATTTTTTCCTTAATAATCATGAATAAAATTGAAAGTTATCCATTTCTTCATTTTCTGGTCATGAAAAATCTAAAAATGTTCCTAACAATGATACAGAAATTGAAATAAATACTGGTGATGGTTGGCTTCATCCAAATCATGCACAATTAAATATTAAGTTTAGTATTATTAGAAATGATGGTACAGATTAACTAACTTATGATGGAAAATCAAACAAAAAATGAATTGATAACTATGTAACTAAATTGTTTGTCTTTATAACATTAAAAAATTAAATAAAATATTATCTAGAATTGGACATCCTTCTAGTTCATTAACAGTTTTTCTAAATATAACTTTATTTGTTTCTGACAAAGTAAGTTTAGGACATATTCTTAATACAAGAATAATAAATATTAAAAAAAATTAAGCACTTTATCCATTGTCAATATTTGGTGGATTTTTTAAAGATTATAAAGGAATTATTTTTGAAAGAAACTTAACTGTGGTATTTACACGCAGATCATTTTCCAGAGATAGTTATAGAATCTATGGAATTTCGTGTGTTTGTTGTTAAATATGAACCAATGATGAACTTGAACAATGTGATAATATTTTTAAAAATCCTAACATCCCTAATTCTTTTTATGAACTTTAAACAGATCAAGTTGTTGGATTATATGGTAAAAAGAATTTAGAACTAGAAATAACAAACTGGTTTAACTCCAGAGAATTTCATATGTGATATTTTGTTTTTGTTGTATTTGAGACTAATCGTAAAAATAGTCAATTAGTTGATTCAACATTATTTGATCATGTTAAAGTACAGAATATATATTTAAAAAATAGAAAAATGAAGTTTTTCCTCCAGAATTGTGGAATCCACCAAATAATTTTCTAAAGGTATATGATGCATTTCTAAATTTTAAAAGAATTACTTTACTAAAATCAGATATTGATATTACTCCATTTAGTTTTATAACTAATCATCCATTTCATGTAATAAATATGACACATAGAAAGAATGTTATAACCACACGAAAAACAAATACTAACCTTTTTTGTGGAACTTTTAATGATTTAATTCCAAATGATACATTTGCTTACATAATCATGTATGGTAAGAAGAATCTCACATATGATGCACAACAATGATTACTTTCTGAAAATTTTTAATTATAAAAATTTGCTTCAACATAAATTATTGAAAAACTATGAAGAATTATAAAAGTTTTATAAATCTGTTAGTTATCACAATTAGTTGAATTTTGTAAAAATTATGTGTTTAGCTAACGTTTTAAAATCGGTTAAGTTGATCAAATTTCCTGAATTTTTAAAAGATCAGCTAGGTTACTTATAAAATACAGAAATTATTTTAATAGTGGGCTAGTGAGCTAGAGTCGACAAAATGTAAAATCATAAAACAATTATAAAAGTGTTAACTCCCTGCTTATATACATATCTGAAACATTTTAAGAAAGTTAGAAAAAAATAAACATTGAACACTTTAATATACATTACGTCTATTAACTAATGTATTTTAAACATTTATTTACATTCAGAAGCTAAAATTTTGGAAATAATCTAATTTTGTTTTAAATAATACATTTTATTATCTTAAAATCACTTTGTTAATTTTTATAACTTACTTTTGTTAACCAACACATTTTTTTTATTTACTTACATTCACAATGTAAAATTTTTTAAATAATGTACCTCATCAATTAAAATATTGTTATTAATTTAGTTAAGTTCACAGTAAGATTTTTAAGATAATGTACTTTGTTAACTAATACATTTTATTTATATACTTTAATTCGCAAAGTCAATTTTTATAAACAATGTACTTTGTTAACTAATACAATTTATTTATTTATTTACTTACCTTCACAATTTGATTTTTTAAAAGTATTTAACTTGTGTTAACTAAGACATTCTATTTATTTACTTACTTTCAAATGTGATTTTTTTAAACAGTGTACTTTTGTTTAATAATACATGTTCATGTGTTTAGATCATGTTGTAAATTAAAAAATTAAGTTATAAATCAGTTGGTTATTATAATCAGCTGAATATTGTAAAAATTATGTTTTTAGTCAACTTTTTAAAATCGGTTAAGTTAATCAAATATCCTGAATTTCTAAAAAATTAGTTAATTCACTTATAAAATACAGAATTTACTTTAATAATGCGCTAGTGAGCTACAATCTAGAAACTGTAAAATCTCACATATGATGCACAACATAGAAAATTACCGAAAATTTTTAATCATTAGTATTTTCTTCTACATAAAACAATGAAAAACTTAAAAATTTTACGAAAGTGTTACCTCGATGCTTATATACATTTCTGAAACATTTTAAGAAAGATAGAAAAAATAAAAACTGAAAATTATAAAATAATTAACTTTTGTTGACTTATTTTTTTATTTACTTACATTCAAAATCTAAGATTTTAAAAATAATATACTTTTGTTTTATCTAATAAATTTTATTATCTTACAATCACTTTGTAAATTTTTATGACTTACTTTTGTTAAATAATACATTTTTTTATCTACTGTCATTCACAATGTAAAATTTTTGAAATAATGTCCTTTGATAATATATTTTTTTTATTTACTTAACTTCGCAATGTAGCCGGCCGTGGTGGCCGAGCGGTTCTAGGCGCTTCAGTCCAGAACCGCGCGACCGCTGTGGTTGCAGGTTCGAATCCAGCCTTGGACATGGATGTGTGTGATGTTCTTAGGTTAGTTAGGTTTAAGTCATACTAGGGGACTGATGACCTCAGATGTTAAGTCCCATAGTGCTCAGAGCCATTCGAACCATTTTTTTCACAATGTAATATTTTATAAATATGTCAGTTTTTGTAAATAATGAAGTTTCTTAACTAATACATTTATTTTATTTATTTACTTACCTTCTCAATGCTATTATTTAAAAGTAATTTACTTGTGTTAACTATTAATTTCTATTTATTTACTTACCTTCACAATGTATTTTTTTTAAATAGTGTACTTTTGTTAAAGTATGAATGTTATTGTGTTTATATAGTGTTGTAAATTAAATATTTAAGTTATAAATCAGTTGGTTAATATAATTATTTGAGTTATTATAAAAGTATTTAGTTAGTTAACTTTTGTAATCGATTAATTTAATCAAATATTCTATATTTTTCAAAATCATATAAGTTACATATTAAATACAAAATTTTCTTTAATAATGAGCTAGTTTGCAAGAATATACATAATATAAATTTTCACGTATGATCCACAACATAGAATACTTACTGATAATTTTTAGTTATTACCATTTGCTTCTACATAAATATTGAAAATCTAAAAATTTTATATAAGTGTTACCTACATGGTTATATACACTTCTGCAACATTTTAATAAAGACAGAAAAAATAAAAACAGAAAATTTTAATATAATTTTCTTTTGTTAACGAATTCATTTTATTTATTTACTAACATTCAGAGTCTAAAATTTTTAAAATAATCTACTTTTGTTTTAACTAACACATTCCATTATCTTGCAATGACTTTCTAAATTTTTTTTACTTACTTTTGTTAACTAATACATTTTTTAATTATTCATGTACATTCACGATGTAAAATTTTTAAAATAATGTACTTTGTTAATCAATTTATTTTCATTGATTGAATTATGTTCACAATGTGATTTTTAAGACAATTTACCAGTTCTAATCAAAGAAAGGAATGCAGAAAGGTGGAAGGAGTATATAGAGGGTCTATAAAACGGCGATGTACTTGAGGACAATATAATGGAAATCGAAGAGGACGTAGAAGAAGATGAGATGGGAGATACAATACTGCATGAAGAGTTTGACAGAGCACCGAAAGACCTGAGTCGAAACAAGGCCTCGAGAGTAGACAACATTCCTTTGGACTACTGACGGCCTTGGGAGAGCCAGGTCCACAAAACTCTACCATCTGGTGAGCAAGATGTACGAGACAGGCGAAATACCCTCAGACTTCAAGAAGAATTTAATAATTCCAATTTCAAAGAAAGCAGGTGTTGACAGATGTGAAAATAATCGAACTTTCAGTTTAATAAGTCACAGCTGCAAAATACTAATGTGAATTCTTTACAGATGAATGGAAAAACTGATAGAAGCTGACCTTGGCGAAGATCAGTTTGGATTCCACAGAAATGTTGGAACATGTGAGACAATACTGACCCTACGACTTATCTTAGAAAATAGATTAAGGAAAGAAAAAAATACATTTCCAGCATTTGTGGAAAGCTTTTGACAACATTGACTGGAATACTCTCTTTCAAATTCTAAAGGTGGCAGGGGTAAATGGCGAAAGGCTATTTAAAATTTTTACAGAAACCAGATGGCAGTTATAAGAGTAAAGGGGCATGAAAGGGAAGCAGCGGTTGGGAAGGGAGTGACACAGGGTTGTACCCTGTCCCCGACATTATTCAATCTGTATATTGAGCAAGCAGTAAAGGAAACAAAAGAAAAATTCAGAGTAGGTATTAAAATCCATGGAGAAGAAATAAAAACTTTGAGGTTCGCCGATGACATTGTAATTCTGTCAGAGAGAGCAAAGGATCTGGAAGAGCAGTTGAACAGAATGGACAGTGTCTTGAAAGGAGGATATGAGATGAACATCAACAAAAGCAAAACGAGGATAATGGAATGTAGTCGAATTAAGTTGGGTGATGCTGAGGGAATTAGATTAGGAAATGAGACACTTAAAGTAGTAATAGAGTTTTGCTATTTGGGGAGCAAAATAACTGACGATGGACGAAGTAGAGAGGATATAAAATGCAGACAGGCAATGGCAAAGAACGCGTTTCTGAAGAAGAGAAATTTGTTAACATCAAGTATAGATTTAAGTGTCAGGAAGTCGTTTCTGAAAGTACTTGCATGGAGTGTAGCCATGTATCGAAGTGAAACATGGACGATAATTAGTTTGGACAAGAAAAGAATAGAAGCTTTCAAAATGTGGTGCTATAGAAGAATGCTGACGATTAGATGGGTGGATCACATAACTAATGCGGAGGTATTGAATAGAATTGGGAAGAAGAGGAGTTTGTGGCACAACTTGACTAGAAGATGGGACCAGTTGGTGGGTCATGTCCTGTGGCATCAAGGGATCACTAATTTAGTACTGGAGGGCAGCATGGAGGGTAAAAAACGTAGAGGGAAACCAAGAGAGGAATACGCGAAGCAGATTCAGAAGGATGTAGGTTGCAGTAGTTACTGGGAGATGAAGAAGCTTGCACAGGATAGAGTAGCATGGATTGCTGCATCAAACCAGTCTCAGGGCTGAAGACCACAACAACAACAACATGTTCACAATGTGATTTTTTAAAATAATGTACTTTCTTAACTAACATATTTTATTTATTTACTTAACTTCACAATGTCAATTTTTATAAATAATGTACATTCTTAACTAATACATTTAATTTATATATTTATCTACCTTCACAATGGTAAACTTTTATGGTAATTTACTGGTATTAACTAATACAGTCAATTTATTTACTTACCGTCCAATGTCATTTTTTTAAAAATAGTGTATATTAAGTAATTAAGTTGTAAGTCATTTGCTTATTATAATTACTTGAGCTATTGAAAAAATTATGTATTTAGTTATCATTTTAAAATCAGTTAAGTTAATAATATATCCTGATTATTTAAAAAATGAGTTAAGTTACATATAAAATACAGAATTTATTTTAATAATGAGCTAATGAGATAGAATCTACAAAATGTAAAATCTCACATATGGTGCACAACATAGAACACTTACTGAAAATTTTTAATTGTTATCATTTGCTTCTACATACAAGAATGAAAAACTTAAAAAATTTTGTAAAAGTGTTACCTCCATGCTTATATACATTTCTGAAACAATTTAAGAAAGAAAGAAAAAATTAAAACTGAAAATTTTACTATGATTTACTGTTGTGTATTTACGTACATACACAATCTAAAATTTATAAGAAAATGTAATTATATTTTAACTAATTCATTGAATTTTCTAAGATTCACTGTAAATTTTTATAACTTACTTTCATTAACTAACACATTCATCATTCACAATGTAAAATTTTTAAAATAATGTGCTTTGTTAATTAATATGTTTTCAGTAATTTACTTCTGTTCACAATGTGATTTTTTAAAATAATGCACTTTCTTAACTAATATATACTGTTTATTTGCTTAACTCTACAATATAAATTTTTTTAATAATGTAGTTTCTTAACTAATACACTGTATTTATTTATTTACTTACCTTCACAATGTGATTTTTTTTGACAGTGTACATTTGTTTAAAAATACATTCAAAAAGCAAAATTTTGAAAATAATGTACTTTTAATTAATAAATTATTATTATTTTACTTATGTCCACAATGTAATCAATTAAGATTATGTACTTTCTTAACTAATATTTATTATTTTTTACTTAAGCTCACAATTTCAAATTTTATAAATTGTTCGTTTCTTAACTTACACATTTTATTTATTTAATTACTTACCTTCACAATGTGATTTTTTTAAAGTAGTTTACTTACATTAACTAAAACATTAAATTTATTTACTTACTTTCACAATGTGATTTTTAAAAAATAGTGCCCTTTTGTTAAATTATACATGTTATTGTGTTTAAATCATGTTGTAAATTAAGTAATTTAGTTCTAAATCGGTTGGTTATTTTAATTAGTTAAATTTTGTAGTAATTCTGAAATTATTGAACTTTTTAAAATCGCTTAAGTTTGTCAAATATACTGAATCCTTAAATGAATCAGTGAAGTTACTAATAAAATACAGAATTTATTTGAATAACTAGCCACTGAGCTAGAATCTAGCTAATGTAAAATCCCACATATGATGCACAACATAGATTAATTTATCCTCGGCTAAGGGTCGACACATGAAACGTCCCCTTAGAAAAATTCCGAATGAATGTGCTTAAGCTGACACACAATATTTTTAGCACAACACAGTCTGGCTTTCTATATCCCTACAAAAGAACGTCGCTGACTAACATTAACCTATAGCTTTCACATATCACTTACCTCACAAAACTCTTCATTACTCGGACTACTGCAATACAGCGAGCTTCACTACTGCCAGCTAAATAAAAGATTCTAACTACTGAAGGCACTAACTACTGACAGGCGTAGTTAACAAATGAAAGACTTTGATAGAGAACAAACAATGTATTCACCTTAATAGTGTTCAAAAGTCATAATATAAACAGCAGTTCATTACATCCAGTCTTACAAATTTACTGTCTCTGATGGTCACACGTCCAGATCATCCGCTCTCAAAACTCCGTCATTTCTCTCCCCACATCCACCACTGCTGGCGGCTCACCGCCAACTGCGCAACGCCACGCGCTGTTAACAGTGAAGTTTCCAACACTACAATAGCATATACTCCAACAATGCAAACCAACCACAGCCTTCACACAGCACAGTCAGTGATTTTCATATAGAGCACAACATGGCGTTACCAACATAAAAACTCATAAAGCCTACTTACAAAGTTCCACAGCAGCTGTATGCTAACAGATCAGTGAGAGGCTACTATTCCTACCCTATAGTTCGCTGTCTTATTTGCTTATGTGAGTGTTGTGTGTGTGTGTGTGTGTGTGTGTGAGAGAGAGAGAGAGAGTAGTATATTTTGGTAGTATATTTTTGGTGCAAAAAGTTTCTATGTTGTTGTTAGAGCATTCAATCACCAAATTCGGGAGGAATTAAATCGAGAGCTGGAGGCTGAATCAGGGTAAGTTGATGGTGGTATGCAGCCCCCTCAGATCATGGAACAGCATCCATCTACGATTCCAACAGCACATCAGCTGTGTAAGTATATAATTTAGAGTTTAAATTTCGTAGTATGTATTTATGTTAGTAGAAATTTACAATTCTTATTTCTTGTCACAGCACATGATCTCAATGAGACTGACTGGTTGCGGGAACTTATAGGCAAGCAGATCAAGGCGTCTGAGCAATCTCCAGCGGAAATTCAACCATGTATGTACATCTTCTCGTTAAAAAAAAGTTTCTTAGTGTTATATTTCATATATTTGCGTCCCCACTGTGTGTGCCTTTAAATCGAAATGTTCTTGCTGTTGTAGGTGATTCTGAGGAGGTCGAGGGGACTATTACAGCACCCCTGATAAACCTATCATAACAGTCATACAAGTAAATGTGCATTGACCAAATCGGATTTCGTAGTATATACTCATTCATAGTAAATAAAAGTTTCCAACTCGTCTTCATGTTGTTGTTGTGGTTGTTACAGCTTCTTTAGGGTATCTGGACCAGTGAGTGCATGATGATGAAATGTCAAAGGGGGTGAAGTAAATGGAGTGGGATCTGCGGTAGCATGGAACCCAATCACTGATGCCGGACTGGGTGGAGGGAGTCCCTGATGACTTAGGGATATGGTTTCATCACAGAGGCAAGAAGATGTTGGTAATTATCTTTATATATATCATATATATATATATATATATATATATATAGGGTGATTTTTTTCCACTGTGTACAAACTCTAGGTATTCATCAATGAGAGGATACAGAACAAAAAGTGTCTAATAAACCTGTATCTGGAAATGCTTGGTTTCCATACTACAGACCATTTATTCAGTCATACATTGTTACAGAGACTGCAGTCTAATACACGCTATACCATGCAGTTACAGTTACAGTATGTGTTGAAAATGTTTTCCATGTGCCTCAATGGATGTACGTACAGTCTGTAGCATGTTCTGGCTCACATGTTCACATCAGACAGGCTGCATCCAAATGGTGTTGAAGGCAGCATGAATAAATGGCTCCATTGTCTCCACATCTGGAATGGGCTCTGCATACACGACACTTTTGAGATGGTCCCATAACCAAAAGTTGCACAAATTGGGATCCAGTGAATGAGCGGGCCATGCAACTGGACCCCCTCGTCTGATGCATTGGCCAGAGAAGCTACGATTGAGCTGCATCCAGACATTAATAGCAAAGTGGGCAGGAGCACCATCATGTAGCAGCCACATAACCCTTCAAATTATCAGTGGCACTTCTTTCAACAGAAGAGGCAGTGTTGTCCACCAGAAATGCTGGTAGTTCCGACCTGCTAGGCGATGTGGAAAGAAGATATGGTCGCCATTTATCTAGGCCCACACATTCTGGCTACATTAATGCCAATGATCTGCTGTCATCATACCATGGGGATTCTGCATACTACCCCACAGATGACTGTTATGAAAGCTTAAGATACCAATCTGTGTAAGGATGGCCTCACCCGTGAATGGAATGGGTGACACAAATCCCAGAATGGAGGTTGCCTGATTAAGAAACCAGTGACAAAACTGCTCCCAATGTGGAACGTCTGTCAGTAGTAAGCCCTGTAAGTACTGTAAAAATATAAGGGTAGTAACAATTGTCATGTAGAATATTCCAGTTATCTGGCAGGCCAACTGCCTGGTACTGACACGACAGTCGCCTTCCACAGTGTTAAGCACATTTTCCTCATAGTCTGGTGTCTGAACATTTCAGGTACGTCCTTCATGATTTCCTGCTTCCTGTACAGCATAGTATCACATCCACTACAAGGTTAATCAGCAAGAGAAGTGAATTGGAGACAAAATTACTAATTTTTTTATTTAAATAGAAACTTCTTCAAAGATCAAATAAAACACAAAGATATTTGAGTACAAAAACTACAAACATTCAATAAAATAAATAATGAAATAATTAAAATAAAAGATGATAGATATAAAATGAAAGATGAAAGTATTATGCTAAAAGATGGAGGCATTACACAAGTAGATTTCAAGTAAAACATGAATATATAAATCAAAATATGTTAAAATTTGATGGAAATTTATGATACTTATTTAAAATTCATTGATTGTTAGTGTAAATACTGATCTAATTCTCTCAAACTATAATAGTTTAAAAACTAATTGATTGTTAAACTAAATAGTAAACTTATTCTTTTCAAAACTAATTGACTGTTAAACTAAAAAGGAAATTAATTCTTTATAAAATTACTTTAGCTTTCTTTATCCAACTGTTATTTGAATTATCAAAACTTAACCATTCAAAATAAACTTGATTACCTTTCTTTCTTCAACCTTTTTCAACTAAGTATATGTCTGGTTTTAGTTTTCTGTAGTTCCTTTTCATAAAAAATTCCTTTTATATCTTTTAACTTATATTTAATTAGTTTAGAATAAATAACCTCTTCAATTTCAAATATTTCTGTTCACCAAAAAAAGCTGTATATCCTATATCAAAAAGACCTTTAAGTTTACTAATTCTAACTTTGTCACCCTTATGAAGTTACTTATTTTTTCACTGACTTCTATTGGTTTATCATAGAATGTTTTGTATTATTGTATCATCAATTAAATATTTAACTAAATTTAACCCTTTACAATTTCCTTGTAAAGCAACCATCTTCCATATTATTTCTTTAAGTGTTCTGTTAAATCGTTCAACAACAGATGCTTTTAACTCTGAAAAAGATGAATAATGATCAATATTATATTTCTTCATTAAATTTTTAAATTCTTTGTTATATAATTCCTTAGCATTATTTGTATGTAAATTATTTTGCTTTCTAACTATTAAATTTTTTTAGAAACGTCTAATATATTTTAGCTGTTGTATCTTTAATAGGAACAGCAAATGCATATTTTGAAAAACATCAATTATGGCTAATAAATATTTTTACCATTAATTTTTTTTGGAAATCTTTTTAAATTACCTGACCCTATTTCAACTAGATCAGCTTGCCATAAATCATCTATGCCTGAAGAAACAACATTTCTTCTTTTAAATTTCTTTCTAAATGATTTATGTAATTCATTAATTATATTTTTGCAAATGTTATTTAAACCTCCACCATTTACAAATTTTTTTAATGAATTTTCCCTTTTTAGATTTACAAACTGTACTAATACATTGAATTGTTTGTCTGCCATTTTTAGTTGTCACTCTGTGTGTGTTATTTGATTCTGCAAATTTTTCACACTTTCAACAATAAATGTGACTTATCTTTAAGAACTAAATGTGAACTGTTTTCCAACTACATATAAATAATTTATATAGAAAAAATTTATGTAAATTACAAATTTATATAAAATAAAAAAATTATATTGATAGCAAATTTATATAATTTAAAATACTCCACCAAATATAGTTGACTTTAAATCAACTAGAAAAGTTTTAACAGAATATTTTAATAATATAGTTACAAAAATTGTCTTATCTACTACTAACAATGACTGATTAATAGAAGCTGCTTTATAAAGTTCATCATCAATACATAGAAAAATACTGAGATCATTAAATGTTAATAATTTATTCTTATTTTTAGTAATAACCATTACTTTTTAAAAATAAACATATATTCAAGATTGTACAATGTTTGTTCACCACCTATTATAAATTCAAATATTTGTTTATCATATATTTTTTCTTTACGATTACTTAACTGTTCTAAGTATTGTGTTAAGTCTGTTTTTGAGAAATAGTATGAAGAAAACTTCTTTTATTTTGTTTTTTGTAAACAAAATGTTGGAGTTATCTTGATGAATCTGATTAATTTTTCAATTGTGTATTGGTAACATAGTTATTAAATTGTGTTGAAATGATTGTGTATTCCTGTTTTGTAAGAACATTTAATAGTTGATTTTAAAAATGATGTATGTTAACTGCAGCTCTTACATCAATTGTATCATTTACATTATCTATTTTTAAAACCAATATAACCAATAGTTATTTTAAACATTATATTGAATCCTTTTTGAAATTGTTTAACTGTATTAGTTATCTTTATATTTATTGGTAACTGAAGCTGTTTAATAATATTTTCAATTATTTCAATTCTTACATTACTGAATGAAGGTGTATTAAGTGCTTGTTCAGTATGTTTAGTTAGATGTATCTTACTTCCACATATGTCCATTTATTTTATCTAAAATGTCATTAAAATTATAATTTTCACGAAACAATTTTAAAACAAATAAACGTGAGTGACCTAATATTACTTCATCAAAATTTTGAATTCTTTCTGTATTGTAGTATAGTTAATTATTTACTAAATTTTTCTGAATGTTTTGGCATATTACCACCAAATGAATCGACAGGTTGATCTACCTTTTTATATCTTTTATATTCTGTTCTTGGTTGTTTTTTCCAAAGCTTACTTTTTGTTTACGTTTTATGTTTTTCTTTAATGTTAAAGATAATGTTTAAGTTAATGCTTTTGTTTAACATTTATGTTGTCAAGAATGATTTATTTTTTTCCAAACTTAAATTTATTTGTTATATAGATGTATCTATTATTAAAAAACCTAATTCATTACTCAAACATTTACTAAACAATCCTTTACAATTACCAAACTTTAAGACTCCACCAACAATCTCATGGTAAATATGATTTAAATTTGTGTCATCTTGACAATAATATTTTTATAATTATAATTGACTCTAACTAAGTGTTTTGGTGTTTTGGATAAGATTGTGCTAAATAAAAGCAATCCATACATTTATGTCTACCTTTAGTAAAATAAACTTCTAACAATATCTTGATTGTCTAGAATAAAGTCATCAAATGCAACAACTGAATATTCTTCACATTCATCTAATGGAATAATTTCTTCATTATTTCCAATATAACTAACAATTTGTTCATTAATTTTATCTACAATTTTTTGCACTGCTTTATAAATTGTTGATATTGTGGCTGTTCTAAACTTTTTAGTAACATGCAAATGGTTAGCTTTGTTCCAATTTAACCATCCTGGAGTTAAAATATATCTATCAATCAGTAACAATGTCTTTCCACAACCACTTGCTCCAATTATTGTACATTTTATAGAATTTAGTAAAAGGTTACCATGTTTGTTTTTTAACTTATTTTCTGGAATTCTAGTGCTTCCCAATTTATTTTTTTCGTTTATTAATATTTTTCATTTATTAAATTTTCATTTATTAATTATTTTTTCTATTGATTAACTAATTTATTAATATTTTTCAATACTAAATCAGTAGGTTGTCAACTTAGTGATAAATCTTCTATTCTTAGAAAACGATTAACTGTTCCATTTTCTAATAATTATAATACCGTTTTATTAGTTGGTTTTTATTCAACTTTTTACCACCAAATATTACAACAAGAAACAGTAAAACATACTGTGATCGAGAAACAATAGAAATTCCTGTGGGTCAATATAGTTTGAAAAATATTCAAATAGTTATACATTTGAAAAAATCTAATATACACATTAAAACAGATGATTTCAAACAGATTTGTTATTGTGATGTAAAATTGTATATGGATATTGCAGATGGTATTGGAAGTTTACTTGGTTTTAATAATCAAATTGTGCAAGGTAATGAAGAAGTTGTATGTAAAAATGTACCTAAAATAATTTCTTTTGAATTAACATGTATAAATTCTAATCTTGCTGATAGAACGTATATAAAACATAATGATCATTTTCATAAAGAAACTAATATTGTTGCTTCATTTAAACATAATCCAGAGATTGGTGGATAATAATAATGAACCAAATTATTCTATAAATGTTACTATTTTTAATAGAATTCAAGATTTAGAAGTTACTATAACTGATAAAAATGATAATTTAATTGACGTTAATGGTGCTATCGTAACAGATATTTTAGAAATAACTCAATATGTTAATAAATTTTTTCCTTAATAATCATGAATAAAATTGAAAGTTATCCATTTCTTCATTTTCTGTTAATGAAAAAACTAAAAATGTTCCTAACAATGATACAGAAATTGAAATAAATACTGGTGATGGTCGGCTTCATCCAAATCATGCACAATTACATATTAAGTTTAGTATTATTAGAAATGATGGTACAGATTAACTAACTTATAATGGAATATCAACAAAAAAAGAATTGATAACTATGTAACTAAATTGTTTGACTTTATAACATTAAAAAATTTAATTCAATATTATCTAGAATTGGACATCCTTCTAGTTCATTAACAGTTTTTCTAAATATAACTTTATTTGTTTCTGACAAATAAGTTTAGGACATATTCTTAATACAAGAAAAATAAAAATTTAAAAAATAAAGCACTTTATACTTTGTCAATATTTGGTGGATTTTTTAAATATTATAAAGAAATTATTTTTGAAAGAAACTTAACTGTAGTTTTTACATGTAGATCATTTTCTAGAGATAGTTATAGAATCTATGGAATTTCGTGTATTTGTTGTTAAATATGAACCAATGATGAACTTGAACAATGTGATAATGTTTTTAAAAATCCTAACATTCCTAATTCTTTTTATGAACTTCAAATAGAACATGTTGCTGGATTATATGGAAAAAACAATTTAGAACTAGAAATAACAAACTGCTATAATTCTACAGAATTTCATATGTGATATTTTGTTGTTTTTGTTGTATTTGAGGCCAATCGTAAAAATAGCCAATTAGTTGATTCATCATTATTTGATCGTGTTAAAGTACAGAATATATATTTAAAAAATAGTAAAAACGAAGTATTTCCTCCAGAATTGTGGAATCCACCAAATAATTTTCTAAAGATATATGATGCATTTCTAAATTTTAAAAGAATTACTTTACTAAAATCCGATATTGATATTACTCCATTTAGTTTTATAACTTATCATCCATTTTATGTAATAAATATGACACGTAGAAATAATGTTATAACTAAACGAAAAACAAATATTAAACTTTTTTGTGCAACTTTTAATGATTTAATTCCAAATGATACATTTGCTTACATAATCATGTATGGTAAAAAGAATCTCACATATGATGCACAACAATGATTACTTACTGAAAATGTTTAATTATTATAATTTGCTTCTACATAAATTAATGAAAAACTATTCAAAATTTTAAAAGTGTTATAAATCTGTTGGTTATTACAATTAGTTGAATTTTGTAAAAATTATGTATTTAGTTAACGTTTTAAAATCTGTTAAGTTGATCAAATTTCCTGAATTTTTAAAAGATCAGCTAGGTTACTTATAAAATACAGAAATTATTTTAATAGTGGGCTAGTGAGCTAGAGTCGACAAAATGTAAAATCATAAAAAAATTATAAAAGTGTTAACTCCCTGCTTATATACATATCTGAAACATTTTAAGAACGTTAGAATAAATAAAAACTGAAACTTTAATATACATTACCTCAGTTAACTAATGTATTTTATGAATTTATTTACATTCAGAAGCTAAAATTTGTGAAATAATGTAATTTTGTTTTAAATAATGCATTTTATTATCTGGCAATCACTTTGTTAATTTTTATAGCTTGCTTTTATTAACTAACACATTTTTTTATTTACTTACATTCACAATGTAAAAATTTTAAAATGATGTACTTCATCAATTAATATATTGTTATTAATTTAGTTATGTTCACAGTAAGATTTCTTAAGATAATGTACTTTCTTAACTAATACATTTTATTTATGTACTTTAATTCACAATGTCAATTTTTATAAACAATGTACTTTCTTAACTAATACAATTTATTTATTTATTTACTTTGTAAGTAGGCTGTTTAGGTTATTTTATTGGTAACGCCGCCTCTGTATAAAAATCACTGGCTGTGCTGTGTGCAGTCTGTGCCTAGTTTGCATTGTTGTCTGCCATTGTAGTGTTGGGCAGCGGCAGCTGGATGTGAACAGTGCGTAGCGTTGCGCAGTTGGAGGTGAGCCGCCAGCAGTGGTGGATGTGGGGAGAGAGATGGCGGAGTTTTGTAATTTGTCATGATCTGCTATATATATTATGACTATTAACGTAAATACATTGTTTGTTCTCTATTAAAATCTTTCATTTGCTAACTATGCCTATCAGTAGTTAGTGCCTTCAGTAGTTTGAATCTTTTATTTAGCTGGCAGTAGTGGTGCTCTCTGTATTGCAGTAGTTCGAGTAACGAAGATTTTTGGTGAGGTAAGTGATTTGTGAAAGGTATAGGTTAATGTTAGTCAGGGCCATTCTTTTGTAGGGATTTTTGAAAGTCAGATTCCGTTGCGCTAAAAATATTGTGTGTCAGTTTAAGCACAGTCTTGTATAAATTATTCTAAAGGGGACGTTTCATATGGCGACCCTGCCAGGATACCTCACTGGAATCTTCTGATTTTTTTCTTGTAGTTTGCGTAATTAGTGTAGCTATTGTTTATTGCTAACACATAATTATAGAGAGATTTTCCTTTGTAGTTGCAGTCTTTCATTGTTGTACGGTAAAGCAGGTGTGGCACGCATGTAGATTTGCACCAAGTATTTCGCAGCTGCAATTAACTAGATATTATTTTCAGTGGTATGTTAATGTGTTCTCTTATTTTTGCTCTTCAAATTGTGCTTTTCTGTGTTATCGTGTGAAATATTGTGACAATAATGACGTGTGAAAAACGTAATACTAGGCTCCAAAGTAAACTGAGAAATGACAGTGAAGACGAAAGCAGTGTGTTAGCGTCACCATGTAATGAATTAACTAATGTTCAAAGTAGTAATTTGGTAACTGTGCATATGGAAATGGAGCAGGTGGCAAACAATGGCGTAGGCAGTGAAACAATTAGTGAACAGGGAAGCATTATCGATCGATCGCTCTGCAACAGCTCGCCTCAGGAATCCGAAATGACAGGACACAATTTTGCAAATACTGTAGATTCAGGTTTTGGGTCCTCACCGTTTTCGCAAATAAGTCAAGACACATTTTCTGCTTGTCAAAATGTAAATGTTGCCGGTGCAACTTCACTGCCGAAAAGCACTTAGGAACATGTTTCAGACACCAGTGCATTGTTATTACAGTTAATGCAACAAATGGTACAAAGGCTACAAAAGTTAGACACAACGCTTGAACAAAATCAGAAACAAATGGGACAAAATCTTCAGAAGTTAGACACACTGGAACAAAGTCTTAAAAAGTTAGACACAATGGAACAAAATCTTCAAAAGTTAGACACAACACTTGAACAAACACGTGAAGATTTAACTACTGAGTTACATAACAACGAATCGAAATGTCAAAAAGTCTGTAATGACGTAAAAACACAAATTTGTGAGCAGTTCCAACCTATTTTTTCGCGTCATGTAAATGCATTACAGAATCACAAAGCAGCCATAAAAGAACTACAAACTATTGTTCATGAAAATCACGACACCTTGCAAACTAAAATTGACTTAGTTGCATCTACCGATTCGGTTACGCAACTTGCAAAAACTCAGGAAAACTTAAAGGACACAGTAGATACGATTTCAACACAAATGGACACTCTGAAACTTGGTTCAGAAAAACACACTGAGGAAATAAGTACACTATCGGAGAAAGTAGCCGAACTTTCGGATCAGTTCACTAACTTATCTGCAAAGGTAGTTGATGATCTGAATGACACGAGACCTGTAACAATCACTGACACAGAAGAGTATGAACAAATTAAGAAATTCAAACAAAATCAGAATCAAATTAATATGCAATACAAAAGAGAAATCCGGGAAGTACAAGATCAGTTTTGACAAGTAATACAAAAATTTCATATTTCAGAGGACACTCGCGCTCCAACACGGGAAGAGGGACTTAGAAATACGGAACACCCACAAAATAATAACACAGGACACTTCGGAAATTATGAAAGAAATTGGCAAGGTGCACCGAATTTTGAGATGGAACCGCCGACACGACGTAACAATGACCGATACGCTACTCGCCGACACGATGATTTTGACTATAAGCTGTTCATTACTACATGTAAATTCAAAACATTTAAGAATTCTGCCAAAGACATTCATCCACTAGCATGGCTCCATCAATTCTCTCATTGTTTTCCTCCCAACTGGTCATTGGAGCACAGGTTAGAATTTATGTGTGGCTACTTGGTGAATGAACCAGCTGTAAGATTGTGATCGGTCATTCACCATTGTCACAGTGAAGGAGAATTTTATCATGCCTTCCTCTCAGCATATTGGTCTCAAGCTACACAAGACTGAGTAAAACATAGCATCATAATGATGAAACACTTTGAACAATCTAAATTTTCCAGTCTTGTCAAATATTTTGAAGACATGTTGCATAAGAATCAGTATCTTTCAAAGCCATACAGCCCCTCAGAACTCATCCGCATTTGCTTAATCAAATTGCCTGAACATTTACGACATATTATTTTAGCAGGACGTTGCAAAGACGACATTGAAGCTTTCCAGGGACTCCTACAAGAATTAGAAATTTACACAGACAGTCGCCGGATGCGAAAACAGGAAAACAATCACTACAGGTCACATACGTCACAATTCCGTGACGACAGAAACAATAACTGAACACGACAAGGCTATTCTTACAACACAAATCGTGACCAAAACAGACACAACCCATATGACAACCGTTGGCAGAGTAGTAATAATTACAGGGAAAGATCACCTCTCCACAGTAGTGACTGTCACAGAGACAATCAGAGAAACAGACAATTTGGGAACCAAAATAATTATTATCAAGGGAGACAGAATAACTTTAGATGCAATGGTCCAGCGCGCAGTTACGATTCAGGGAGAAATTCTCCACCATGTGACCGACAAGAGAGAAACTATGGCATCTACCGACATGACGACAGACGATATGATCGTAACGACAGACCTGAATTGCATCAGAACTGGCGGGAGTCAAACAGAGCAGGGCATTTGTAGAAGTTAGGTCTCCAAATCCCAATAACGACGCGCGCCAACAAAGAGACAATAGGCAATGGCTCATACCGCTGGCAGCCACGAAACGTACGTATGAAACTGACGACGCAGCTGCCGTAGCTAGTAATTACGTAAAAATGGAAGGCATTAGGGACATCTTACTCCAGGAATACGACATAAAACATAACAACATTGCATATCCTGTGATTCACATTACAGTAAATGATGTAAACTTTACGGCAGTACTTGACTCTTGCAATCCCATTTCAGTAATTAGTGAAACAGCCTTTAGCAAATGCAACAAATCGAACGATTGTCCCACACTTCCGTTACGTAAGATTAAATTACAAGGTGAAATCTTTGGAAAAAGTGTAGATGTACACCAACAAACCAACTTAGAATTCTTTTGTCAAAGCCACAGCTTCTCTATGAGCTTTCTTATTGTTCCATTATTGTCGACGGAAATTATATTGGGAGTAGACTTTTGAATGAATACAAAGCAATCTTAAACTTTCACAATGCGGAAATAAGTTTGGAGAAGGAAGGTAAGTCAATAGTTTTGAAATTTGAAGATTGGTTCTCAAACCATGACGAGGAAATTAATCGGCTTTACCTTCTGTTAGACAACAGTTCGGAATTTTCTACGGAACTAGACACTAACATTCACTCTGCAAGTACTGACAGGGATGATATCGACGGCATATTTGAAATTAATGGGTTAATTCAGAATAAAATTCAAACAATTGAGAATTGTAATGACACTGATAGGCAGGACCTTTTTGAGATTTTACAAGCACATTCCACAGTTTTTACTCATAAAACAGGAACAATCAAGCGATTTAAATACCAATTTCGTGTTTGTGAGCATACTAAATTTTGTGTTAGACCATATGTAATTCCAGCACATTATAGGGACCGTGTTAGAACAGAAATACAATCTATGCTTGACGAGGGCATTATTGAGCCTGCAGTAAGCTCATACAACAATCCATTACATGTTGTTGAGAAGACAAATGGATCGATCAGGCTTGTCTTAGATTCGAGACTAATCAATACTATCATTATTCCTGAAACAGACAGGCCGCAAAGGTTGGAAGAACTTCATCAAAATGTTAATGGTGTAAACATGTTGTCTTTCATTGATCTCAGATCCAGCTTTTATCAGATCGAACTTCATCCAGAATGTAGAAAATACACAGCTTTCCTTTGTTTCGGCATTTGTTATCAGTTTCGGAAACTTCCCTTTGGTTTGAACATTTCTTCAGCAGCACTCATTCACGGGCTAAATTCCATATTACCTGAGTTCTTAAAACGTCACATCACCTTATATGTGGACGATATTCTAATAGCAAAAGCTTCACGGGAACAACATAATCGCATCCTCAACAGTTTGTTACGTATTTTTGCAGAATCTGGAATTACAGTTAACTTGGAACAGTCTGAATTCGGTAGGTCAAAGGTAAGGTTTTTGGGACATATTATTTCTTCTGAAGGCATTCAGCTGGATCCTGAAAAGTTAGAAGCAATCAGAGACATTTCAGTTCCATCCACAAAAAAACAAGTCCGCAGTTTTCTAGGTCTCGTAAATTTTTACCGTCGTTTTCTGAATATGCAAATTCTTGTCACACCAAAACTTTGTTCTCTCACTGGAAAAAATACTATTTGGAACTGGGACGAGCAAGCACAGTTGGAATTCAATTCTTTCAAAGAATCGCTACTTAATGCACCAATACTAGTTCATCCAGATCTGTCACAAGATTTCTGCCTTAGCACGGATTCTTCTAAAGTCGCTGTTGGTGCCCATTTATTTCAAGAAGCCACAGAAAATGACGCTACTGTTCAGAAAACCATTGCTTTTGCTAGCTGAGTGCTAACAAAATCTGAAAAAAATTATTCCGTTACTGAATTAGAAGCTTTAGCTATCGTTTGTGCACTTAATAAATTCCGTTTCTTTCTTTCTGGTAAGCATGTAAAAGTATACAGTGATCATCGTGCATTACAATTTCTTATGTCTTCAAGATTAAATCATGACAGGTTAAAACGTTGGGCATTGTTTCTGCAAGAATTCGGCTTCACAATAGTCTACATTCTCGGCAAGGAGGACATTGTTGTGGACGCGCTGTCACGCGCACCGGCTGGGCTTGAGAAAAGTAACACAGAAGGCAACATTGAGAAAAATTTCAGTATTCTTTACATTCAGAAAGTCGCCTTTGATAACTTCATCACCACATCTTTAAAGGACATTGCTCATGAACAAGATAAAGATCCGATTTGGAAAGACATCAAAAGTAAATGGCATGAAAAGACACACACCCAGATTCGGCATTATTACCTGGTTAGAAACAACATACTCTTCAAACGCTGCACTGTTGATGACAAGCTATGGGTACTTTGCATTCCAGATGATTTTGTTAATAAACTCATTTGGTACATTCATTTCAGCTACGCACATTTTGGCCCACGAAAATGTTATCATATTCTTCGAACGACTTGTTATTTTAACAATATGGAAAAGCGAATTCGAAGAGTCTTGTCTATTTGTAAACTTTGTCAAAAGGCGAAACCATCTACTATCTCACATTGTGCTCCGTTGTTTCCTATTATTCCTTCTAAATTAAAAGAATTTGCTGCTGTTAATCTCTTGGGATCCCTTGTCAGAACATCGAATGGATTTTCGTACGTTCTAGTCGCTGTTGAACTTACTTCAAAATTTGTTTCTTTCACACCGTTACGTAAAGCCACTGGATGGTCTGTATCCAGCGCCTTTGTTAAAAATTTCTTACGTGAAGTTGGACACGTTAGTAAAGTCATTTCAGATAATGGACCGCAATTCAGATCTGCTGTTTGGTCACACATGCTTCGCAACCATAAAATCAAACCTGTTTTTATTTCATTGTACTCACCACATTGTAACCCCTCCGAACGGATTATGAAAGAAATCAACAAGCTTTGCAGACTTTATTGTCACAAAAAGCATCAGCATTGGGACAGATATTTACACTTATTTCAAAACGTGCTGAATGAAATGCCTCAGGATTCCACTGCTTTACCACCTACTCTTGTACTGAAGAATGAAGAACCACCGAACAGAATCAGAGAGCTTGTACCTTTGCCGAATACACGTAATCTTCGACACAAAGACATAATTGATTTGGCTCTTAAAAATATAAAATCTGCAGCAGACAAAAGGAGAAAAATACATGGTAAAGCAAATGCAAAGAAATTTTATATTGGTCAGAAAGTTCTCATTAAAGCTCATTCATTGTCACGTAAGAAGAAACACTTGAGTCACAAATTCTTTCTAGTTTACAATGGACCTTACAGAATCCGACGTATACCTCATGATAATTGCGTTGAAGTTAAAACTCTGCGTACTAGGAAGAGTAAAGAATTACACCACTTTTCACATGTAAAACCGTTTATTGAAAGATAATCTGCTTTTTAACTTTGTCTTTGCCATATAACTTTTCACTTTACATTACTAGTATGCTTTGTCAGACTTATAATCTGTTAATATGCAACAATGTTTGAAGTTAAATATCCAGTCAAGAACCAAGAGAACTCATTTAAACAGAAATTACGAATGCCTTGTTATTGTGAACAGACGACACAGTGTTATTGTGTGTGTACATTGTTGCTTGTTACTTGCACGTTTACGTAACGACTATAAGGCTCACATACTTAGAACATTTACCAGTACTGCTAATGAGATTTTAATGCAACATTTTGGTTTACTTGAAAATACATTCTGGATTTAAAGTACTTTCTGTGGAATTAATGATGACTTAGCATTTGGTTTCTTTGACAGCTACACGATTATATCACGACGCTACTAATGAGTGACAATTTACAATGTTGTTTTTGCGGTGTATCTGTTTTATATCCGCACAGTTTTTCTGAATTCTTCTGGAAAGCAAAACATGTTTTAGTAGTAAGCTACAATGTGAGGACCTTTTTCGTAGCACAACAATACTTTACAGTATAGTACTTTCTTGATCACAGTAATGTACGTAATAACTACGATATCTATACACAAAGCATTTCACTTTCGTTTATGATGGGGTAAGTACATTGACTTCTGCAGAACTTAGCTTTCGGAGGACGATAGTTACGACACTTCCACAGAATTATCTTACAGCAAGACGCACGTTTAGCGCTACAGGACACGAATTTGAGTGATTAATTTTGTACTTAAAACATTTATTTTTAAAGATATTTGAAGTACAATGATACAAAGTTTTTCCGTGATACATTTCGTTCCATTGCTGTAATCTGTAACACTTGAGGGTATAATTACATTGATCCTCAGGGGGGTACACGCTTACTTTGTGTACCATGTGTTTGGCAAGCACAAGGAGCCCTAGCTAATATGGTATTTGCTTATACAACTTTACACATCAGTACCATATTTCTCTAACACACAAATTACACAGCTATCTGATCATTTAACTGAGAGATAAACATTTTTTTTACTACATCAGTGACACATGTTTACGCAATTACACAGTTGGATAACTACACACTTACGAAATTGTATTTTGTCTGTACTTTGTGAACTGTTCATATTATTTTGGAACCACTGTGATACTGTGAGAGCTTTGAATGATGTATTTGGTAAGGGAGCATGATTTTAAAGTACGTTTGAGGTAGATGACACTATTGAAATGAGCAGAGAATTTTCTTTAGGTTTTGAAATTATTGCATAAAGCTACGATGTTTTTGAGATTTGACTGAGGTGTGTTGATGTTATTTTGACGACGACAAATATGTATATGTGTAATAAGGTAAGGAATAATGAGTAGTGGTTAGGGACTCTGACTTGTGAAAAAGGATGTTGGAAACCAAGAATCGTTCTTTAAGAGTTATGAAATGTGTGTGAATGCTTGAATGTACCACAATGCTGACGAAATTTTTTTGGACAGTGTTATATTTACAGGATTTTGTTTCTACACATTTGTAACGTAAATTTTCGACCTGTGAAATTTTTATATGAGATGGTCACTGTAGCGGAAACTGGTGTCGTAAATATTTCGGTAAGAAAGTTAAGTGACCACCTGCACCTAATGCGTCGTGGGCATCGAGCTGGGCGACAGTCACCTTGACAAAAGCCATTAGCGTGTGCCTTCCAGAGGCACAGGTGGAAAAAAAAGGGAGGCCATTATCCTCGCTCTTGACATTCCTTTGTAGAAAGCACCGCAAATACGACACGCTCATTACTTGGAAAGATACTTACATCTGCACACCTGATTATGACAAGCGTCTTTCTCGAGAATTGAGAGAATTTTTTACCACCATATGAAATGCCATATGGCTAATGAATGATGTTTCATGCCTTCCTTTGTACATATTTGCTCATTTTCTCTCATATCTAGTTTCTGGCTGCACTGCAGCATTGCTTATTATAAAATTTGATAGATGTACTAATATCACTATTTTCTGTCTACAGACCCAGTAAAGAATACGTTTCTGATAAACTTTCTTGGAAAAGAGAGCACAAATAGACATTTCCCTTCACAGGAATTGCATAAATACTATTTTTAATGACTTGGTAATTTCTTTTCTAGAATAAATTGTGATGCATCACTCTAGTGTTAAGATGTGACATAGGTATTAGACATGGTCATTTTCAGTGTAATATTTTTTCTGCTTGAGCTTTGTCATGTTTAGATATAAGCTGCTGTTTACCAGGCATAGTGCTACTGAATTTTAATTTGTGTTACTCTGCTAAGACAGATTTATTTTTCTTGTTTGCTGCACATTGCCTTATATTATTTGTAATATTGCAATTGCTTTGCCAGTTTGAATTTTTTGTCATTGATGTTTGTGTTACTTGTTTTGTGCTGCTGCATTGCCTCGTCCCTCAGTTTAGCATCTGAGCTCAGTAGATTTAAGTTAGCTTAAGAGGGGGTAGACTATATGAGAGAATGAGTTGCGATGAATTGGAAGAAACGCATTGAGAAGATATAAGAAGCAGATTTGGCAAACATGAGTATTGTGCACTGAGAAATAATTATTTTGAAAGAAATATGAATAAAATACAGAAAGCAGGTATAGATAGGACTTTTTGTGAATAATGATGAATGAAGGGAGATCTCCAAGAAGTAAAGAAAGTTTTGTTTGCAAAATACTGCAGTAAAACAAACCCTGTCCTTTCCTTTTGTATTATTATGCTATGTGTTTGTGTACCCTTGTGTATTTCTTTTCTTCCTGTCTCTGTGTACTGTTTCATAGAAATTTTTTTCTGTTCTAGTACTAAGCTACAGTCACTATGATGAGGAATACTGTTATCCTCAAAGATAATTTGCATTTATAATATGTTATTTTCTTTGTAAAGATGTTTAGACATTATTTATTCTGTTCTGTTTTTAATGCTCATGTGTGTAGTTGATGTTTCAAAAGTTATTCTGATCTTTTGTGTATGTACTTATGTCATAATTCCTGTAACACTGATGTATATGTTATTTCGATTCTTTTGTAAAGCCTGTACTACTACAGAGTTATCTGTATTGTTATGTTCTTTAATGATGTATTTTGTTCCTTTGTAATTGTATTCTCATGTTATAAAATTGTAATTGACACCAGTTTATCAAACTAAGTAACTTGTAAGCATTCATTTCACTGCACACATTTCCATTGGTCATAGTATATGGACAATATGTGAGAAGTAGGGACTGTTAGTGTTTGCACGTGTGTTAATAATTCAGCAAGGGACTGGATAACAGCATTGCTGGTTCTAAGGACATTTCAAACAAATTTTTTGTGAATGGACAGGTGGTGGTTTATGAACTTGCTATATTTTCCGCAAGACTCTTTGATGGTGATTGTGCACCTGCACAGTCACAACAGATGGCTGCTGGCCATCTCTACCAGGACTACAGTGGGTCTGCATCTTTGATGGCCCACCAATTTCTACAAGGACTGCAGTGGGTCTGCACCTCTGGTGGCCCACCAGTACTGTAATTTCTACCAGGACTACAGTGGGTCTGCTCTGTGATAACCTAACTACCAATATTCTTCAAAACGTCGACTGACTCTGCTGTGAGTTTGCTCTGTTGTGGACCAATACCTGTCTGCATGTCAAGAGTCAGCACTGTCTTTCCATTGGAAGGACAACACTACTTCTTCAACATAGCATGGAAATCCACTAATTCTGTGTGCATTCTCTTTTACTGCTCGGACTTTGAGAAAAACACTGCAACGTTACTGTGATGAACGATTAGGACTGTCTTTATGGACTGTGAGAAAGTTTAGCTTTTGACCAACATTGTATCAATAAGTGTGTGCATTTGATATCTTTGTTATTGTAATTATGAAAAATTTTATCAAATCATTATTGGCCACTGCCCAAAACAATTTGTAAAATTTTTTGTGGGGAGCATGGGGGCTATGTAAGTAGGCTGTTTAGGTTTTTTTATTGGTAATGCCACCTCTGTATAAAAATCAGTGGCTGTGCTGTGTGCAGTCTGTGCCTAGTTTGCATTGTTGTCTGCCATTGTAGTGTTGGGTAGCGGCAGCTGGATGTGAACAGCGCGTAGCGTTGCGCAGTTGGAGGTGAGCCGCCAGCAGTGATGGATGTGGGGAGAGAGATGGCGGAGTTTTGTAATTTGTCATGATCTGCTGTATATATTATGACTATTAAGGTAAATACATTGTTTGTTCTCTATTAAAATCTTTCATTTGCTAACTATGCCTATCAGTAGTTAGTGCCTTCAGTAGTTTGAATCTTTCATTTAGCTGGCAGTAGTGGTGCTCTCTGTATTGCAGTAGTTCGAGTAACGAAGATTTTTGGTGAGGTAAGTGATTTGTGAAAGGTATAGGTTAATGTTAGTCAGGGCCATTCTTTTGTAGGGATTTTTGAAAGTCAGATTCCGTTGTGCTAAAAATATTGTGTGTCAATTTAAGCACAGTCTTGTATAAATTTTTCTAAAGGGGACGTTTCAACTTACCTTCACAATTTGATTTTTGAAAAGTATTTAACTTGTGTTAACTAATACATTCTATTTATTTACTTACTTTCAAATGTGATTTTTTTAAACAGTGTACTTTTGTTTAATAATACATGTTCATGTGTTTAGATCGTATTGTAAATTAAAAAATTATATTATAAATCAGTTGGTTATTATAATCAGCTGAATACTGTTAAATTTATGTATTTAGTTAACGCTTTAAAATCGGTTAAGTTAATCAAATATCCTGAATTTCTAAAAAATGAGTTAATTCACTTATAATATACTGAATTTATTTTAATAATGAGCTAGTGAGCTAGAATCTAGAAACTGTAAAATCTTATATATGATGCATAACATGCAATACTTACTGAACATTTTTAATTATTAACATTTGCTTCTACATAAAATAATGAAAACTTATAAAATTTATAAAAGTGTAATGTCCATGCTTATATACATTTTTAGAGAGACCTTTGGAGAAACGAGAACCACTTGTATGAATTTCAAGAGCCCTAGATGGAAACCCAGTACTAAGCAAAGAAGGGAAAGCAGAAAGGCGGAAGGAGTATATAGAAGGTCTATACAATGGCGATGTACTTGAGGACAATATTATGGAAATGGAAGAGGATGTAGATGATGATGAAATGGGAGATACAATACTGCATGAAGAGTTTGACAGAGCACTGAAAGACCTGGGTCGAAACAAGGCCCTGGGAAAGGACAACATTCCATTAGAACTACTGACTGCCATGGGAGAGCCAGTCCTGACAAAACTCTAGCATCTGGTGTGCAAGATGTATGAGACAGGCGAAATACCCTCAGACATCAAGAAGTATGTAATAATTCAAATCCCAAAGAAAGCAGGTGCTGACACATGTGAGAATTACCGAACAAACAGTATAATAAATCACGGCTGGAAAATACTAACGCGAATTCTTTACAGACGAATGGAAAAACTAGTTGAAGCTGACCTCGGGGAGGAACAGTTTAGATCTGTAGAAATATCGGAACCCGCAAGGCAATACTGACCCTACGACTTATCTCAGAAGCTACATTAAGGGAAGGCAAACCTACATTTCTAGCATTTGTAAACTTAGAGAAAGCTTTTGAGAGTGTTGGCTGGAATAGTCTCTTTCAGATTTCGAAGGTGGCAGGGGTAAATTACAGGGAACGAAAGGCTATTTACAATTTGTACAGAAACCAAATGGCAGTTATAAGAGTTGAGGGGCATGAAAGGGAAGCAGTGGTTGGGAAGGGAGTGAGACAGGGTTGTAGGCTCTCCCCGATGTTATTCAATCTCTATATTCAGCAAGCAGTGACGGAAACAAAAGAAAAATTTGGAGTAGGTATTAAAATCTATGGAGAAGGAATAAAAACTTTGAGGCTCGCCGATGACATTGTAATTATGTCAGAGACAGCATAGGATTTGGAAGAGCAGTTGAACAGAATGCATAACGTCTTAAAAGGAGGATATAATATGAACATCAACAAAAGCAAAACGAGGGTAATGGAATGAGGTCGAATTAAATCGGGTGATGCTGAGGGAATCAGATTAGGAAATGAGAAACTTTAAGTAGTAAGGGAGTTTTGCTATTTGAAAGTAGTAAAGGAGTTTTGCTGTTTGGCTAGCAAAATAAATGATGATGGTTGAAGTAGAGAGGATATGAAATGTAGACTGGCAATGGCAAGGAAAGCATTTCTGAAGAAGAGAAATTTGTTAACATCGAGTATAGATGTAAGTGTCAGGAAGTAGTTTCTGAAAGTATTTGCCTGGAGTGTAGCAATGTAAGGAAGTGAAACATGGATGATGGCTAGTTTGCACAAGAAGAGAATAGAAGTTTTCGAAATGTTGTACTACAGAAGAATGCTGAAGATTAGAAGGGTAGGTCATATAACTAATGAGGAGGTATTGAATAGGACTGGGGAGAAGAGAGGTTTGTGGCACAAGTTGACTAGAAGAAGGGACTAGTTGGTGGGACATGTTCTGAGACATCGAGGGATCACCAATTTAGTATTGGAGGGCAGCGTGGAGGGTAAAAATCGTAGAGGGAGACCAAGAGATGAAGACACTAAACAGATTCCCAAGGCCATCAGCAGTTCTAATGCAATGTTGTCTACTCCCAGGGCCTTGTTTCGACTCAGGTCTTTCAGTGCTCTGTCAAACTCTTCACGCAGTATCTTATCTCCCAATTCGTCTTCATCTACATCCTCTTCCATTTCCATAATATTGTCCTCAAGTACATCGCCCTTGTATAAACCCTCTATATACTCCTTCCACCTTTCTGCCTTCCCTTCTTTGCTTAGAACTGGGTTGCCATCTGAGCTCTTGATATTCATACAAGTGGTTCTCTTCTCTCCAAAGGTCTCTTTAATTTTCCTGTAGGCAGTATCTATCTTACCCCTAGTGAGACAAGCCTCTACATCCTTACATTTGTCCTCTAGCCATTCCTGCTTAGCCATTTTGCACTTCCTGTCGATCTCATTTTTCAGACGTTGGTTTTCCTTTTTGCCTGATTTATTTACTGCATTTTTATATTTTCTCCTTTCATCATTTAAATTCAATATTTCTTCTGTTACCCAAGGATTTCTAGCAGCCCGCGTCTTTTTACCTACTTGATCGTCTGCTGCCTTCACTACTTCATCCCTCAGTGCTACCCGTTTTTTTCTGCAGTATTTCTTTCCCCCATTCCTGTCAATTGTTCCCTTATGCTCCCCTGAAATTCTCGACAAACTCTGGTTCATTCAGTTATCCAGGTCCCATCTCCTTAAATTCCCACCTTTTTGCAGTTTCTTCAGTTTCAATCTGCAGTTCATAACCAATAGCTTGTGGTCAGAATCCACATCTGCCCCTGGAAATGTCTTACAATTTAAAACATGGTCCCTAAATCTCTGTCTTACCATTATATAATCTATCTGATACCTGTTAGTATCTCCAGGATTCTTCTAGGTATACAACCTTCCTTCATGATTCTTGAACCAAGTGTTAGCTATGATTAAGTTATGCTCTGTGCAAAATTCTACAAGGCGGCTTCCTCTTTCATTTCTTCCCCCCAATCGATATTCACCTACCATGCTTCCTTCTCTCCCTTTTCCTACTCACGAATTCCAGTCACCCATGACTATTAAATTTTCGTCTCCCTTCACTACCTGAATAATTTCTTTTATCTCGTCATACATTTCATCTATTTCTTCATCATCTGCAGAGCTAGTTGGCATATAAACTTGTACTACTGTAGTAGGCATGGGCTTTGTGTCTATCTTGGCCACAATAATGCGTTCACTATGCTGTTTTTAGTAGCTAACCCGCACTCCTATTTTTTATTCATTATTAAACCTACTCCGGCATTACCCCTATTTGATTTTGTATTTATAACCCTGTAATCACCTGACAAAAAGTCTTGTTCCTCCTGCCACCGAACTTCACTAATTCCCACTATATCTAACTTTAAGCTATCCATTTCCCTTTTTAAATTTTCTAACCTGCCTGCCCGATTAAGGGATCTGACATTCCACGCTCCGATCCGTAGAACGCCAGTTATCTTTCTCCTGATAACGACGTCCTCTTGAGTAGTCCCAGCCCGGAGACCCGAATGGGGGATTATTTTACCTCTGGAATATTTTACCCAAGAGGACGCCATCATCATTTAATCATACAATAAAGCTGCATGTCTTTGTGAAAAATTACGGCTGTAGTTTCCCGTTGCTTTCAGCCATTCACAGTACTAGCACAGCAAGGCCGTTTTGGTTAATGTTACAAGGCCACATCAGTAAATCATCCAGACTGTTGCCCCTGCAACTACTGAAAAGGCTGCTGCCCCTCTTCAGGAACCACATATTTGTCTGGCCTCTCAACAGATACCCCTCCATTGTGGTTGCACCTACGGTACGGCCATCTGTATCGCTCAGGCACGCAAGCCTCCCCACCAACGACAAGGTCCATGGTTCATGAATACCTAATGCAAATTTTTATTATTGACATTTGCGTCTATATAAAATAATGGAAAAATTAAAAAATTTATAAAAGTGTTAACTCCATACTTATACACATTTCTGAAACATTTTAACTAAGATAGATAAAATAAAATTTCAATTTTCAATGTAATTTACTTTTGTTAACAAATTAATTTTATGTTCTGACTTACATTAACAATCTAAAAATTTAAATATAATGTACTTTTGTTTTAACTAAAAGGCTTTAATATCTTACTATCACTTTGTATCTTTTTCTAACTTACATTTGTTAAATAATACATTTTTTTTATTCATGCACATTCACAATGAAAAATATCCAAAATATTGTACTTAGTTAATTAATATATTCTCATTAATTGACTTATGTTCGCAATGTGGTTTTTAAGAGAATGTACTTTCCTAACTAATGTACTTTATTTATTTACTTAACTTCACAATGTGATTTTTTATAAATAATGTACTTTCTTAACTAATATATTTTATTTATTTATATACCTGCCTTCGTAATGTGAGTTTTTAAAAGAATTTTACTTGTGTTAACTAAGACAGAATATTTGTTTACCAACCCTCAGGGTTTTTTTTAAAGTGTACTTTTGTTACATTATACCTGTTATTGTGTAAATCATGTCATAAATTATGTAATTAAGTCAGAAATCATTTGTGTATTATAATAAGTTGAGTTATTGTAAAAATTATGTAATTAGTTAAGTTAATCGAATATCCTGAATTTCTAAAAAATGAGTTAATTCATTTATAAAATACAGAATTTATTTTAATAATGAGCTAGTGAGCTAGAATCTAAAAACTGTAAAATCTTATATATGATGCACAACATAGAATACTTACTGAAACATTTAAATTATTAACATTTGCTTCTACATAAAATAATGAAAAACTTAAAAATTTTACAAAAGTGTTACCTCCATGCTAATATACATTTCTGAAACATTTTAAGAAAGGTAGAAAAAATAAAAACTGAAATTTTTAATATAATTAACTTTTGTTAACTTATTTTTTATTTACTTACATTCACAATCTAAGATTTTTAAAATAATATACTTTTGTTTTATCTATTACATTTTATTATCTTACAATAATTTTGTAAATTTTTATATCTTACTTTTGGTAACTAATACATTTTTTTAACCTACTTTCATTCACAATGTAAAATTTTCGAAATGATGTACTTTGATAATATATTTTATTTATTTACTTAACTTCACAATGTAGCCGGCCGCGGTGGCCGAGCGGTTCTAGGCGCTTCAGTCTGGAACCGCGCGACCGCTGTGGTTGCAGTTTCGAATCCTGCCTCGGGCATGGATGTGTGTGATGTTCTTAGGTTAGTTAGGTTTAAGTAGTTCTCGGGGACTGATGACCTCAGATGTTAAGTCCTATAGTGTTCAGGGCCATTTGAACCATTTTTTTCACAATGTAATATTTTATAAATATGTCATTTTTTATTAATAATGAACTTTCTTAACTAATATATTTAATTTATTTAATTACTTACCTTCTCAATTCTATTATTTAAAAGTACTTTACTTGTGTTAACTATTAATTTCTGTTTATTTACTTACCTTCACAACGTAATTTTTTTAAAATAGTGTACTTTTGTTAAAGTATGCATGTTATTGTGTTTATATAGTGTTGTAAATTAAATATTTAAGTTATAAATCAGTTGGTTATTATAATTATTTGAGTTATTATTAAAAGTATTTAGTTAGTTAACGTTTTGTAATCGATTAATTTAATCAAGTATCCTAAATTTTTTAAAATCATATAAGGTACACACTAAATACAAAATTTAAATTAATAATGAGCTAGTGTGCAAGAATATACAAAACGTAAAATCTCACATATGATGCACTACATAGAATACTTACTGAAAATTTTTAATTATTACCATTTGCTTCTACATTAATATTGAAAAACAATAAAATTTAGTATAAGTGTTACCAACATGGTTATATACACTTCTGAAACATTTTAATAAAGATAGAAAAAATAAAACCAGAAAATTTTAATATAATTTTCTTTTGTTAACGAATTCATTTTATTTATTTACTTACATTCAGAGTCTAAAATTTTTAAAATAATCTACTTTTGTTTTAAATAACACATTCCATTATCTTGCAATGACTTTCTAAATTTTTTTTACTTACCTTTGTTAACTAATACATTTTTTAATTATTCACATACATTCACAATGTAAAATTTTTAAAATAATGTACTTTGTTAATCAATTTATTTTCATTGATTGAATTATGTTCACAATGTGTTTTTAAGATAATTTACCAGTTTTAATCAAAGAAAGGAATGCCGAAAGGTGGAAGGAGTATATAGAGGGTCTACAAAACGGCGATGTACTTGAGCACAATATAATGGAAATCGAAGAGGACGTAGAAGAAGATGAGATGGGTGATACAATACTGCATGAAGAGTTTGACAGAGCACCAAAAGACCTGAGTCGAAACAAGGCCTCGAGAGTAGACAACATTCCTTTGGACTACTGACGGCCTTTGGAGATCCAGGCCCACAAAACTCTACCATCTGGTGAGCAAGATGTACAAGACAGGCGAAATATCCTCAGACTTCAAGAGGATTAGATGGGTAGATCACAGAACTAATGCGGAGGTATTGAATAGAATTGGGGAGAAGAGGAGTTTGTGGCACAACTTGACTAGAAGGAGGGACCAGTTGGTGGGACATGTCCTGAGGCATCAAGGGATCACCAATATAGTACTGGAGGGCAGCATGGAGAGTAAAAAACGTAGAGGGAGACCAAGAGATGAATACACTAAGCAGATTCAGAAGGATGTTGGTTGCAGTAGTTACTGGGAGATGAAGAAGCTTGCACAGTATAGAGTAGCATGGATTGCTGCATCAAACCAGTCTCAGGGCTGAAGACCACAACAGCAACATGTTCACAATGTGATTTTTTAAAATAATGTACTTTCTTAACTAATATATTTTAGTTATTTACTTAACTTCACAGTGTCAATTTTTATAAATAATGTACTTTCTTAACTAATACATTTTATTTATATATTTACCTACCTTCACAATGGTAAATTTTTATGGTAATTTACTTGTATTAACTAACACATTCTATTTATTTACTTACCTTCCAATGTAATTTTTTTAAAATAGTGTATATTAATTAATTAAGTTGTAAATCATTTGCTTATTATAATTACTTGAGCTATTGAAAAAATTATGTATTTAGTTATCATTTTAAAATCAGTTAAGTTAATCATATATCCTGATTTTTCAAAAACTGAGTTAAGTTGCTTATAAAATACAGAATTTGTTTTAATAAGTTACTTCTGTTCGCAATGTGATTTTTTAAAATAACACACTTTCTTAACTTATATATACTGTTCATTTACTTAACTCTACAATGTCAATTTTTTTAATAATGTATTTTCTTAACTAATACATTGTATTTATTTATTTACTTACCTTCACAATGGGTTTTTCTTAGACAGTGTACTTTTGTTTAAAAATACATTCAAAAAGTAAAATTTTGAAATCAATGTACTTTTAATAAATCTTTTATCATTATTTTACTTATGTCCACAATGTAATTATTTAAGATTATGTACTTTCTTAACTAATATTGTAAATTTGTGTTTAATCAATAATAACATTGTTTTAGTTAATCAAATATACTGACTCTTTAAAAAACCACTTAAGCTACTTTTAAGAGATAGAATTTATTTTAATATTGAGCTGGTAAGCTAGAATCTACAAAATATAATATCCCACAAATGATGCACAACAATTCATACTGACAATTTTTTAATAACAATTAATTCTACATAAATTATTGAAAGCCGTACAAAATTAGTAAAGGAGTCAACTCCATGCTTATATACATTTATGAAATAGTTTAAGAAAGATAGAAGAAAACTGAAATGTTAATATAATTAACATGGTTAATTACTTTCATTTGTTTACTTACATTCACAACCAAAATGTATAAAATTTTGTACTTTGTTAATTAACATATTATTATTATTAACTTATTATTAACTTACTTATGTCCACAACGGGATTTTTAAAATAATGCATTTGTTAACTAATTTATTTTATTTATTTACCTAACTTAACTATGTTTATTTTTAAATATAATGACATTCTTAACTAATACATAATTATTATTAATTTAATTACCTTCTCACTGTGATATTTTAAAAGTAATTTACTTCAGGTAACTAATACAAACTCTTTACTTACTTACTTTCACAATGTGATTTTTTAAAAATAGTTACTTTTGTTAAATAATACATGTTATTGTGTTTAAATAATGTTGTTAATTAGGTAATTAATTTATGAATATATATAATAAGTTTAGCTATTGTAAAAATTATGTATCTAGTTAACATTGTAAAATCGGTTAAGTTAATCAAATATCCTCAAATTTTAAAAATACAATTACGTTAATTAGAAAATACAGAATTTCTTTTTAATAATGAGCTAATGAGCTAGAATCTACAAAATGTAAAATCTCACGTATGATGCAAAACATAGAATACTTACTGCAATTTTTTAAAATTATTAACATTTGCTTCTACATAAATGAATGAAAAACTTAAAAATTTATAAAAGTGTTAATTCTATGTAAAAAAACAATTCTGAAACAATTTAACAAGAAAAAATCGAAACTGACAATTTTAATATCATTTCCTTTTGTTAACTAATTTATATTATTTATTTACTTACACTAACAAAGTAAATTTTTTAAAAATGTACTTTTGCTTTCGCTAACACATTTTATTCTCTTGCGATCACTTACAAAGTGATTTTTATAACTTACTTTTGTTAACTAATTAATTAGTTATTTTTTACTTACTTTCACAATATAAAATTTATAAAATAATGTACCTTGTTAAGTAATATATCTTTCATTTATTACTTATGTTCACAATGTGATTTTTTAAAATAATGTGTTTACATTAAAATATACATGTTATTGTGTTCACATTGTGTTGAAAACTGATTAATTAAATTATAAAACTTAATTATGATATAAAATTAATTAAGTTATGAAAATGAATTAAGAAATAAAAAATCACATTGTAAACATAAGTAAATAAATAAATAAAATGTATTAGTTAAGAGAGCACAGCATTTATGAAAATTACATTGTGAAATCAAGTAAATAATTAAAATGTAGAAGTTAAGAACTACATTATTTTTAAAATTTTATATTGTGAATGTAAGTAAATATATAAAAAATGTATTAGTTAACAAAAGTACGTTATAAATATTTACAAAGTGATTGTAAGATAACTAAATGTATAAGTTAAAATAAAAGTACATTATTTTAGAAATTTTAAATTGTGAATGTAAGTAAATAATACAATAAAATATATTAGTTAAATAGGTACATTATCTCAAAAATCACATTTCGGACATAAGTAAATTAAAAAAACTTGCAGTCTGAAAGCAAGTAAATAAATAAAAAATGTATTAGTTACCAAATGTATGGTACAACAATTTTCAAAGTGATTGTAAGAAAATATAAAGTATTAGTAAAACAAATGTACATTATTTTAAAAATTTTTGCTTGTGAATGTAAGTACATATTTAAAATAAATTAGATGACTAATGTAATGTATATTACAATTTTGAGTATTTATTTTTTCTATCTTGTTTAAAATGTTTCATAAATATATATAAGCATAAAGTTATCACTTATATAAATTCTGCAAGTTTTTCATTATTTTTTCTAGAACCAATTGTTAATAATTAATATATTTGAGTACGTATTCTATGTTGTGCATCATATGTGAGATTTTACATTTGCTAGATTCTAGCTCACTAACTCATTATTAAAATATTTGATTAACTTAAGCGATTTTAATATGTTAACTAAATTAATTTTTTTTTACAAAACTCAACTAATTATAATATCCAACTGACATATTACTTAATTACTTAATTTACAACATGATTTAAACACAATAACATTCGTTAATGAAAAAGTACATTATTTTTAAAAAGTCACATATTGAATGTAAGTTAATAAATAAAATGTATTAATTAACAAAAGTCAAATACTTTTAAAAAATCACTTTGGGAAGGTAGGTAAATAATTAAATAAACTGTATTAGTTAAGAAAGTCTAGTATTTATAAAATTGACATTTTGATATTAAGTAAATATATAAAAAATATTAGTGAGGAAAGTACATTATTTTAAAAAAATCTCATTGTGAACATGAATAAAACAATAAAAAACAATGCTTAATAAATTACATAATTTTAAAAATTTTAAATCGTGAAAGTAAGTAAATAAATAAATAATGTATTAGGTAACAAAAGTAAGATATGAAAATAATGAAAGTGGATGTCAACTAATAAAATGTCTTAGTTAAAGCAAAAGAACATTATTTTAAGAATTTTACATTGTGATTGTAAGTAATTAAATAAAATAAATTAATTAACAAAAGTAAATTATATAAAAACTACCAGTTGTAATTTTTTCTATCTTTCTGAAAATTTTTCCGAAATGTATATAAGCATAGAGTTAACACTTTTAAATTTTTTTTAAGTTTTTCATTATTATCTGCAGAAGCAAATGATAATAGTTAAAAATTTTAAGTAAGTATTCTATGTTGTGCATCATTTATGAGATTTTACAGTTTGTAGATTCTAGGTCAGTAGCTCATTATTAAAATGAAATCTGTATTTAATAAGTAACTAAATGAGTTTTTAAAAATTCAGTATATTTGATTAACTTAACCGATTTTAAAACAATAACTAATTACACAATTTTTACAATAACCTAACTAATCATAATAACCAATTGAAGTATAAATTAATTACTTAATTTACAACCTCATTTAAACACAACAATATGTTTTATGTAACAAAATTCCACTATTTTAAAAAAAACTATTGGTGAAAGTGTGTAGATAAATATAATGCATTTGTTAACATAGCAAATATTACTTTTAAAATATTAGATTGTGAAGGTAAGTAAATATATAAGTAAAATGTATTAGTTAAGAAAGTATATTATTTAAAAAAATGACATTGTGAAGTTAAGTAAAATAATAAAATATAATAATTAAGAAAGTACATTATTTTAAAAAATCAAATTGTGAACATAAGTAAATTAATAAAAATATTTTACTTAACCCAGTACATTATTTTAAAAGTTATACATTGTTAGAGTAAGTAAATAAATGAAAAGAGTATTAGTTAACAAAAGTAAGGTATAAAAATATACTAATTGGATGTAAGATGATAAAATGTCTTAGTTAAAGCAAAAGTAAATTATTATAAAAATTTTAGATTGTGAATGTAAGTAAATTAATAATATAAATTGGTTAACATATGTAAATTATATTAAAATTTTCAGTTTTTATTTTTCTATCTTTCTTAAAATGCTTCAGAAATGTATGTATGCATAGAGTTAACAGTTTTATAAATTTTTAAGATTCTCATTGTTTTATGTAGAAGCAAATGTTAATAACTAAAAATTTTCAGTGATTATACTATGTTGTGCATCAAATGTGAGATTCTACAATTTGTAGATTCTAGCTCAATAGCTCATTGTTAGTGTAAATTCTGTATATTATAAGTACCTTAACAGATTTTTTAAAAATTCAGGTTAATTGATTAACTTAACCGATTCTCAGACATTAACTAAATATGTAATTCCTACAAAATTAAACGAATTATACTAACCAACTGATAACTTAATTATTTAATTTACATCACGATTTAAACACAGTAACATGTTTTATTTAACAAATGTAGACTGTTTTTAAAACATCGCATTGTGATAGTAAGTAAATAAATAGTGTAGTGTATTAGTTTACACAAGTAAATTACTTTTAAAAAATCACATTGTGAAGGTAGGTAAAGAAATAAATAATATGTATTGGTTAAGAAAGTTCATTTAATTATAAAAATTGACATTGTGAAGATAAGTAAGTAAAATAGTATATTAGTTAAATAAGTACATTATCGTAAAAAATCACATTGTGGACATAAGTAGATTAATGATAATATATTAAATAACGAAGTACATTATTTTAAAAAGTTTACATTGTGAATGTAAGTAAATAAATAAAAGATGTGTAAGTTAACAAATGTAATTATACAAATTGTCAAAGTGATTGTAAGAAAATAAGAAATTAATAATATAAATTGGTTAACATATGTAAATTATATTAAAATTTTACAAAAGTAAATTATTTCAAAAATTTTAGCTTGTGAATGTAAGTAAATAAATAAGATAACTTAGATAATTGAAGTAATGTATATTTCAGTTTTCAGTATTAATTTTTTCTATCTTTCTTAAAATGTTTCATAAATGTGTATAAGCATAGAGTTTTTCACTTTTATAAATTTTTTCAAGTTTTTCTTTATTTTATGTAGAAAATTTAAAAATGAGTTGGTTATTATGATTAGCTGAGTTATTGTAAAAATTATGTGTTTAGTTAAATGTTTTAAAATCGGTTAAGTTAATCAAATATCCTGAATTTTTCAAAATCAGTTAAGTTACTCATAAAATAAAGAATTTACTTTAACAATGAGTTATTGAGCTAGAATCTACAAAATGTAAAATCTCACATAAAATAATGAAAAACAAAATATTTCTCTGGCTAAGGGTCGACACATGAAACGTCCCCTTAGAAAAATTCTGAATGACTGTGCTTAAACTGACACACAATATTTTTAGCACAACACAGTCTGACTTTCTATAATCCCTACAAAAGACTGTCCCTGACTAACATTAACCTATACCTTTCAGAATTCACTTACCTCACAAAAATCTTCGTTACTCGAACTACTGCAATACAGCGAGCGCCGCTACTGCCAGCTAAATAAAAGATTCTATCTACTGAAGGCACTAACTACTGACAGACGTAGTTACCAAATGAAAGACTTTGATAGAGAACAAACAATGTATTTACCTCAATAGTGTTCAAAAGTCTTAATATATATATAGCAGTTCAATACATCCAGTCTCAGAAATTTACTGTCTCTGATGGACATACGTCCAGATCATCCGCTCTCAAAACTCCATCATTTGTCTCCCCACACATTTACCACTGCTGGCGGCTCACCGCCAACTATGCAACGCTACGCGCTGTTAACAGCAAAGTGCCCAACTCGACAATAGCATATACTCCAACAATGCAAACCAACCACAGCCTTCACACAGCACAGTCTGTGATTTTCATATAGAGCGCAATATGGCGTTACGAACATAAAAACCTAAAAACCTACTTACAAAGTTCCACAGCAGCTGTATGCAAACAGATCGGTGAGAGGCTACTATTCCTACGCTATAGTTCGCTGTCTTATCTGCTTATGTGAGTGTTGTGTGCGTGTCTGTGTGTGTGAGTGTGTGAGAGTATATACTTTGTTGTATATTTTTGCTGCAAAAAGTTTCTTTGTTGTAGTTAGAGCATTCAGTCACCAAATTCGGGAGGAATTAATTCGAGAGCTGGAGGCTGAATCAGGGTAAGTTGATGGTGGTATGCAGCCCCCTCAGATCATGGTACAGCGTCCAGCTGCCATTCCAACAGCACATCAGCTGTGTAAGTATATAATTTAGAGTTAAATTTCGTAGTATATATTTACATTAGTAGAAATTTACAATTCTTATTTCTTGTCACGGCACATGATCTCAATGAGACTCACTGGTTGCTGGAGCTTATAGGCAAGCAGATCAAGGTGTCTGAGCAATCTCCAGCGGAAAGTCAACCATGTAAGTACATATTCAGGTTAAAAAAAAGTTTCTTAGTGTTATATTTCATATATTTGCGTCCCACTGTGTATGCCTTCAAATCGAAATGTTCTTGCTGTTGTAAGAGATTCTGAGGAGGTCGAGGGGACTATTACAGCACCACTGATAAACCTATCATAACAGTCATATAAGTAAATGTGCAATTATCAAATCGGATTTCGTAGTATATGCTCATTCATAGAAAATAAAAGTTTCCAACTCGTCTTCATGTTGTTGTTGTGGTTGTTACAGCTTCTTTAGGGTATCTGGACCAGTGAGTGCATGATGATGAAATGCCAAAGGGGGTGAAATAAATGGAGTGGGATCCATGGTAGCATGGAACCCAATCACTGATGCCGGACTGGGTGGAGGGAGTCCCTGATGACTTAGGGATATGGTTTCATCATGGAGGCAAGAAGATTTTGGTAATTATCTTTATATATATCATATATATATATATATATATATATATATATATATATATATATATATAGGGTGATTTTTTCCACTGTGTACAAACTCTAGGGATTCATCAATGAGAGGATACAAAACAAAAAGTGTCTAATATACCTGTATCTGGCAATGCTTGGTTTCCATACTACAGACCATTTATTCAGTCATACATTGTTACAGAGACTGCAGTCTAATACACGCTATACCATGCAGTTACAGTTACAGTACGTGTTGAAAATGATTTCCATGTGCCTCAATGCATGCATGTACAGCCTGTAGCATGTTCTGGATCACATGTTCACATCAGACAGGCTGCATCCAAATGGTGTTGAAGGCAGCATGAATAAACAGCTCCAGTGTCTCCACATCTGGAATGGGCTCTGCATACATGACACTTTTGAGATGGTCCCATAACCAAAAGTTGCACAAATTGGGATCCAGTGAATGAGCAGGCCATGCAACTGGACCCCCTCGTCTGATGCATTGGCCAGAGACGCCACGATTGAGCCGTATCCGGACATTAATTGCGTAGTGGGCAAGAGCACCATCATGTAGCAGCCACATAACCCTTCAAATTATCAGTGGCACTTCTTTCAGCAGAAGAGGCGGTGTTGTCCACCAGAAATGCTGGTAGTTCCGACCTGTTAGGCGATGTGGAAAGAAGATATGGTTGCCATTTATCTAGGCCCACACATTCTGGCTACATTAATGCCAATGATCTGCTGTCATCATACCATGGACGTTCTGCATACTGCCCCACAGAAGACTTATGAAAGTTGAAGATACCAATCTGTGTAAGGATGGCCTCACCCGTGAATAGAATGGGTGACACAAATCCCAGAATGGAGCTTGCCTGAATAAGAAACCAGTGACAAAACTGCTCCCAATGTGGAAAGTCTGTCAGCAGTAAGCCCTGTAAGTACTGTAAAAACATAAGGGTAGTAACAATTGTCATGGAGAATATTCCAGTCATCTGGCAGGCCAACTGCCTGGTACTGACACTACAGTCGCCTTCCACAGTGTTAAGCACATTTTCCTCAAAGTCTGGTGTCTGAACATTTCAGGTACGTCCTTCATGATTTCCTGCTTCCTGAAACGACCCTGTCTCAAACAAATGGCGAAATTCTGTTACATACATTGAATGTGGTTGATGTCAGTGGGGATGGGTCTCCTGATACAACCTTGGTGCTTGTCACCTACTGCTATTTGTCCTTCCATAAGTCAATACCATGTTGGCAAAGTCTTGATTCGAATATGGAACCATTGTGTACAACATAGTATCACATCCACTACAAGGTTAATCAGCAAGAGAAGTGAATTGGAGACAAAATTACTAATTTTTCTATATAAATGGAAACTTCTTCAAAGATCAAATAAAACACAAAGATATTTGTGTACAAAAACTACAAACATGCAATAAAATAAATAATGAAATAGTTAAAATAAAAGGTGATAGATATAAAATGAAAGATGAAAGTATTATGCTAAAAGATGGAAGTATTACACTAGTAGATTTCAAGTAAAAGATGAAATAATTAAATGAAAATATGTTAAAATTTGATGGAAATATATGATACTTATTTAAAATTCATTGATTGTTAGTGTAAATACTGATCTAATTCTCTTAAACAATAATAGTTTACAAACTAATTGATTGTTAAACTAAATAGTAAACTTATTCTTTTCAAAACTAATTGATTATTAAACTAAAAAGGAAATTAATTCTTTATAAAATTACTTTAGCTTTCTTTATCCAACTGTTATTTGAATTATCAAAACTTAACCATTCAAAATAAACTTGATTACGTTTCTTTCTTCAAACTTTTTCAACTAAGTTTACGTCTGGTTTTTGTTTTCTGTAGTTCCTGTTCATAAAAAATTCCTTTTATATCTTTTAACTTATATTTAATTAGTTTAGAATAAATAACGTCTTCAATTTCAAATATTTCTGTTCACCAATTAGCTGTATATCCTTTTTCAAAAAGACCTTTAAATTTACTAATTCTAACTTTGTCACCCTTATGAAGTTACTTATTTTTAATTTTTTTTACTGACTTCTATTGGTTTATCGTAGAATGTTTTGTATTGCTGTATCATCAATTAAATTTTTAACTAAATTTAACCCTTTACAATTTTCTTGTAAAGCAACCATCTTCCGTATTATATGTTTAAGTGTTCTGTTAAATCATTCAACAACAGATGCTTTTAACTCTGAAAAAGTAGAATAATGATCAATATTATATTTCTTCATTAATTTTTAAAATCTTTGTTTGTAAATTATTTTGCTTTATAACTATTAAAATTTTTTAAAAGCATCAAATATATTTTTAGCTGTTTTATCTTTAATAGGAACAGGAAATGCATATTTTGAAAAACATCAATTAAGGCTAATAAATATTTACAACATTTATTTATCTTTGGAACTCATTTTAAATTACATGACCCTATGTCAACTAGATCAGCTTGCCATAAATCATCTATGCCTGAAGAAACAACATTTCTTCTTTTAAAATTCTTTCTGAATGATTTATGTAATTCATTAATTATATTTTTGCAAATAAAATTTAATCCTCCACCATTTACAAAAATTTTTCATGAATTTTCTCTTTTTAGATTTACAAACTGTACAAATATTTTGAATTGTTTGTCTGCCATTTTTAGTTATCACTCTATGTGTGTTATTTGTTTCTGCAAATTTTTCACACCTTCAACAATACATGTGACTTATCTTTAAGAACTAAATGCGAACTGTTTTCCAACTACATATAAAAAATTTATATAGAAAAAATTTATGTAGATTACAAATTTATATAAAATAAAAAAATTATATTATAAAAATTTATATAATTTAAAATACTCCACCAAATATAGTTGACTTCAAATCAACTAGAAATGTTTTAACAGAATATTTTAATAATATAGTTACAAAAATTATTTTAACTAATAAGGACTGATTAATAGAAGCTACTTTATAAAGTTCATCATCAATACATAGAAAAATATTGAGTTCATTAAATATTTTTAGTTATAACCATTACTTTTTTTAGAACAAACATATATTCAAGATTGTACAGTATTTGTTCGCCACCTATTATAAAGGGAAATTCAAATATGTGTTTATCATATATTTTTTGTATGATTACTTAACTGTTCTAAGTATGGTGTTAAATCTGTTTTGAGAAATAGTATGAAAAAAGCTTCTTCTATTTTGTTTTTTGTAAACAAAATATTGGAGTTATCTTGATGAATCTGATTAATTTTTTAATTGTGTATTGGTAACATAGTTATTAAATTGTGTTGAAATGATTGTGTATTCCGGTTTTGTAACAACATTTAATAGTTGATTAACAAAATAATGTTTGTTAACTGCAGCTCTTACATCAATTGTATCATTTACATTAATAAGTCTTTTATTTTTAAAACCAATATAACCAATAGTTACTTTAAACATAATATTGAATACTTTTTGAAATTGATTAATTATATTAGTTATCTTTATATTTATTGATGACTGAAGCTGTTTAATAATATTTTCAATTATTTCAATTCTTACATTATTTAATGAAGGTGTATTAAGTGCTTGTTCAGTATGTTTGTTAGATGTATCTTACTTCCACATATGTCCATTTATTTTATCTAAAATATCATTAAAATTATAATTTTCACAAAGCAATTTTAAAACAAATAAACATGAATGACCTAATATTACCTCATCAAAATTTTGAATTCTTTCTGTATTGTAGTATAGTTCATTATTTCCTAAATAGTTATCTGAATGTTTTAGTATAATAGCACCAAATGAATCAACAGGTTGATCTACCTTTTTATATTTTTTATATTCTGTTTTTCGTTGTTTTTTCCAAAGCTTACTTTATGTTTATGTTTTATGTTTTTCTTTAATGTTAAAGATAATGTTTAAGTTAATGCTTTTGTTTAACGTTTATGTTGTCAAGAATGATTTATATTTTTCTTAACTTAATTTTATTTGTTATCTAGACGTATCTATTGTTAAAAAACCTAATTCATTACTCCAACATTTACTAAACAATTCTTTAAAATTACCAAACTTTAAGTCTCCACCAACAACTCATGGTAAATATGATTTAAATTTGTGTCATCTTGTCAAAAATATTTTAATAATTATAATTGACTCTAACTGAGTGTTTTGGTGTTTTGGATAAGATTGAGCTAAATTAAAGCAATTCATACATTTATATCTGCCTTTAGTAAAATAAACATCTAACAATATCTTGATTTTCTAGCCCAAAATCATCAAATACAACAACTGAATATTCTTCACATTCATCTAATGGAATAATTTCTTCATTATTTCCAATATAACTAACAATTTGTTCATTAATTTTATCTACAATTTTTTGCACTGCTTTATAAATTGTTGATATTGTGGCTGTTCTAAACTGTTGTAGTAACATGCAAATGGTTAGCTTTGTTCCAATTTAACCATCCTGGAGTTAAAATATATTTATCAATCATTAACAATGTCTTTCCACAACCACTTGCTCCAATTGTTGTACATTTTCTAGAATTTAGTAAAAGGTTACCACGTTTGCTTTTTAACGTATTTTCTGGAATTCTAGTGCTTCCCAATTTATTTTCTTCATTTATTAATAATTTTTTCATTTATTAATATTTTTCATTTATTAATTTTTCATTTATTAATAATTTTTTTCTATTAATTAATTAATTTATTAATATTTTTCAGTACTAAATTAATAGGTTGTTCAACTTTAGTGAAACATCTCCTATTCTTAGAAAACGATTAACGGTTCCATTTTCTAATAATTATAATAACGTTTTATTAGTTGTTTTTATTCAACCTTTTAACACCAAATATTACAACAAAAAACAATAAAATATATTTTGATCGAGAAAGAATAGAAATTCCTGTTGGTCAATATTGTTTGAAAAATAATCAAATAGTTATACATTTGAAAAATCTAATATACACATTAAAACAGATGGTTTTAAACAGAATTGTTATTGAAAGTGATGTAAAATTGTATATGGATATAGCTAATAGTATTGGAAGTTTACTTGGTTTTAATAATCAAATTGTGCAAGCTAATGAAGAAGTTGTAGGTAAAAATGTACCTAAAATAATTTCTTTTGAATTAACATGTATAAATTTTAATCTTGCTGATAGAACGTATATAAAACGTAATGATCATTTTCATAAAGAAACTAATTTTGTTGCTTCAATGAAACATAATCCATAGTGTGGTGGGTAATAATTTATGAACCCAATTATCCTATAAATGTTACTATTTTTAATAGAATTCAAGATTTAGAAGTTACTATAACTGATGAAAATGATAATTTAATTGACGTTAATGGTGCTACTGTAACAGATATTTTGGAAATATCTCAATATCTTAATAAATTTTTTCCTTAATAATCATGAATAATATTTAAAGTTATCCATTTCTTCATTTTCTGTTAATGAAAAAACTAAAAATGTTCCTAACAATGATACAGAAATTGAAATAAATACTGGTGATGTTCGGCTTCATCCAAATCATGCACAATTACTTATTAAGTTTAGTATTATTAGAAACAATGGTACAGATTAACTAACTAATGATAGAAAATGAAACAAAAAATGAATTGATAACTATGTAACTAAATTGTTTGACTTTATAACATCAAAAAATTAAATTAAATATTATCTAGAATTGGACATCCTTCTAGTTCATTAACAGTTTTTCTAAATATAAGTTCATTTGTTTCTGACAAAGTAAGTTTAGGACATATTCTTAATACAAGAAAAATAAATATTAAGAAAATGAAGCACTTTATACTTTGTCAATATTTGGTGGATTTTTGAAGAGTATAAAGAAATTATTTTTGAAAGAAACCTAACTGTAGTTTTTATACGTAGATCATTTTCTAGAGATAGTTATAGAATCTATGGAATTTCGTGTATTTGTTGTTAAATATGAACCAACGATGAACTTGAACGATGTGAAAATGTTTTTAAAAATCCTAACATTCCTAATTCTTTTTATGAACTTCAAATAGTACATGTTGCTGGATTATATGGTAAAAACAATTTAGAACTAGAAATAACAAACTGCTATAACTACACAATTTCATATGTGATATTTTGTTTTTGTTGTATTTGAGACCAATGGTAAAAATAGTCAATTAGTTGATTCATCATTATTTGATCATGTTAAAGTACAGAATATATATTTAAAAAATAGTAAAAATGAAGTTTTTCCTCCAGAATTGTGGAATCCACCAAATAATTTTCTAAAGGTATATGATGCATTTCTAAATTTTAAAAGAATTACTTTACTAAAATCAGATATTGATATTACTCCATTTGGTTTTATAACTAATCATCCATTTTATGTAATGCATATGACACATAGAAAGAATGTTATAACAAATATTAAACTTTTTGTGCAACTTTTAATGATTTAATTCCAAATGATACATTTGCTTACATAATCATGTATAGTAAAAAGAATCTCACATATGATGCACAACAATGATTACTTACTGAAAATTTTTAATTATTAAAATTTGTTTCTACATAAATTAGTGAAAACTATACAAAATTATAAAAGTGTTATAAATCTGTTAGTTATTATAATTAGTTGTACTCTTTAAAAGTTATGTCTTTAGTTAACGTTTTAAAATCGGTTAACTTGATCAAATTTCCTGAATATTTAAAAGTTCAGCTAGGTTACTTATAAAATACAGAAATTATTTTAATAGTGGGCTAGTGAGCTAGAGTCGACAAAATGTAAAATCATAAAAAATTTATAAAAGTGTTAACTCCCTGCTTATATACATATCTGAACCATTTTAAGAAAGTTAGAAAAAATAAAGACTGAAAACTTTAATATACATTACATCAGTTAACTAATGAATTTTATTAATTTATTTACATTCACAAGCTAAAATTTGTGAAATAATGTAATTTTGTTTTAAATAATACACTTTATTATCTTACAATCACTTTGTTAATTTTTAAAACTACTTTTGTTAACTAACACATTGTTTTATTTACTTTCATTCACAATGTAAAAATTTTAAAAAAATGTACTTCATTAATTAATATATTGTTATTAATTTAGTTATGTTCACAATATGATTTTTTAAGATAATGTACTTTCTTAACTAATACATTTTATTTATATACTTTAATTCACAATGTCAATTTTTATAAACAATGTACTTTCTTAGCTAATACAATTAGTTATTTATTTACTTACCTTCACAATTTTATGTTTTAAAAGTATTTAACTTGTGTTATCTAATACATTCTATTTATTTACTTACTTTCAGATGTGATTTTTTTAAACAGTGTACTTTTGTTTAATAATACATGTTCATGTGTTTAGATCATGTTCCAAATCAAAAAACTAAGTTGTAAATCAGTTGCTTATTATAATCAGCTGAATATTGTAAATATTATGTATTTAGTCAACTTTTTAAAATCCGAAAAGTTAATCAAATATCTCCAATTTTTAAAAAATCAGTCAAGTGACTTATAAAATATAGAATTTATCTTAATAATCACCTAGAATCTACAAAATGTAAAATCTCACATATGATGCACAACATAGAATACTAACTGAAAATTTTTAATTATTAACATTTGCTTCTTCATAAAGTCATGAAAAACTTGAAAAATTTATAAAAGTGTAATGTCCATGCTTATATACATTTTTTGAGAGACCTCTGGAGAAACGAGAACCACTTGTATGAATTTCAAGAGCCCCAGATGGAAATCCAGTACTAAGCTAAGAAGGGAAAGCAGAAAGGTGGAATGAGTATATAGAGGGTCTATACAAGGGCGATGTACTTGAGGACAATATTATGGAAATGGAAGAGAATGTAGATGAAGACGAAATGGGAGATAAGATACTGTGTGAAGAGTTTGACAGAGCACTGAACGACCTGAGTCGAAACAAGGCCCTGGGAGTAGACAACATTCCATTAGAACTACTGACAGCCATGGGAGAGCCAGTCCTGACAAAACTTTAGCATCTGGTGTGCAAGATGTATGAGACAGGCGAAATACCCTCAGACTTCAAGAAGAATATAATAATTCAAATCACAAAATCACAAAGAAATCAGGTGCTGACAGATGTGAGAATTACCGAACAAACAGTTTAATAAATCACGGCTGCAATATACTAACGCGAATTCTTTACAGACGAATGGAAAAACTAGTTGAAGCGACCTCAAGGAAGATCAGTTTGGATCTGTAGAAATATCGGAACCTGCAAGGCAATACTGACCCTACGACTTATCTTAGAAGCTAGATTAAGGGAAGGCTAACCTACATTTCTAGCATTTGTAGACTTAGAGAAAGCTTTTGAGAGTGTTGACTGGAATAGTCTCTTTCAGATTTCGAAGGTGGCAGGGATAAATTACAAGGAACGAAAGGCTATTTACAATTTGTACAGAAACCAAATGGCAGTTATAAGAGTTGAGGGGCATGAAAGGGAAGCAGTGGTTGGGAAGGGAGTGAGACAGGGTTGTAGGCTCTCCCTGACGTTATTCAATCTGTATATTCAGCAAGCAGTGACGGAAACAAAAGAAAATTTTGGAGTAGGTATTTAAATCTATGGAGAAGAAATAAAAACTTTGAGGTTTGCCGATGACATTGTAATTATGTCATAGACAGCAAAGGATTTGGAAGAGCAGTTGAACAGAATGCATAATGTCTTGAGAGGAGGATATAATATGAACAGCAACAAAAGTAAAACGAGGGTAATGGAATGAAGTCGAATTAAATCGGGTGATGCTGAGGGAATTAGATTAGGAAATGAGAGACTTAAAGCTGTAAAGGAGTTTTGCTATTTGAAAGTAGTAAAGGAGTTTTGTTATTTGGGTAGCAAAATAAATGATGATGGTTGAAGTAGAGAGGATATAAAATGTAGACTGGCAATGGCAAGGAAAGCATTTCTGAAGAAGAGAAATTTGTTAACATCGAGTATAGATGTAAGTGTCAGGAAGTCGTTTCTGAAAGTACTTGTATGGAGTGTAGCCATGTATCGAAGTGAAACATGGAGGATAAATAGTTTGGACAAGAAAAGAATAGAAGCTTTCAAAATGTGGTGCTACAGAAGAATGCTGACAATTTGATGGGTAGATCACAGAACTAATGCTGAGGTATTGAATAGGATTGGGGAGAAGAGGAGTTTGTGGCACAACTTGGCTAGAAGAAGGGACCAGTTGGTGGGACATGTCCTGAGGCATCAAGGGATCACTAATTTAGTACTGGAGGGCAGCATGGAGGGTAAAAAGTGTAGAGGGAGACCAAGAGATGAATACACTAAGCAGATTCAGAAGGATGTAGGTTGCAGTAGTTACTGGGAGATGAAGAAGCTCGCAGAGGATAGAGTAGAATGGATTGCTGCATCAAACAAGTCTCAGGGCTGAAGACCACAACAACAACAATATGTTCACAATGTGATTTTTTAAAATAATGTTCTTTCTTTACTAATATATTAATGTACTTAACCTCACAATGTCAATTTTTATAATTAATGTACTTTCTTAACTAATACATTTAATTTATATAATTACCTACCTTCACAACGGTCAACTTTTATGGTAATTTACTTGTATTAACTAATACATTCTAATTATTTACTTATCTTCCAATGTCATTTTTAATAATAGTGTATATTAAGTAATTAAGTTGTAAATCATTTGCTTATTATAATTACTTGAGCTATTGAAAAAATTATGTATTTAGTTATCATTTTAAAATTTAGTTAAGTTAATCATATATCCTGATTTTTTTAAAAATGAGTTAAGTTACTCATAAAATACAGAATCTATTTTAATAATGAGCTAGTGATATAAAATCTACAAATGTAAAATCTCACATATGATGCACAACATAGAACACTTACTGAAAATTTTTAATTGTTATCATTTGCTTCCACATAAAAGAAAGAAAAACTTAAAAAAATTTATAAAAGTGTTACCTCCATGCTTATATACATTTCTGAAACATTTTAAGAAAGAAAGAAAAAATAAAATCTGAAAATTTTACTATGATTTACTATTGTTAACTAATTTATGTTATGTATTTACTTAGATACACAATGTAAAATTTATAGTAATTATACTTTAACTAAATCATTTAATTACCTAAGATTCATTGTAAATTTTTGTAACTTACTTTAATTAACTAACACATTCATCATTCACAATGTAAAATTTTTAAAATAAAGTGCTTTGTTAATTAATATATTTTTAGTAATTTACTTCTGTTCACAACGTGATTTTTTAGAATAATGCACCTTCTTAAATAATATATACTGTTTAATTGCTTAACTCTACAATGTCAATTTTCTTTAATAATGTATTGTCTTAACTTATATGTTGTATTTATTTATTTACTTACCTTCACAATGTGATTTTTTTTTCACAGTGTACCTTTGTTTAAAAATACATGTTCATGTGATAAAATCGTGGTATAAATTAAGGAATCAAGCTATAAATAAGTTGGCTATTATAATCAGCTGAATATTGTAAAAATTATGTATTTAGTCAACTTTTTAAAATCGTTTAATTAAACGTAATATCCTGAATTTTTTACAAATCTGTCATGTTACTTATAAAATATACAATTTATTTTATTAATAAGCTAGTGAGCTAGAATCAACAAAATGAAAAATCACATATGATGCACAACATAGAATACTTACAGAAAATTTTTAATTATTAACATTTGCTTCTACATGAATTCAGGAAATATTTAAAAAACTTATAAGTGTGTTGTAAAGTAAGGTATTAAGTTATAATAATGTTGGTTATAACAATATTGTTATTATTGGTTATTATAATATTGTACTTACTTAACTAATATGTTTCATTTTACTATGTTTTTTTAAAATCGTGCACTTGCTAACCTAATACATTTTATATATTTATTTACTTACCTACACAATGCCATTATTTTAAAAGTAAATTACTTGTGTTAACAAGTACATTCGATTTATTTACTTACTTTCACAATGTGATTTGTTAAATAATAAAAGCTAGAAATGTAGGTTTGCCTTCCCTTAATCTAGCTTCTAAGATAAGTCGTAGGGTCAGTATTGCCTCGCGGGTTCCGATATTTCTACAGATCCAAACTAATCATCCCTGAGGTCGCTTCAACTAGTTTTTCCATTCGTCTGTCAAGAATTCGCGTTAGTATTTTGCAGCCGTGATTTATTAAACTGTTTGTTCGGTAATTCTCACATCTGTCAGCACCTGATTTCTTTGTGATTTTGTGATTTGAATTATTATATTCTTCTTGACGTCTGAGGGTATTTCGCCTGTCTCATACATTTTGCACACCAGATGCTAAAGTTTTGTCAGGACTGGCTCTCCCATGGCCGTCAGTAGTTCTAATGGAATGTTGTCTACTCCCAGGGCCTTGTTTCGACTCGGGTCGTTCGGTGCTCTGTCAAACTCTTCACGCAGTATCTTATCTCCCATTTCGTCTTCATCTACAATCTCTTCCATTTCCATAATATTGTCCTCAAGTACATCGCCCTTGTATAGACCCTCTATATACTCCTTCCACCTTTCTGCTTTCCCTTCTTAGCTTAGTACTGGGTTTCCATCTGGGGCTCTTGAAATTCATACAAGTGGTTCTCGTTTCTCCAGAGGTCTCTCAAAAAATGTATATAAGCATGGACATTACACTTTTATAAATTTTTCAAGTTTTTCATGACTTTATGAAGAAGCAAATGTTAATAATTAAAAATTTTCAGTAAGTATTCTATGTTGTGCATCATATGTGAGATTTTACATTTTGTAGATTCTAGGTGATTATTAAGATAAATTCTATATTTTATAAGTCACTTGACTGATTTTTTAAAAATTCGAAATATTTGATTAACTTATCGGATTTTTAAAAGTTGACTAAGTACATATTATTTACAATATTCAGCTGATTATAATAACCAACTGATTTATAACTTAGTTTTTTAATTTAGAACATGATCTAAACACATGAACATGTATTATTAAACAAAAGTACACTGTTTAAAAAAATCACATCTGAAAGTAAGTAAATAAATAGAATGCATTAGATAACACAAGTTAAATACTTTTAAAAAATAAAATTGTAAAGGTAAGTAAATAAATAAGTAAATTGTATTAGCTAAGAAAGTACATTATTTATAAAAATTGACATTGTGAATTAAAGTATATAAATAAAATGTATTAGTTAAGAAAGTACATTATCCTAAAAAATCTTATTGTGAACATAACTAAATTAATAACAATATATTAATTGATGAAGTACATTATTTTAAAATTTTTACATTGTGAATGAAAGTAAATAAAAAATTTGTTAGTTAACAAAAGTAAGTTATAAAAATTAACAAAGTGATTGTAATATAATAAAGTGTATTATTTAAAACAAAATAACATTATTTCACAAATTTTAGCTTGTGAATGTAAATAAAATAATAAAATACATTAGTTAACTGATGTAATGTATATTAAAGTTTTCAGTCTTTATTTCTTCTAACTTTCTTAAAATGTTTCAGATATGTATATAAGCAGGGAGTTAACACTTTTATAATTTTTTTATGATTTTACATTTTGTCGACTCTAGCTCACTAGCCCACTATTAAAATAATTTCTGTATTTTATAAGTAACCTAGCTGAACTTTTAAATATTCAGGAAATTTGATCAAGTTAACCGATTTTAAAACGTTAATTAAATGCATAACTCTTACAAAGTACAACTAATTATAATAACTAACAGATTTATAACGCTTTTATAATTTTGTATAGTTTTCACTAATTTATGTAGAAACAAATTTTAATAATTAAAAATTTTCAGTAAGTAATCATTGTTGTGCATCATATGTGAGATTCTTTTTACCATACATGATTATGTAAGCAAATGTATAATTTGGAATTAAATCATTAAAAGTTGCACAAAAAGTTTAATATTTGTTATAACATTCTTTCTATGTGTCATATGTATTACATAAAATGGATGATTAGTTATAAAACCAAATGGAGTAATACCAATATCTGATTTTAGTGAAGTAATTCTTTTAAAATTTAGAAATGCATTATATACCTTTAGAAAATTATTTGGTGGATTCCACAATTCTGGAGGAAAAACTTCATTTTTACTATTTTTTAAATATATATTCTGTACTTTAACATGATCAAATAATGATGAATCAACTAATTGACTATTTTTACCATTGGTCTCAAATGCAACAAAAACAAAATATCACATATGAAATTGTGTAGTTATAGCAGTTTGTTATATCTGGTTCTAAATTGTTTTTACCATATAAGCCAGCAACTTGTTCTATTTGAAGTTCATAAAAAGAAATAGAAATGTTAGGATTTTTAAAAACATTATCACATCGTTCAAGTTCATCATTGGTTCATATTTAACAACAAATACACGAAATTCCATAGATTCTATAACTATCTCTAGAAAATTATCTACGTATAAATACTACAGTTAAGTTTCTTTCAAAAATAATTTCTTTATACTCTTTAAAAAATCCACCAAATATTGACAAGGTATAAAGTGCTTAATTTTTTTAATATTTATTTTTCTTGTATTAAGAATATGTCCTAAACTTACTTTGTCAGAAACAAAAGAAGTTATATATAGAAAAACTGTTAATGAACTAGAAGGATGTCCAATTCTAGATAATATTTAATTTAATTTTTTGATGTTATAAAGTCAAACAATTTAGTTACATAGTTATCAATTCATATTTTGTTTCATTTTCTATCATAAGTTAGTTAATCCATACCATTGTTTCTAATAATACTAAACTTAATATGTAATTGTGCATGATTTGGATGAAGCCGAACATCACCAGTATTTATTTCAATTTCTGTATCATTGTTAGGAACATTTTTAGTTTTTCATTAACAGAAAATGAAGAAATGGATAACTTTAAATATTATTCATGATTATTAAGGAAAAAATTTATTAAGATATTGAGATATTTCTGAAATATCTGTTACAGTAGCAGCATTATCGTCAATTAAATTATCATTTTTATCAGTTATAGTAACTTCTAAAACATGAATTCTATTAAAAATAGTAACATTTATAGGATAATTTGGTTCATAAATTATTATCCACCAAACTCTGGATTATGCTTAAATGAAGCAACAGTATTAGTTTCTTTATGAAAATGATCATTATGTTTTATATACATTCTATCATCAAGATTAAAATTTATACATGTTAATTCAAAAGAAATTATTTTAGGTACATTTTTACCTACAACTTCTTCATTAGCTTGCACAATTTGATTATTAAAACCAAGTAAACTTCCAAAACGATTTGCTATATCCATATACAGTTTTACATTACTTTCAATAACAATTCTGTTTAAAACCATCTGTTTTAATGTGTATATTAGATTTTTTCAAATGTATAACTATTTGAATATTTTTCAAACAATATTGACCAACAGGAATTTCTATTCTTTCTCGATCACAATATATTTTATTGTTTTTTGTTGTAATATTTGGTGTTAAAAAGTTGAATAAAAACAACTAATAAAACGTTATTATAATTATTAGAAAATGGAACCGTTAATCGTTTTCTAAGAATAGGAGATTGGGAAGCACTAGAATTCCAGAAAATAGGTTAAAAAACAAACGTGGTAACCTTTTACTAAATTCTATAAAATGTTCAACAATTGAAGCAAGTGGTTGTGGAAAGACATTGTTAATGATTGATAAATATATTTTAACTCCAGGGTGGTTAAATTGGATCAAAGCTAACCATTTGCATCTTACTACAACAGTTTAGAACAGCCACAATATCAACAATTTATAAAGCAGTGCAAAAAATTGTAGATAAAATTAATGAACAAATTGTTAGTTACATTGGAAATAATGAAGAAATTATTCCATTAGATGAATGTGAAGAATATTCAGTTGTTGTATTTGATGATTTTGGTCTAGAAAATCAAGGTATTGTTAGATGTTTATTTTACTAAAGGCAGACATAAATGTATGGATTGCTTTTATTTAGCTCAATCTTATCCAAAACACCAAAACACTTAGTTAGAGTCAATTATAATTATTAACATATTTTTGACAAGATGACACATATTTAAATCATATTTACCATGAGATTGTTGATGGAGACTTAAAGTTTGGTAATTTTAAAGAATTGTTTAGTAAATGTTGGAGTAATGAATTAGGTTTTTTAACAATAGATACGTCTAGATAACAAATAAAATTAAGTTAAGAAAAAATAAATCATTCTTGACAACATAAACGATAAACAAAAGCATTAACTTAAACATTATCTTTAACATTAAAGAAATGCATAAAACATAAACATAAAGTAAGCTTTGGAAATAACAACCAAGAACAGAATATAAAAGATATAAAAAGGTAGATCAACCTGTCGATTCATTTGGTGGTAATATACCAAAACATTCAGGTAACTATTTAGGAAATAATGAACTATACTACAAAAGAGAAAGAATTCAAAATTTTGATGAAGTAATATTAGGTCATTCATGTTTATTTGTTTTAAAATTGCTTTGTGAAAATTATAATTTTAATGATATTTTAGATAAAATACATGGGCATATGTGGAAGTAAGATACATCTAACTAAACATACTGAACAAGCACTTAATACACCTTCATTCAATCATGTAAGAATTGAAATAATGGAAAATATTATTAAACAGCTTCAGTCATCAATAAATATAAAGATAACTAATACAATTAAACAATTTCAAAAAGGATTCAATATTATGTTTAAAGTAACTATTGGTTATATTGGTTTTAAAAATAGAAGACTTATTAATGTAAATGATACAATTGATGTAAGTCCTGCAGTTAACAAACATTATTTTGATAATCAACTATTAAATGTTGTTACAAAACCGGAATACACAATCATTTCAACGCAATTTAATAAGCATGTTACCAATACACAATTGAAAAATTAATCAGATTCATCAAGATAACTCCAATATTTTGTTTACAAAAAACAAAATAGAAGAAGCTTCCTTCATACTATTTCTCAAAAACAGATTTAACACCATACTTAGAACAGTTAAGAAATCATAAAGAAAAAATATATGATAAACACATATTTGAATTTGCCTTGATAATAGGTGGTGAACAAATATTGTACAATTTTGAATATATGTTTGTTTTTAAAAAAGTAATGGTTATAACTAAAAATATGAATAAATTATTAACAATAAATGAACTCAATATTTTTCTATGTATTGATGATGAACTTTATATAGTAGCTTCTATTAATCAGTCAATATTAGTAGAAGTTAAGACAATTTTTGTAACTATATTATTAAAATATTCTCTTAAAACTTTTCTAGTTGATTTGAAGTCAACTATATTTGGTGGAGTATTTTAAATTTTATAAATTTTTTATCAATATAATTTTTTTTATTTTGATATAAATTTGTAATCTACATAAATTTTTTCTATATAAATTTTTTATATGTAGTTGGAAAACAGTTCACATTTAGTTCTTAAAGATAAGTCACATTTATTGTTTTAAGTGTGAAAAATTTGCAGAATCAAATAACACACATAGAGTGATCACTAAAAATGGCAGACATACAATTAAAAGTATTTGTACAGTTTGTAAATCTAAAAAGAGAAAATTCATGAAAAATTTTTGTAAATGGTGGAGGTTTAAATAATAATTGCAAAAATATAATTTATGAATTACATAAATCATTCAGAAAGAATTTTAAAAGAAGAAATGTTGTTTCTTCAGGCATAGATGATTTATGGCAAGCTGATCTACTTGAAATAGGGTCATGTAATTTAAAATGAGTTCCAAAAATAAATAAATGTTATAAATATTTATTAGCCATAATTGATGTTTTTCAAAATATGCGTTTGCTGTTCCTATTAAAGATAAAGAGCTAAAAATATAATTGATGCATTTAAAAAATATTAATAGTTAGAAAGCAAAATAATTTACAAACAAATAATGCTAAGGAATTATAGAACAAAGATTTTAAAAATTAATGAAGGAATATAATATTGATCATTATTCAACTTCTTCAGAGTTAAAAGCATCTGTTGTTGAATGATTTAACAGAACTCTTAAAGAAATAATATGGAAGATGGTTGCTTTACAAGGAAATTGTAAAGGGTTAAATTTAGTTAAAAATTTAATTGATGATACAATAATACAAAACATTCTACAATAAACCAATAGAAGTCAGTGAAAAAAATTAAAAATAAGTAACTTCATAAGGGTGACAAAGTTAGAATTAGTAAATTTAAAGGTCATTTTGAAAAAGGACATACAGCTATTTGGTGAACAGAAATATTTGAAATTGCAGATGTTATTTATTCTAAACTAATTAAATATAAGTTAAAAGACATAAAAGGAATTTTTTATGAACAGGAACTTCAGAAAACAAAAACCAGATGTATACTTAGCTGAAAAAATTTGAAGAAAGAAACGTAATCCAGTTTATTTTGAATGGTTAAGTTTTGATAATTAAAATAACAGTTGGATAAAGAAAGCTAAAGTAATTTAATAAAGAATTAATTTCCTTTTTAGTTTAACAATCAATTAGTTTTGAAAAGAATAAGTTTATTATTTAGTTTTACAATCAATTAGTTTGTAAACTATTATTGTTTAAGAGAATTAGATCAGTATTTACACTAACAATCAATGAATTTTAAATAAGTATCATATATTTCCATCAAATTTTAACATATTTTCATTTAATTATTTCATCTTTTACTTGAAATCTACTAGTGTAATACTTCCATCTTTTAGCATAATACTTTCATCTTTCATTTTATATCTATCATCTTTTGTTTTAATTATTTCATTATTTATTTTATTGAATGTTTGTAGTTTTTGTACACAAATATCTTTGTGTTTTATTTGATCTTTGAAGAAGTTTCCATTTATATAGAAAAATTAGTAATTTTGTCTCCAATTCACTTCTCTTGCTGATTAACCTTGTAGTGGATGTGATACTATGTTGTACACAGTGGTTCCATATTCGAATCAAGACTTTGCCAACATGGTATTGACTTATGGAAAGACAAATAGCAGTAGGTGACAAGCACCAAGGTTGTATCAGGAGACCCATCCCCACTGACATCAACCACATTCAATGTATGTAACAGAATTTCGCCATTTGTCTGAGACAGGGTCGTTTCAGGAAGCTTGAAATCATGAAGGACGTACCTGAAATGTTCAGACACCAGACTTTGAGGAAAATGTGCTTAACACTGTGGAAGGCGACTGTCGTGTCAGTACCAGGCAGTTGGCCTGCCAGATGACTGGAATATTCTCCATGACAATTGTTACTACCCTTATGTTTTTACAGTACTTACAGGGCTTACAACTGACAGACTTTCCACATTGGGAGCAGTTTTGTCACTGGTTTCTTAATCAGGCAACCTCGATTCTCGGATTTGAGTCACCCATTCTATTCACAGGTGAGGCCATTTTTACACAGATTCTTATCTTCAACTTTCATAACAGTCATCTGTGAGGTAGTATGCAGAACCTCCATGGTATGATGACAGCAGATCATTGGCATTAATGTAGCCAGAATGTGTGGGCCTAGATAAATGGCGACCATATCTTCTTTCCACATCGCCTAACAGGTCGGAACTACCAGCATTTCTGGTGGACAACACTGCCTCTTCTGCTGAAAGAAGTGCCACTAATAATTTGAAGGGTTATGTGACTGCTACATGATGGTACTCCAGCCCACTACGCAATTAATGTCCGGATGCAGCTCAATCGTGGCTTCTCTGGCCAATGCATCAGACGAGGGTGTCCAGTTGCATGGCCTGCTCATTCACTGGATCCCAATTTGTGCAACTTTTGGTTATGGGACCATCTCAAAAGTGTCGTGTATGCAGAGCCCATTCCAGATGTGGAGAGACTGGAGCCGTTTATTCATGCTGCCTTCAACACCATTTGGATGCAGCCTGTCTGATGTGAACATGTGATCCAGAACATGCTACAGGCTGTACATGCATGCATTGAGGCACATGGAAATCATTTTCAACACATGCTGTAACTGTAACTGCATGGTATAGCGTGTATTAGACTGCAGTCTCTGTAACAATGTATGACTGAATAAATGGTCTGTGGTATGGAAACCAAGCATTTCCAGATACAGGTTTATTAGACACTTTTTGTTTTGTATCCTCTCATTGATGAATCCCTAGAGTTTGTACACAGTGGAAAAAATCACCCTATATATATATATATATATATATATATATATATATATATATATATATATGATATATATAAAGATAATTACCAAAATCTTCTTGCCTCCATGATGAAACCATATCCCTAAGTCATCAGGCACTCCCTCCACCCAGTCTGGCATCAGTGATTGGGTTCCATGCTACCACGGATCCAACTCCATTTACTTCACCCCCTTTGACATTTCATCATCATGCACTCACTGGTCCAGATACCCTAAAAAAGCTGTAACAACCACAACAACAACATGAAGGCGAGTTGGAAACTTTTATTTTCTATGAATTAGCATATACTACGAAATCCGATTTGATAATTGCACATGTACTTATATGACTGTTATGATAGGTTTATCAGGGGTGTTGTAATAGTCCCCTCGACCTCCTCAGAATCACCTACAACAGCAAGAACATTTCGATATAAAGGCATACACAGTGGGGACGCAAATATATGAAATATAACACTAAGAAACTTTTTTTTAACGAGAATATATACTTACATGGTTGAATTTCCACTGGAGATTGCTCAGACGCCTTGATCTGCTTGCCTATAAGCTCCAGCAACCAGTCAGTCTCATTGAGATCATAGGCTGTACCAAGAAATAAGAATTGTAAATTTCTACTAACGTAAATATATACTACGAAATTTAACTCTAAATTTTATACTTACACAGCTGATGTGCTGTTGGAATCGTGGAATCGCAGCTGGACGCTGTTCCATCATCTGAGGGGGCTGCATACCACCATCAACTTACCCTGATTCAGCCTCCAGCTCTCGAATTAATTCCTCCCGAATTTGGTGACTGAATCCTCTAACAACAACAAAGAAACTTTTTGCAGCATAAATATACAACAAAGTATATACTCCCTCTCTCTCTCTCACACACACACACACACACACAACACTCACATAAGCAGATAAGATAGCGAACTATAGCGTAGGAATAGTAGCCTCTCACGGATCTGTTAGCATACAGCTGCTGTGGAACTTTGTAAGTAGGCTTTTTAGGTTTTTATGTTGGTAACGCCATGTTGCGCTCTATATGAAAATCACTGATTGTGCTGTGTGAAGGCTGTGGTTGGTTTGCATTGTTGGAGTATATGCTATTGTAGTGTTGGGCACTTCGCTGTTAACAGCGCGTAGCGTTGCACAGTTGGCTGTGAGCCGCCAGCAATGGTGGATGTGGGGAGAGAAATGACGGAGTTTTGAGAGCGGGTGATCTGGACGTGTGTCCTTCAGAGACAGTAAATTTGTGAGACTGGATGTAACGAACTGCTATATTTATTATAACTTTTGAACACTATTAAGGTAAATACATTGTTTGTTCACTATCAAAGTCTTTCATTTGGTAACTACGTCTGTCAGTAGTTACTGCCTTCAGTAGATAGAATCTTTTATTTAGCTGGCAGTAGCGGCGCTCGCTGTATTGCAGTAGTTCGAGTAACGAAGATTTTTGTGAGGTAAGTGAATTCTGAAAGGTATAGGTTAATGTTAGTCAGGGACAGTCTTTTGTAGGGATTATAGAAAGTCAGACTGTGTTGTGCTAAAAATATTGTGTGTCAGTTTAAGCACAGTCATTCAGAATTTTTCTAAGGGGACGTTTCATGTGTCGACCCTTAGCCAGAGAAATATTTTATGTTTTTCATTATTTTATGTGAGATTTTACATTTTGTAGATTCTAGCTCAATAACTCATTGTTAAAGTAAATTCTTTATTTTATGAGTAACTTAACTGATTTTGAAAAATTCAGGATATTTGATTAACTTAACCGATTTTAAAACATTTAACTAAACACATAATTTTTACAATAACTCAGCTAATCATAATAACCAACTAATTATTAAATTTTATACATAAAATAAAGAAAAACTCTATGCTTATACACATTTATGAAACATTTTAAGAAAGAGAGAAAAAATTAATACTGAAAATTGTAATATACATTACTTCACATATCTAAGCTATCTTATTTATTTACTTACATTCACAAGCTAAAATTTTTGAAATAATTTACTTTTGTTTTACTTATACTTTTTATTTTCTTACAATCACTTTGAAAATTTTTATAACTTCATTTGTTAACTTACACATCTTTTATTTATTTACTTACATTCACAATGTAAACTTTTTAAAATAATCTACTTCGTTATTTAATATATTTTAAAAGTAATATTTGCTATGTTAACAAATACATTATATTAATTTACTCACTTTCACCATTAGTTTTTTTTAAAATAGTGGAATTTTGTTAAATAAAACATGTTTGTGTGTTTAATTCAGGGTGAAAATTAAGTAATTAATTTATACTTCAATTGGATATTATGATTAGTTGGGTTATTGTAAAAATTGTGTATTTAGTTTTTGTTTTTAAATCGGTTAAGTTAATCAAATGTACTGAATTTTTAAAAACTCATTTAGGTTACTTATTAAGTACAGATTTCATTTTAATAATGAGCTAATGACCTAGAATCTATAAACTGTAAAATCTCATAAATGATGCGCAACATAGAATACTTACTTAAAATTTTTAATTATTAGCATTTGCTTCTGCATATAATAATGAAAAACTTAAAACATTTATAAAAGTGTTAACTTCATGATTATATACATTTCTGAAAAATTACTTTTGTTAACGAAAACATTATTTATTTATTTACTTACTTTCACAATTTCAAATTTTGAAAATTATGTAATTAATTAAGTATTGTTTTTTATTATTTTGTTCATGTTCACATTGAGATTTTTTAAAATAATGTACTTTCCTCACTAATATTTTTTATGTATTTACTTAATATCAAAACGTCAATTTTATAAATAATAGACTTTCTTAACTAATACAGTTTACTTAATTATTTACCTACCTTCCCAAAGTGAATTTTTTAAAAGTTATTGACTTATGTTAATTAATACATTCTATTTATTAACTTACATTCAATAATTGACTTTTTAAAAATAATGTACTTTTTCATTAATGAATGTTATTGTGTTTAAATCATGTTGTAAATTAAGTAATTAAGTAATATGTCAGTAGGTTATAATATTTAGTTGAGTTTTGTAAAAAAAATTAATGTAGTTAACATATTAAAATCGCCTTAGTTAAACTAATATTTTAATAATGAGCTAGTGAGCATATACATTATGTTAGTCATCTAATTTATTTTATTTATGGACTTACATTCGCAAGCGAAAATTTTTAAAATAATGTACGTTTGTTTACTAATACTTTATATTTTCTTACAATCACTTTGAAAATTTTTATAACATACATATGGTAACTAATACATTTTTTATTTATTTACTTGCTCTCACACTGAAAATTTTTTAAATTTACATATGTCCACAAAGTGATTTTTAAGATAATGTACTTATTTAACTAATATATTTTATTGTATTATTAACTTACATTCACAATTTAGAATTTCTAAAATAATGTACTTTTATTTTAACTAATACATTTATTTATCTTACAATCACTTTGTAACTATTTATAACTTACTTTTGTTAACTAATACATTTTTATATATTTACTTACATTCACAATATAAAATTTTAAAAAAATGTGGTTCTTAACTTCTACATTTTATTTATTTACTTGACTTCACAATATAATTTTTATAAATGTTGTGCTCTCTTAACTAATACATTTTATTTATTTATTTACATATGTTCACAATGTGATTTTTTTTCGTATTTCATTTTCATAACTTAATTAATTTTATACCATAATTAATTTTTATAACTTAATTAATCAATTTTCAACACAATGTAAACACAATAACATGTATATTTTAATGTAAACACATTATTTTAAAAAATCACATTGTGAACATAAGTAATAAATGAAAGATATATTACTTAACAAAGTACCTTATTTTATAAAATTTATATTGTGAAAGTAAGTAAAAAAGTAAATAATGAATTATTTAACAAAAGTAAGTATATAAAAAATATTAGTTAAGGAAACACATTACCTTAAAAAATCACATTGTGAACAAAAGTAAATTAATGAAAATTTATAATTCATGAAGTAAATTTGTTTAGAATTTTACATTGTTATTGTAAGTAAATATAAAAAAAAAATTGTAGTCAACAAAAGTAAGTTATAAAAATTTACAAAGGATTGTAATATAGTAAAATTTATTGCTTAAACAAAAGTACAATTTTTAAAATATTTTTGATTGTGACTGTAAGTAAATAAATAAAGTAAATATGTTTACAATTGTTAAGAAAGTACATTACCTTAGAAAATCAAATTATGAACATAATTAAATTAATGAAACTATATTATTAATGAAAGTACATTACTTGAAAAATTTTACAAGGTAATTGTGAGTGAAGAAATAAAAATGTATTAGTTATAAAAGTAAGTTAGATACAGTTACAAAGTGATTGTAAGATAATTTGTGTATTAGTGAAAAGAAAAGTATGTTATTTTAAAAATGTGACGTTGTGAATGTAACAAAAGAAATAAAAAAATTATGTTAACAAATGATAATTATTTTATAAATTTCAATTTTTTTCTATCTGTCTGCATAATTTTCAGAAATGTATATAAGCATGAGTTTTCACTTTAAAAAAATATTTTATGTTTTTCGTTATTTTATGTAGGATCAAAAGTTATCAATTAAGAATTTTCAGTAAGTGTTCTATGTTAGGCATCATTTGTGAGATTGTACAATTTGTAGATTCTAGCTCACTAGCTAACTATTAAAATTAATTCTGGATTTTATAAGTAACTTAACCGATTTTTAAATAATTCAGGATATATGATTAACATAACCGATTTTAAAACGGTAACTAAATATGTGACATTTACAAAATTCTTCTAATTATAATAACAATCTGTTTTATTACTTAATTACTTAATTTACAACACGATTTTAACACAATAACATGCATAATTTAACATTAGTACACAATTTCGAAAAATGACATTTTGAAAGTAAGTTAAGAAATGAATGTGTTAAATAACACAAGTAAATTACTATTAAAAATTACTTTGTGATGGTAAGTAAAAAAATATTAAAAATGTATTAAGTAAGAATTTACATTATTGATAAAAAGTGACATTGCAAAGTTAAGTAGTGAACATAAGTAAATTAATGAAAATATATTATTAATGAAAGAACATAATTTGAATAATTTTACATAGTAATTGTAAGTAAAGAAATAAAAATGAATTAGTTAAAAAAAGTAAGTTATAAAAATTTACGAAGTGATTGGAAGATGGTGAAATGTATTAGTTAAAACAAAAGTATATTATTTTAAAAATATTATAATGTGAACATAAGAAAAGAAATAAAATAATAATGTTAAGAAATCATAATTATATAAAATTTTCAGTTTTTGTTTTTCTATCTTTCTTAACATGTTTGAGAAATGTATAGAAGGGTGGAGTTTGCACATATAATTTTTTAAGTTTTTCATTATTTTATGTAATAGCAAATGTTAATAATTAAACATTTTCAGTAAATATTCTATGCTGTGCATCATATGTGAGATATTACATATTGCAGATTAAAGCTAATTAGTTCATTATTAAAATTAATTCGGTATTTTATAAGTAACTTCGTAGATTTTTTTCTAAATTCAAGATATATGATTAACATAATCCATTTTAAAAGGTTAACTAAATACATAAATTTGACGAAATTTAACTAAATATAATAACCAACAGATTTGCATTTTAGTTACTTGTATAACACGATTTAACACAATAACATGTATAATTTAACTAATGTACAAATATTTAAAAAATCACATTGGGGTAGTATTTGATGAAAGGAATGTATTAGTTAAGACAAGTACAATAATATTAAAAAATCACATTGTGAAGTTAAGTAAACAAACAAAAAATGTATTAGTTATAAAAGTACATTATTTATAAAAATGACATTGTGAAGTTAAGTAACTAAATAAAATATATTAGCTAAGGTTAACACTTTCATAAATAATTTATGTTTTTCTTAATTTTATGTAGGATTAAATGTTATCAATTAAGAATATTCAGTAAGTATTGTATAATGTGCATCATTAGTGAGATTTAACATTTTGTAGATTCTAGCTCACGAACTAATTATTAAAGTTAATTCTGTATATTATAAGTAACGTAACCAATTTTTTAAAAATGCCAGGTATATGATTAACATAACCGATTTTAAAACATTAACAAAATACATAACATTTACAAAATTCAACTAATTATAATAACCAACTGTTTTATGACTTAATTACTAAATTTTCAACACGATTTTAACACAATTACGAGTAAAATTTAACGAAAGTATACTATTTTGAACAATCATATTGTTAAGTAAGTTAATAAATTGAATGTATTATTTAACACAAGTAAATTACTATTAAATAATTACTTTGTGGAGATAAGTAACCAAATAACAAAAATGTATTAGTTAAGAAAGTGCATAATTTATAAAAAATGACCTTCCGACAATAGGTAAATAAATAAAATATATTAGTTAAGATGGTACATTATCTTGAAAATTACATTGTGAACATAATCAAATTGATGAAAATATATTATTAATGAAAGTTCATTATTTGAAAAATTGACATAGTAATTGTAAGTAAAGAAATAAAATTTTGTATTAGTTAAAGAAGTAAGTTATATAAATTTACAAAGTGATTGTAAGACAGTAAAATGTATTAGTTAAAACTAAAGCACAATATTTTAAATATTTGACATTGTGAATGCAAGAAAATAAAAAAAATAATGTTAACTAATAATAATTATATAAAAATTTTCAGTTTTTGTTTTTCTATCTTTGTTGAAATGTTTCAGAAATGTATAGAAGGATAAAGTTAACACTTTTATAATTTTTTAAGTTTTTCATTAATTTATGTAATAGCAAAATTAAATAATTAAAAATTTTCAGTCTTCTATGTTGTTCATCATCTGCTAGATTTTACATTTAGTAGATTCTAGCTCATTAGCTTATGATTAGAATTAATTTTGATATTTATAAGTAACTTAACCGATTTTTTAAAAGTACATGAAATGATTAACATAACCGATTTTAAAATATCTACTAAATACATAACTATTACAAAATTCAACTTATAATAATAACCAACTGTTTTATAACTTAATTACAAAATTTACAACATGATTTTAACACAATAACATGTATAATTTAACTAATGTACACTATTTTAAAAAAATCATTATTGTGAAGGTAAGTTAATAAATAGAATGTATTAGTTAACACAAGTAAATTACTATTAAGCAATCACATTGTGAAGGTAAGTAAATAAAATATAGAAATGTATTAGTTAAGAATGACAATATTTGTAAAAAATGACGTTGTGAAGTTAAGTAAAAAAATAAAATGTGTTAGTTAAGAAAATACATTATCAAAAAAATCACACTGTGAACATAAGTAAATTAATTAAAATATATTATATATGAAAGTATGTTATGTTGAAAAATTTACACTGTAATTGTAAGTAAATAAATAAAAAGTGTTGTAGTTAACAAAAGTAACTTATAAAATTTTTCAAAGTGATTGTAATATAGTAAAAGTTATTTCTTCAACTAAATAAAATATTTTGAAAATTATAGTTTGTGATTGTAAGTAAATAAATAAAATTAATATGTTAACAAATGTATATCATATTATAATTTTAAATTTTTTTTCTATCTGTCTAAAAATTTTCAGAAATGTGAATAAGCATGAAGTTAACACTTCTAAAAAATATTTCTGGTATTTCGTTATTTTGTGTAGGATCAAATGTCATCAATTAAGAATTTTCAGTAACTGTTCTTGTTCTGCATCATTTTTGAGATTTTACATTTGTTTAATTCTAGCTCAGTAGCTCATTATTAAAATTAAAACTGATTTTTTAAGTAACTTAACCAATTTTTTAAAAATTCAGGATATGTGATTAACATAACCGATTTTAAAACATTAATTATGATCATAATTTTACAAAATTCAACTAATTATAATAATCAACTATTTTATTACTTAATTACTTAATTTACAACACATGTTTAACACAATAACATGTATAATTTACAAAAAAACACTATTTTGAAAAATCACGTTGTGAAAGTAGGTTAATAAATTAAATGTATTATTAAACACAAGTAAATTACAATTAAAAATTCTGTTTGTGAAGGTCAATAAATAAATAATAAAAATGGATTAGTTAAGAATGTACATTATTTATAAAAAATGACATTCCAAAGTTAAGGAAATAAATAAAGTATATTAGTGAAGAATGTACATTATCTTAAGAAAACACATTGTAAACATAAGTAAAATAATGAAAATATATTATTAATGAAAGTAAATTATTTGATACATTTTATGAAGTAATTGTAAGTAAAGAAATAAAAAGTGTATTAGTTAAAAAAAGTAAGTTATATAAATTTACAAAGTGATTGTACGATAATAAAGTGTATTAGTTAAAACAAAAGTATATTATTATTAAAATTTTACATTGAATGTAGGGAAAGAAATAAAAATTTTCAGTTTTTGTTTTTCCATCATTCTGAAAATGTATCAGAAATGTGTAGAAGGATGGAGTTAGCACTTTTATAATTTTTTAAGTTTTTCATTATTTTATTTAATAGCAAGAGTAAAAAATTAAAAATTTTCAGTAAGTAACTATGTTTTGAATCAAATGTGAGATTTTACCTCTTTTAGATTCTAACTCACTAGCTCATTATTAAAATTAATTCTTTATTTTATAAGTGACTTAACAGATTTATAAAAAATTCAGTATATATGATGAACATAATCGATTTTAAAAGGTTAAACAAATACATAACTTTTAGAAAATTCAACTAATTATAAAAACTGACTAATTTTTAACTTAATTACAAAATTTACAACACGATTTTAACATAATAACATGTATAATTTAACAGATGTACACTATTTTTATAAACACATTGTGAAGGTAAGTTAATAAATAGAATGTATTAGTTAACACAATTAAATAATTTTTACAAAATCACTACGTGTAAAAACAACAGTTAAGTTTCCTTCATTAATAATTTCTTTATAATCTTTAAAAAAATCTACTGATTATTGACAATGGATGAAGTACTTTATTTTTTAATATTAAATTTTCTTCCATTAAGAAATGTCCTAAACTTACATTGTCAGAAACAGATGAAGTTATATTTAGAAAAACTGTTAATGAACTAGAATGTCATTCAATTCAACATAATATATTACTATTTTTAATGTTGTTAAGTCAAACAATTTAGTTACATAGCTATCAATTCATTTTTTGTTTGATTTTCCATCTTATGTTGGATAATCTGTACTATCATTTCTAATAATACTAAAATTAATGTATAATTGTGCATGAATTGGATGAAGCCAACCATCAGCAGTATTTATTTCAATTTCTGTATCATTGTTAGGAACATTTTTTGTGTTTTCATTAACAGAAAATCAAGAAAATGGTAACTTTCAAGTTATTCTTGATTAATTAAGGAAAAAATTTATTAAGATATTGAGATATTTCTAAAATAACTCTTACAGAAGCACCATTAAAGTCAATTACATTATAATGTTCATCTGTTATAGTAACTCTAAATCCTGATCAGTATTAAAAATAGGAACATGTATAGGATAATTTGGTCATAATTTATTGGTACGAACATTTTTCGCTACAACTTCTTCATTAGCTTGAACCAACCGAAATTCCAATACTATCTGCTATATCAGTATACAATATTACATCACTTTCAATAACAATTCTGTTTAAAATTTCAACTGCTATATTGTGTATATAAAATTATTTCAAATGTATAACTATTATTAAATTTTTCAAATTATATTGGCCCACAGGAATTTCTATTGTTTCTCCATCACAATAAAGTTTATCATTTTTGGTTGTAATGTTTGGTGTTAAAAAACTTGAATAAAAAGCAACTAATAAAACATTATAATAATTGTCAGATAATGGAACAGTTAATCGTTTTCTAAGAACAGAAGATTTTTCACTAAGTGAAGCCACCTACAGATTTAAAACTGAAAATATTGATAAATTAATCGAAAAAATTTTTAATAAATGAAAAATTAATAAATAACAGATATCAATAGATGAAAAAATTATTAATAAATGAATACAACATATTGGGAAACACAAGAATTCCAGAAAACAAATTAAATAACTAACACAGTAACCTTTTACTAAATTCTGTAAAATGTAGTATAATTGGAACAAGTGGTTGTGGAAAGACATTCTTAATGATTGATAAATATAATTTTGCTCCACGATTGTTGAATTGGAACAAAACTAATTTTTTGTATGTTGCTCAAAAAGTTTAGAACAGGCAAAATATCAACAATTTATAAAGCAATGAAAAAAATTGAAGATAAAATTAATAAACAAATTTATAATTATATTGTAAATAATGAAGAAATTATTCCATTGGATGAATGTGAAGAATAGGCAATTGTTGTATTTGATGACTTTATTCTAGAAAATCAAGATATTGTTAGAAATTTATTTTACTAAAGGTAGTGATTAAGGTATAGTTTGCTTTCATTTAGCTTAAGCTTTTTCAAAAATACCAAAACACTTAGTTAGAGACAATTTTAATTATTAAAGCATTTTTAGACAAGATGATACAAGTTTAAATCATATTTACCATTAGTTTGTTGCTGGAGAATTAAAGTTTGGTAATTTTAATGAATTGTGTAGTATATGTTGGCATAATAAATTAGGATTTTTAACAGTAGATATGGCTAGAAAACAAATAAAGGTAAGTTTAGAAAAAATAAAACATTTCTTAACAACATAACAAACAAAAACGTTAAATTAAACATTAACTTTAACATTAAAGAAAAACATTGAACATAAACATAAAGATAATTAATGTTTACAATGTATGATGAAAAAGTTATTAAACAAGGTGAAGGATATAGAAAGGAAGCTGAAGAATTAAAAGAACAATTTAAGCTTTGGAAAAACAACGAAGAACAGAATATAAAAGATATAAAAACGTAGATCAAACTTTTATTGATGCTATTGAGATAGGAAATAAAGGTATTGAAGGTTTACGTACTAATGTTTTAAAAGCAACTGCAGAAAATAGTAAATTTGGAAAAAAATGATTCCATATTATCATATAGAAGATATTGGAGATTTATCACAAATTAAAAAAATTAACAGATTAGTCTGATGTTATTCCTGCAAATATGATTGTGCATTAAGTGAAACAGAAATTAAAGATAGTTTTAATAAATACCAAGAATATAAGAAAGTAAAATGATAAACAAAAAGATAAATGAAACTATTTAGATAAATATTAGTGAAAGAATCTTAAAATATATTAATAATAGTGAAGTTAAAGTATTCGGTTTAAAACCTGTGGGTATGTTTAAATATGTTGGTAATTTACCTGTTAATTGAGTGGTGATAAATTAACGATTGGTAAAAAATACATATGAAGGTATAGTTGGATTAGTGAGACTTTCAACATAAAAACAAATTACTATAGATGATTTATATAAAAGCTTTGATGGTGTAGATACATCAAATTTTGTAGATATATAATTACATTCAGGAGAATTATATTCAGATAATAATCCAAATAAAATATAATCAAGTAATGGCAATAAATGCAATTAGTTGAGGAAATCAACTGTTGATGATTATTTTTCAAGTGTGAGATGAAAAGTAGCTGTTGATTGTTCAGAACAAAGTTCTCCTGAAAAAAAGAAAGTAGGTGAAGGTTTAGTTAAAAAATATACAGATAAATCAATTTAATATGTTTGGTTGAATGATATTAAACAATAATTTGCAAGATTAGCAGTAATTCATGGTGAAGAACTAGCAGGAAATAAAAATTATTGTAAGGAAAAAGTTAGTATTGCACAAACGTTAACAAATCAATTTAGTGATTTTATAATTGAAAATCCAAAAGGAATTCCATATTTTATTAGGTATTCTTCCACATACGTATTGGGAAAGTGATAAATATGGAAAAGTATTAGTAAATACTAATAAATATATAAATTTTGTGATCCAGGTACAAAATTAGAAGAAAGATTAGCAAATGGTGATAAAGGTATAAATCCATTAGATGAAGCTTGTAAAAGATATGATATTGCTTAGAGAGATAATGAATCTCAGTTACCAGCAGAAGAAAGAATGTACGAAAATGATGCTTCATTTGCTGAAAAAGTTGCAGCAACAGCTGTTAGAGGAATAATGTATGTAAAAAGAAAATTTGGTATGGGAATTGATATTGTTGAAAGTGCTTGGGGATCATAAAATAATTAAAAATTTCTTGAACTATATAAAATATCAGTACTTTTTTTTCAACCATATAGAAATCCTTATTAAATTTTTAAATATATAAAGAAAATCATTATAAATGTTTAAAATTTATACATTTTTAACTATATTAATATTCTTTATATGTTTAACTATATAAAAAATTCCTTACTAAATTTTTAACTGTATAAATGAATATCTTTACAATTGATTTTACTTTGCTTAATAGTAGTAAAACTAAACCAAAGTCAATTAAATTAAAATTAAAAAATGAACTATTAAATGCAATTGAACCATTTTTAACTGAACCCTAGAAATGTAAGAAAGATAAAAAACTGGTGGAAATTTACTTATTACATTAGGTATTCCTGTTGGAAAAAAATTATTGAATATTTAACAAAAAAAGAAAGTTGGTAAGGCATTAACACAACATGGAGGTGGATTTTTACTATTATTATTAGCTGCATTACCATATTTAACAACAACTTTTTCATTAGCTGGGGGATCTGCAGCAATTGCAAATGCAGAATTAATCAAAATGAAAAACGATAAAGAATAAACAGAACAAAAGAGACATAACTAGGGAATGGAAAAAAAATTGGTAATGGATTAAAGAAAACCACAAATTTCAAAAAGCAATTGATAATTATCTTAATGCAATAAGTAATTGTGATATAGAAACACTTACTATTCAATTTCATGGTGTTTACATGATTGATGAATTACCAAATAAACAATTTAAAACTGATTGTTGTATAGTAAATTTAGATACATCTGATAATCCTGGTACACATTGGATTTGTTATTAAAAATAATGATAAAAAGCTAATTTTCATTTAGTTGGTTGTAATGTACCAAAACAATCAGATAACCAGTTAGGAATTATTGAACTATACTACAATACAGAGAGAATTCAAAATAATGAAGAAGTAAAATTAGGTCATTTATGTTTATTTGTTTTAAAATGGCTTCATGAAAATTATAGTTTTAATCTTATGTTAGATAAAATAAATGGACATATTTGGGAATAAGATACATCTAACTAAACAAACAAGTACTTATACACCTTCATTCAACAACAGAAAAATTGAAATAATTGAAAATATTATTAAACAACTTAAGTCAACAATAGATCTAAAGATAACTAATACAATTAAACTGTTTCAAAAAGGATTTAATATTACGTTTAAAGTAACTATTGCTCATGTTGCTTTTAAAAATAGAAGACTTCTTAATTTAAATGATAAAATTGAAGTAAAAGCTGCAGTTAACAAACATTATTTTGATAATCACTATTAAATGTTGTTAGAAAACCGGAATACACAAACATTTCAACACAATTTAATAAATATGTCACCAATACCCAACTGAAAAAATTAATGAGATTCATCAAGATAGCTACAATAATTTGTTTACAAAAAACAAAATAGAAAATTCTTTTTTCATACTCTTTCTCAAAAAACAAATACCATGTTTAGAACAGTTAAGTAATCATAAAGAAAAATTATATGAGAACAAATATTTGTATTTACTTTTATAATAGATGGTGAACAAATAATTTACAATCTTGACTATATGTTTGTTTTTAAAATGTTATGGTTATTACTAAAAATATAAATATAAATATGTATTGATGATGAACTTAATGAAGTAAATTCCATTAATCACTCATTAATAGTAGTAGAGATGTCAATTTTTGTAACTATATTATGAAAATATTCTGTTAAAACATTTCTAGTTGACTTAAAGTCAATTATATTTAGTGAAGGATTTTAAATTATATAAATTTTTTATTTATATAACTTTTTATTTATATAAGTTTGTAATCTATATAAATTTGTTTATATATAAATTTTTTATATATTATTGGAAAACATAGTTCATATTTAGATCTTAAAAATAATCACATTTATTGTTGCAAATGTAAAAAATTTGCAGAAATAAATAACACACATAGAGTGACAACTAAAAATGGAAGACAAACAAGTGAAGGTATTTGTACAGTTTGTAAATCTAAAAAGAGCAAATTTATTAAAAAATTATTTAATGGTGAAGGTTTAAATAATATTTGTGAAAATATAATTAGTGAATTACATTAATCATTTAGAAAGAATTTTACAAGAAGAAATGTTCTTTCTTCAGGTATACATGAATTATGGCAAGCTGATCTAGTTGAAATAGATTCAGGTAATTTAAATTGAATTCCAAAAATAAATAAATGTTATAAATATTTATTAGCCATAATTGATGTTTTTTCTAAATATGGATTTGCTGTTACTATTAAAGATAAAACAGCTAAAAGTATATTTGACGCATTTAAAAAACTTTAATAGTTAGAAAGCTAAATAATTTACAAACAAATAATGATAAGGAATTCTATAAGAAAGAATTTAGAAATTTAATGAAGAAATATGACATTGAACATTATTCAACTTTTTCAAACCTAAGAGCATCTGTTGTTGAAAGATTTAACAGAACACTTAAAGAAATAATAAGGAAATTATAAATGGTCATATTTAGTTAAAAATTTTTTTAATCAATGCTATAATACAAAACATTCTACAATATAAATAAAACCAATAGAAGTCAGTGAACAAAAATTTAAAAATAAGTGACATTATAAGGGTGACAAAGTTAGAATTAGTAAACTTTAAGGTCTTTTTGGAAAAGGATATGCAGCTAATTGGTCAACAGAAATATCTGAAATTGAAGATGTTATTTATTGAAAACTAATTAAATATGTGTAAAAATAAATAAAAAGAATTTTGATGTACAAGAACTACAGAAAAAAAACCATATGTATACTTAGTTGAAAAAGTTTTACAAAAGAAAGGTATTCAAGTTTCTGTTGAATGGTTTAGTTTTGATAACTCAAATAATAGTTTGACAAAGAAAGCTAAAGTAATTGTATAAAGAATTCGTTTGCTATTTAGTTTAACAATCAATTAGTTTTTAAAAAAATAAGTTTACTGTTTACTTTAACCATCAGTTTTTAAACTATTAGTGTTTAAGAGAATTAGGTTATTATTTACGTTAACAATCATAGATTTTTTAAATGAGTATGAAATATTTCCATCTAATTTTAAATTTTAACATATATTGATTGAATTATTTCATCTTTTACTTAAAATGTTTCATCTTTTACTGTAATTCTTCCATATTTTAGTATAATACTTTCATCTTATATTTTAATTCTAGCATCTTATATTTTAATTATTTTATTATTTATTTTATTGATTGTTTGTAGTTTTTGTATACAAATATCTTTGTGTTTATTTGATCTTTGAAAAGAGCTTCCATTTATATAGAAAAATCTTTATATATGAAAAGTTATTAATTTTATATAGAATTTTTTTATTAATTTTACATATAATTTTTGTTAAATTTGTAATTACTTGTAATGACCACATGGTAATGTATCTACAGGATGATTCAAAAAGAATACCACAACTTTAGGAATTTAAAACTCTACAACGACAAAAGGCAGAGCTGTTGACTAGGTGTCAGCGTCAGTTGATGCTAAGATGGCGACCACTCATCTGAAAGCTTTTTGTGTTATTGAGTACGGCAGAAGTGAATCGACAACAGTTGTTCAGCGTGCATTTCGAACGAAGTATGGTGTTAAACCTCCTGATATGTGGTATATTAGACGTTGGTATAAACAGTTTACAGAGAATGGGTGTTTGTGCAAAGGGAAAAGTTCTGGACGGCCGAGAACGAGTGATGAAAATGTAGCACGCATCCAGCAAGCATTTGTTCGCAGCCCAGGAAAATCGACTCGTACAGCTAGCAGAGAGCTGCAAATTCCACAATCAACTGTATGGAGAGTCCTACGAAAAAGGTTACTTATGAAACCTGAACGTCAACTACCCGAAGCGATGGATCGGCCGCCAGGCAGCCCGTGACAGAGCACTTCATCACTGGCCTCCAAGAAGCCCTGATCTTACCCCCTGCGATTTTTTCTTATGGGGGTATGTTAAGGATATGGTGTTTCGGCCACCTCTCCCAGCCACCATTGATGATTTGAAACGAGAAATAACAGGAGGTATCCAAACTGTTACGCCTGATATGCTACAGAGAGTGTAGAACGAGTTGGCGTATCGGGTTGATATTGTTCGTGTGTCTGGAGGGGGCCATATTGAACATCTCTGAACTTGTTTTTGAGTGAAAAAAACCTTTTGTAAATACTCTTTGTAATGATGTATAACAGAAGGTTATATGAAATACACATTTTTAAAGTTGTGGTATTCTTTTTGAATCACCCCATATTTTCCAATAAATATCTCTTATTTTCATGAGGAGGTACTGCCTGTTTGTTTACTTGTTTTGTATAGATTTCATGTTTTTTTTTTCAATTTTAATTAAATTAATTTTTCTGTATTGTTTATAACAACACATTTCTTAATTCCTTTAAAATTTTTTCTACATTGTCACGAACTTTATAGACATAAATCTTTGCTCTTAAATGGTAAAGTTCTTTAATTACTTTTCCATTACATTCATCTTTCATTTTACCAACAACTTTTTCGTTGACTTGCAAAATATTATATATATTATCTGTTGGATAATCACTTGTAAAAAAATAATCAATCATTGATTTTATACCTACATAGAAGTCTTCAGTTTTAATATTGTAAATATAACTATCTGTATCTTGGTAACATAATTAAATATTTTCTCTATATTTAGGTTTTTTAACTCAGTAGTGAAAATCATACATTAATTCTTTAGATAAACCAGATTTACTTAATCCAACAGAAATAGGTTTATCAAATGTAATTTTAGATTTATATACATGAATAGCAGCAAGAATTTCATTAACAACAGTTTTACATTTAAAGTTTCGTTTAACTTGTTCATAGCATATCCATATAAGTCATATGCATCTAAATATGTCATATAGTTGAATATTCCTTTATTAATAAAATCTGTTAAATTTTTATTATTTGATTTTATGTATGTTTTACAACATTGTGCTATACCTCCTCTTATTCCTTTCTCAACCATAAAAAACTTATCATATTCATATAACAATTCAAGTAATTTTGAACATTGCATCCCGAGATAAACCTGGTGCTGTAAAATACCAAGAAGGATCTGTATTTAATTTTTGCATACATATTTTTTCTAAAGTTTTCAGAAACATCACTTAACAATAATACATCCATTTTAAGATACATATCATGATATTCACCAAGATTTTTTGAATTGAATTTCCCCCAAACTAATGTTGAATTCTCATAATCTTCATCAGTCATGATACAATCATTTACAGAATGAGATTTTCACTTTGCCGCTGAGTGTGTGCTGATATGGAACATCCTAGTAGATTAAAACTGTGTGCCGGATCGAGACTCATACTTGAGATCTTTGCCTTTCATGGGCAAGTGCTCTACCACTGAGCTACCCAAGCATGACTCACACCCCATCCTCACAGCTTTACTTCTGCTAGTTACAAACATTTAATTTATTGGAAAATTTTTCTTTTGTTGGTAATTTTGTTTCTTCAAATGTTTTCCAAGAATCAACATAATCTTATGGATAAACACCTTTTCTAATTACTAAGTTAAATAATTCTGGAGAAAAATAGTTTTTAATACTTTTAAATTGTTTTTTTTTAAAATTTGTTCTAGGTTTATCAATTGAAGAAGCCATAAATTTAAATGTATCAACAAATCTCATTTTTAAATTTTTTGTATGTTTACCAAACCTAATCTATTTATTATTGTCGTTTGGTATTAGTTTTATTTATTTATTATTTTAACCAAGTTCTTTTACTAAAAGATTAGACTCATAATCAGATAAATTATGCTAATAAATAGGTACAAAATCGCGTTGTGGCAGTTTTAAACTACAATTATTGCAGAATGGTGTAATATATTTTCCTGTTAGATGATCATGATGACAAATGTTTTTATTACTTTTTGTATTATTGTATTTACATCATGCACAAACTTTAGAATTATTGTGTACTTTATTTTCTTCAAATGTATGTGGTTTTGTTTCATTAATTTCAGAATAAATTTATCCAATTTCTTCAACTTCATCTTTTATACATTCAATAATTTTTATGACAATTTGGTCCTCTATAAACAACAGAATCTTTACAATTTCGATAAATATAGTTTATGTTGTAAAAAAAATCCACTTGGTTCATGTTTTTGATATTTCATTGTCTATTTTTTCTGGATTTGGTTCACAGTTGTTAAAGCTTAAAAGTAAACTTACAAAATCAGAATAAATTACAAATGGAACCATTTGCATATGTTAATTATTTTTTTAATACACATATTTTCCTATACTTGCCATTTCAACTTTTAATGGTTTTTATTAAAACAATTTTGTATGATTATCTCATATTTCTTTACTATTTTTCTTTAATGTAGTAAGTATAAATCAGCAATAAATGATACTTCTTCATGCTAATTGATTTGGCTTGGTACAAATCTAGATACGTTTTTATGTAACAATAGTGTGAATAATTATCTTTATTGAAATAAAGTTGATTTACATGTTTTTCCTTTTTACATTTTGTAATTTTTAATGGATAAAATGGTAATTTTTTTACCATTGTCATCAAATGAATAAACATTGATTGATATGTTAATTATATTTTCTATTTTTGGAATATGATCATCTACTACTGGAAATTTTTATCAAGATCCAGACCAACATCTTTTTATTTTGTTATTCTTTCAGTATTTTTATCTACAAGATACAAAGCTGATATTATAGGCCGAAGAGAAAATTTTTGATCATTATTTTTCACCTTTCAGTTTTATTTGGTAAATCAATATAAGATGATCCTTTTAGTGGAATAGATTTATTAATTGCTAGCTGCAAACCAATAATTTTATTTAATGTCCATCATGATCCTTCTGCTTAAAACACAGTTACTTTTGTCTAAAATATCTCTTTTACTTTGTTGAAACTTCTTACTCAAACCTTTTTCCATCATTACAGTAAAGTTTCGTGTTTGTTGTCCAAATTCTTTGAGTTTTTCATTTATTTCATTTGTTTGTAGTTTATATTCACAATATAAATTAAAATTTATATTTGAACCATGATATACTTTGAAATATTCCTTATCAATTTTGGTTTTTACTACAGTTCAAAAATGGTTCAAATGGCTCTGAGCACTATGTGACTTAAATTCTGAGGCCATCAGTCGTATAGAACTTAGAACTAATTAAACCTAACTAACCTAAGGACTTCACACACATCCATGCCTCAGGCAGGATTCGAACCTGCGACCATAGCGGTCGCTCGGTTCCAGACTGTAGGGCCTAGAACCGCATGGTGACCTACTGTAGTTAAGAAATGATTAGGATCAAGTCTATCTGTACTATTTTCAAAATTTATAGTTTGTAATCTGTTATCAAATGCTTTTTCAACTAAGTAATCTTTAATTGTACTTCAATCTCTTGGATTCGGTTTTACAACTGCATTTGTAAAAATTTGTGTAATTCATCACAAAGGATTATTATTAAATAAATAATAAAGTTAAAGCTTTCTTATTCTTAATATATTCTAAAGTACACTTCTTACATTTATTATTATATCTATCTTTATATGAAGGATTTATGTAAAAACAATTTAAATCTGTAATTTGTTTTACATTTTTTTTGTAGATGTAGATGTTTCGTGAGTTACAACTTCTTAATTATGAATTGTAAGTATAGATTTTTCTACATTAGTCATTGTTAATAATACTTTTGAATTTTGTTCACTTTGATTTCGTTGTAATTGTTCCTTAAAATAATATTTAGCAACAATTTTTCCACATAAACAAGGAATTACCTTTTTATTGTAATTTTGTACATGATATTTGTTTATACATTGCCTACATATAGTTCTATAACCATCTTTTGTATATTTCTGTAAAGTAAAAATATCGATTGATTATTCTGTGTTACAGTATTTACAAAATATAGATTACATGGATGATTTTGGTTGATCTTGCTCCATTTACATATATAAATATTTATTAGATTTGTGAAAAAGTAAATTTTCTAATTTTTTAACATATAATCTAATCATAATATAGGATTCAACCACAGTTCAACTGATGGGATTATAGTTATTGGTGTACAATCAAGAGCAGCCAATATGTCAACTGATGTTGGTTGTTTATTTTTAATAACAGTTCTACACAATGGAGAATTTTCTTTTCCCATGAACCATATATCAATACATTCTTTATGAAAACTGTGATTGCAGTTTGTTTTAAGTAACTGATTATTATTTTCATTACTTAAACAAATAAGAAAATCAATATCCTCTTCAGACTGCTCAATTAGTTCATAAGTATCATTTAGTATAGTCTGCATTTCGTTTAAGTACTCCATTTTTAGGAAATAATTTTTATTAGAATTGTAAAAATTCAAAAAGAGTAATCTTCAATTAATCATTTAGATATAAGATATATATATTGATCTACAAGCCTCTCGCCTTATTTCTTCAGCAGCGTCATTCGGAAGTTTTAAAACTTCTGATTGATGCTGCTGAAGAAATAAGGCGAGGGGCTTGTAGATCAATAACCAGGATGCCTCCACCCAAGCAGAACGTCACCACTGAAGAAAGAAGAGCGCTCTGTTCTTTAAAAGAAGACAATGATATAGTAATTTTACCAGCTGACAAGGGTAACGCCACCATTCTTCTGCCTGCTACATCTTATTCTGGCAAGATGATGGACCTACTACAGGATACAGCGTATCGTCGACTCCAGAAAGATTCGACGGATGCCGTACAACGGAGGACATCTGCTCTCCTCAAATCCAGCCAACTTCCTGACCATCTGAAGAAGAGTTTAAGAGAACGAGCGCCAGTTCCGCCACGACTTTATGGCCTGCCTAAGATACATAAGGAGAATGTTCCGCTTCGCCCTATCGTTAGTAATATAGGTGCCCCAACATACCATCTAGCTAAACATCTGGCTTCTCTTCTGAGTCCCATGGTGGGGAAATGTGAACACCATATTCGAAACTCAGAAGATTTTATACGGCGAATGAAGAACTTGCGTCTTGAATCTACAGACTTACTAGTGAGTTTCGATGTGGTTTCCTTGTTCACACGGGTGCCTCTGATGGACTCATTACAACTTATAGGAGCCAAGCTGGAAGAGGACGTCTTACATCTTTTCAAACATGTGCTTACCTCGACTTATTTTTTATTTAACAACCAGTATTTCGAGCAGACTGACGGTGTTGCTATGGGTAGCCCTTTGTCTCCCATAGTAGCAAATCTTTTTATGGAAGATTTCGAGGACAAAGCACTTCAGACGGCGGTTCTGAAACCCAAATGTTTTTGGAGATATGTAGATGATACGTTTGTGGTATGGCCGCATGGGACGGCAACGCTTTCTTCTTTCCTGGAACATTTGAACTCCATCCATCCAAGTATCTGTTTTACCATGGAGGTAGAAAAAGATGGTGAACTCCCGTTTCTGGATGTTTTGGTGCGTAGAAAAGGTGACGGCTCCTTGGGTCACAGTGTGTTCCGGAAGCCTACACACACAGACTTGTATTTACAAGCTACGAGCTGTCATCACCCCTCACAGCGCAGCGGTGTATTACACACGCTAGTGCATAGGGCTACAGCCAACTCAGATCAGGACAGCTTATCGGCAGAGCTCAACCATCTCCGCTCTGTATTTGCCCAGAACGGGTACTCTGAGAAGCAGATCTGGAACGCGTTTCGACCAGCACGCTCCAAACCTCAAGAACAACCTGAAGAAGCAGATAACACCACAGGGTTGGTTTTTCTACCGTATGTTGGTGGCGTGTCTTTTAAGGTGGGCAGAATTTTCAAGAAACACCGTATTAAATGTGTTTTCCGGCCTCCAGCAAAAGTGAAATCGATGCTGGGCTCTGTTAAAGACAACCTCGGCCTGAGGAGACCAGGAATATACAAAATCCCGTGCCAGTGTGGGAAATCTTATATTGGCCAGACGTGTCGTACGGTCAAAGACAGATGCGACGAACATAAACGTCACACGAGGTTGGGTCAGCCAGAGAAATCTGCGGTTGCTGAACATTGCCTTGACACGGGACACGGCATGAATTACGAAGAAACCAAGATCCTCTCGCATGCTTCCACATACTGGGACTCCATCATCAAAGAGGCTGTCGAAATACGTATAAGCAGTGAGCTAATAAACAGAGACACGGGGTTTCACCTGAGCAAAGCCTGGGAACCAGCCTTGTCGGCACTAAGGAACCGTCAGCCACAGATTAGCAACCGCACCGAGTCAACGCAGATGGGAAGCCTTAGCGCAGATGCTTAAATCGGGCGCCAACACCTCGCGCGCGCTAACGGCGTCCGTCGCTCCCGGCCGCATTTCCCGCGCCGCGGCGCGCTTCCGCAGACCGCGACCCGTTTCTCCAGCAGAGGACTCTGGTATTCGACGCTGTCTACGATTGGTCTTCGATGACGTTATGCCCCGCTGGCGCCTGCGCTGTTCTAGAAAGCCAGCATATAAATTGGCGCGTTTCTCAGCGACGCGACAGTAGCACCTGAAGATGGCGGGCAGTTGTCTCGCTGAAATATTGTGCGGCTTCTACAATATTATCCGGCGTAAGTCCCGAGAACCTATCAAGCAGATGCAGCGCCGGGAAAGCCTCAAACAGCACATCTGGATTATTAAGTGTTGAAGGACATTAATTACGTATCAACTTTTACATGAGAAACATTTTTCTTAAATCGTCGTTTTGAATGTATTCTCTCCAAATCTAATATGTCAAATTACTTTTTGTCGTGTGTGTTTCACTACTTATCAGTGAAATTGTCCTCAAACACAATAATATGTATTGTACTATTTTTGCCTCTCTACACACCTATCAAGTTTCATCAAGATCGCCAGTCAGTGTTGCCGTGCGGTTCTAGGCACTTCAGTCTGGAACTGTGTGACCGCTACAGTCGCAGGTTCGAATCCTGCCTCAGGCATGGATGTGTGTGATGCCCTTAGGTTAGTTAGGTTTAAGTAGTTCAAGTTCTAGAGGACTGATGACCACAGATGTTAAGTGCCATAGTGCTCAGAGCCTTTTGAACCATTTTTGAAACACAGTCAGCATGCATTTAGAAAACTTCATTCTTGTGAAACACACCTTGCTATTTATTTGCATGCAATGTTGAGTACTATTGATAAGGTATTTCAGATGGATTCCGTATTTCTGGATTTCTGGAAAGCTTTTGAAACTGTACCACACAAGCGACTTGTAGTGAAATTGCGTGCCTATGGAGTATCGTCTCAGTTACGTGACTGGATTTGTGATTTCCTGTCAGAGAAGTCACAGTTGGTAGTAACTGACGGAAAGTCATCGAGTAAAACTGAAATGATTTCTGGCTTTCGCCAAGGTGGTGTTACAAGCTCTTTGCTGTTTCTTATCTATATAAACGATTTAAATCTGTGCAGCCATCTTAGGTTGTTTGCAGATGACGCTGTAGTTTATCGACCAATAAAGTCATCACAAGATCAAATCAAATTGCAAAATAATTCAGAAAATGTATCTAAATGGTGCGAAGCTTGGCAGTTGACCCTAAATAACGAAAAGTGTGAGGTCATCCACATGAGTGCTAAAAGGAATTCGTTAAACTTCGGTTACATGATAAATCACTCTAATCCAAAGGCCGTAAATCCAACTAAATACCTAGGTGTTACAATTACAAAGAACTTAAATTGGAAGGAACATATAGAAAATGTTGTGGGGAAGGTAAACCAAAGACTGCATTTTATTGGCAGAACACCTAGAAAACGTAACAGACGTACTAAGGAGACTGCCTAAACTACACTTGTCCTTCCTCTTTTAGAATACTGCTGCGCGGTGTGGGATCCTTACCAGATAGGACTGATGGAGTACATCGATAAAGTTCAAACAATGGGAGAGAGTGTCACTGGAATGATACAGGATTTGAGTTGGACATAATTAAAAGAAAGGCGTTTCTCGTTGCGACAGAATCTTATCACAAAATTCCAATTACAAACTTTCTCCTCCAAATGCGAAAATACTTTTTTGACTCCGACCTACATAGGGAGAAACGATCACCACGATAAAATAAGGCCAATCAGAGCTCGTATGGAAAGACATAGATGTTCGTTCTTTCCACACGCTACATGAGATTGGAATTATAGATAACTATTGTGAACGCGGTTCGATGCACCATCTTCCAGGTACCTAAATGTGATTTGCAGAGTATCCATGTAGATGTAGATCTAGATGTAGATCTTCAATAGGACGACTACTAAGTTTCACAAAACGACAGGTTTTGAAAAAGGACCCAAATAAATTTGACAGATGTGACCAATAAGTGGGTATACTTCCTGTCACTACAATTCATGTCGAGTGTAACATTGCCACAAATTTCTATGTCACCTACAGATTGAGTCATACAATTTATGGATTCTTCCAATCTGTTGGAACTTCATATAAGATCACTGAGATCCCTACCAACACTATATACCTCCCAGTAACAGTGCAGACACTGGACTATCTTGAGCTGCATATGGTTGACCAGGAAAATCAACTTGTCTACTTTCGTGGCGAGGACATCATTATATGACAACATCTAAAGTGGAAACAGCAGTGATTTCAAACGTGGAGATATCCGTCAGCGGCAGCAACGTCCTCCACTTAGTGAGGACTGGAATTGATGACAACGATCTTTATCTTGCTGGACCAGAAGTGGCGGTAACTCTCAACCAAGCAGAACCTGTCGAGGGTGCGGGCGACGACGACGAGCTATAACTCACTGGAACCGGAAGTGGTGGTGACTTTCAACCAGCAGGGACTCGCAGCAGCCCCTAGCTTCCCAGCAATCACGTATTGTCAACAAAGACAGGACGGGCGTAAGGTATAAAACCACCACACAACTCACAGCGCAGTACCTCACAACAGAACTGGAAGGATATAACTTGTGCGAACTACAAGTTTCTTAAATCAGTAGGTGTGAAACATTGCAGTGATGTCATCCAATGTAACTAAGCCAGTAGAATATGACAAGCACATTATACATCAGGAATACTTCCGGCATAAATCTTATGTTTTAACCACATTTAACTAGAACCATGAAATTAGGACTGTCATTAAAAACAAAGACGCTTTAACTTACCCAAGGTGAGTTTCATATATGTTGATGGATCAATTACGAAAAGCGATGGTCCTGCTACTGTGAGATCGAGCCGTATGTGTAATGCTTTAGCATTCCAGTTTCATGAGATATGATACGAAACTTGATGGGGTCGAGACTGACCATACACGCAATGTACTCTTAAAATGTATGTCTCTGCTTCTTCCTCAGGTTTGAACAATTTAGAAAATGCTAGATGTTTCATAGACGAGCCAGTGAGTAGAACAATGGAAGAAGACAGGAGATTTACTGCATGTATACCACTAAAACTACTTATGACATGCTTTGAAGAACTGTGGCAAGTTGTTATGAATGCTAAACAGGAGCTTATTCTGGTATGGAGTGCAACAGATAACAACTCATACATTCAAGGAGCTCAAGAGGAGAACGAGATCACTATCAAGAAAATAATGTGGAAAATGCCACACATCACAATATCAGGTGAACAGCGTTTGAAGCTTTGAAAAGCTCTGAATGTTGGTGTATTTGTACCATTAAATTGCTGTCCATGGGAGCTTTTCGACTACCCAGTGCTACTGGCTGCAACCAGACATATGTGGGCTATTACGAGCACTTTCCAGGTGGAGACGCCCAGATTCATCATACTTGCGTTTCACACCAGCATAATTAGGTATATAACAAATGATTCCACCAAATTTGACAATTGCAGGTTAACTAATGTCAGATTCTACATGAACTCTGAATACTACCTGTACAATAACTTCCATGTGCAGTGAAGTGAAGAAGTGTACAGTAGGGCATTTGAAATATATGCAAGATTCTGTGCTTCTTACCACTAAGAGGAAAGATGTCTACTAATAACATAGAAATTCAAGGAGGTGGCGCCATCATCATAATCATCTGCTCAAAATAGAATGAGGTTCATGGATCTACGTATTTAATTTAAATTTTTGGCAAATTTCCTAGAAAACATTGCAACATATGCTCTAGTTCTACATTAACATGTAATTAACTGTTGCCCCCTCACTGCACTGCTGTTGTGGAGTGAGCTGTATAGACAAACAAGTGGTGCACCATAACTAGAGCATTTCACGACAGCATTTCTAAGTATGAACATCATTGCAGACGCTCAGGGTTTCTGTGATGATGAGTGTAGGCACTTCAGATTTAAAGATGTTGCATTCATAGCACACACGGAAGACACCAGTATAATAGAGACATTCTCAGCAGGCATTACATGGCAGAGGTCTTTCAAGGATGTGAAGTGTGTAAAATACAGTAGAGTGCAAAGTGGTCAACCTCATTTCTAGCATGGAATTCAGTCAGAGGACCCTGTTATACCCTATAAATATATTTGGGGACGCTGCTTCGATTATTCAGCGACACAGATATCATCATCTATGTTAATGGCGAGGAGAAGATCACATGGCTGCGTTGAATCTTCAAGTTTGCTGTAATTCGAAATCTGGAATTCCATGAGTGTCCTGCTCTCCATCGACTCAGGAAGAAGATGAAGACATAATATTACTTTTATGTTGGATGAAAAATAAATGAATTTTTACATCACAATCTGTGTAGCACCTTTCACATTTTGTTAGTATGCAACTTTACCCAGATGCTGTGTCAGTGGATCTCATCAAGTGCAGGAGATATAATTTTAGACAGACTGCTATATGTCTCTGGAAGTGGACACAGTTACATGCTAGCTGCCCCCATAACGAAACAGGCACTGCATGATAGGCATAATCCCATGCAACCATTACATATATTTTGTTATTCTTCATTTTAAATTTCACCTTCTTAATAGCCCTTGTGTTTAAAACTAATTTGCTCATACTTGATATATACAGTTGGATAGGTTTGCAACAACAAAAAAGACGTATGGTAACGAATTTTTCGTTTATTCAGTTCTCACAGATATAATTTAGTTCTTTAGGTATAACCTGTTCCTTGAGATACAATATGGTTCTAATACAAACATCAAAAAAAGTTTATCATCACCCTGTTTCCCAGAACTCATGAAGATAGACGCTGACAGTGGATATTGTATCAATTGTATAACAGACATAGCCCCTTTGACTGTTCAGAGATGTCACTAAACCCACCCAAAGATGCAAACAAATACACATGAGCAGCGGCTATTTGTGGGAGGGGGTCCGACAGCCGATCAGTTCCAGTCATTCCACCAGGAGGGAGGTACACGGCTCGTGCTGTCTGTAGTTCAAACATGCCTAGATGGTCAATACCACTGTTCGATCGCATCCGCATTGTTCCTGTGTGCCAGGAAGGGCTCTCAACAAGGGGAGTGTGCAGGCGTCTTGGAGTGAAACAAAGCGATGTTGTTCGGACATGGAGGAGGTACAGAGACGGGAACTGTTGATAACATGCCTCGCTCAGGCTGCCCAAGGGCTATTACTGCAGTGGATGACGGCTACCTATGGATTATGGCTCAGAGGAACCCTGACAGCAACGCCACCATGTTGAATAATGCTTTTTGTGCAGCCACAGGACGTCGTGTTACAACTAAAACTGAGCACAGCCGGCTGCATGATTCCCAGCTTCACTCCCGACGTCCATGGCGAGGTCCATCTTGCCGGCCACTGTGGCCGAGCGGTTCTAGGCGCTTCAGTTTGGAACCACGCTGCTGCTACGGTCGCAGGTTCGAATCCTGCCTCGGGTATGGATGTGTGTGATGTCTTTAGGCTAGTTAGGTTTAAGTAGTTCTAAGTCTAGGAGACTGATGACCTCAGATGTTAAGTCCCATAGTGCTTAGAGCCATTTGAACCATTTGAGGTCCATCTTTGCAAACCACGACACAGTTGGGCCCAACAATATGCCAAATGGACCACTCAGGATTGGCATCACGTTCTCTTCACCGATGAGTGTCACATACACCTTCAACCAGACAATCATTGGAGACGTGTTTGGAGGTAACCTGGTCAGGCTGAACGCCTTAGGCACACTGTCCAGGGAGAGCAGCAAGGTGGAGGTTAACTGATGTTTTGAGGTGGCATTATGTGGGGCCGATGCACGCCGCTGGTGGCCATGGAAGGCGCTGTAACAGTTGTACAATACGTGACTGCCATCCTCTGATAGTGCAACCATATTGGCAGCATATTGGCGTGACATTCATCTTCATGGACGACAATTTGCAGCTCCATCGTGCACATCTTGGGAATGACTTCCTTCAGAATAACGACATTGCTCGACTAGAGTGGCCAGCATGTTCTCCAGACATGAACCCAATCGAACGTGCCTGGGATACATTGGAAATAGCTGTTTATGGACGATGTGACCCACCAACCACTCTGAGGCATCTATGCCAAATCGCTGTTGAGGAGTGGGACAATCTGGATCAACAGTGCCTTGATGAACTTGTGAATAGTATGCCATGACGAATACAGGCATGCATCAATGCAAGAGGACGTGCTACTGGATATTAGAGGTACTAGTGTGTACAGCAATCCGGACCACCGCCTCTGAAGGTCACGCTGTATGGTGGTATAACATGCAATGGATGGTTTCCATGAGCAATAAAAAGGGCAGAAATGATGTTTATGTTGAACTCTATTCCAAATTTCTGTACAAGTTCCGGAACTCTCGGAACCTAGGTGATGCAAAACTTTTTTGTTGTGTGTATTTCAATGCAGAGATACAAATAACTACGACTCAGTGTAACTTGATTCAAATATTTTCAATGGAGAGACACTTTAAACTTTCACACTGTTAGTATTTCTAACAACTCTGACTAGATAAACCTTTCTGCAGTCCATCCAACAGTAGCACTGACAATATTTACAATTTTCAGTATCACTGGTTGAGAACTTTTTTTTTAATTTACCAAGAGACAGTAGCACTGGTAGGACATTTACAATTTTCCAGGGCACAATAGCACAGGTTGTGAATATGTTCTGGATGGATTGGGATCTATCTACACTAAAAACTAATCAGACTGAATGCTTGGAAGCAGGTGGAACTTAAACACTAGAATGTTTAGAGGAACTATTTACATTGTACATACATACACACTGTGCAAATATTTACAGATGCAGATAGTGAATAACATTGACAAAACCCACAAATGGTATTGATTTGTTTACTTACCCACACACACACACATACACACAAACACACACACACACACACACACACACACACACGCACACACACACACACACACACACACACACACACACACACACACACACACACACACACAGACAAGCACACCCACACAGACATACACACATGTTTAGATTAAAAATATTTACACTGTGATAAATGATCCATAGCATTGCTCATATATACTCTCACTCTCTGTCATTCACACATCACTTCCATCAAAGGAACAGTGTGAGTATGGGCGAGTTCCAATCCTATCATCACAAGTCACCCGTTTATCATCATGAACTGACAAACTGATTTTAGACTGCAGCACATTGTACACCTCATGCCCTCGAAACCGAATACTATTTTGCCATACCATGTGTGGCGGCTGCTCTAGAGCACATCAAATACCTCTTACGGGCACTGCAAATAATCTTCATTCTCGAGGGACTTTGATGCCAGATGACGCATACCCTTTGCCCATCTTTGGATGGAACCTTCCAGTGCGTGATATGCATATATCTTGGACCCTAGAGCCACAAATTCCACAGTCAATGACCCATTCCCCTTGTGTTTCATTAGACTGATAACCTTCATGTTCTGTGGAACAGTACCTTAAGAATTATTGGCTGTGTATGAAGACGTGCCGAATTCTTCCCCATGGCACCTCTTTACTTCATATGGATTACAGTTCATTATCCAATAGATGAAGTTATCTGTATTCATACAAAATAAATTAGGAGCAGCAAAGTGAGGTTTCACAAACTCATTATGGAATCAGCAAAAGTGGAATTTGGACAGATCTAGTGTGCACACCCCCACAGATACAGGTGTCATTAATTCTACTGGAGTCCTTGACATCTAAACAACAACTAAGTACTTGCTGAATATAGTTACCCATTTGAAATTTGCTCTGACGATACACTTCCTTATACCCAAGAACTCAACCCAATCTGATCTAATCAGAATTCAGCGTTATTTTCTTAAATTTTCCATCGACTTGCCGAAAACTGCATTATTCAGCAATTTATAAATGTCTTTTTCAAAATAATTTCTCATGGATGCTCTCTTTCTGGTATTTAAATCAACATACTATTTCAAGCAGGGTGACTGCTAGAAGGAGATAGCATGCCTAACTGCGATTAGCTCCATCCTTAAATTGAGACTTTTCTGGAGGTTTCTGTAATGCATGATGTATTTCTGGTTGTTCCCCAGCATTGTCATCAACTTGGGGATGGTCCTGCCCCATGAAACTGGTTGCTATGGACATGACAGTATATCGCTTTGCACAGTGTGCAAACTACTAGGATATGTGAAGTCTGCCTCCAGAACATACCCTACACCAGACTCAGCCGCCATACTATCGATAGTTTCACTTAATCTCCTGATTCAGGTTCTGATGTCCATTGAATCGCGCCGGTCGGCAACGATTGTTGCATGGCATGCCTGTATAGGTCATGATGTAGCTCGAATCAAGGAATGAGTCGAACCGGTCAACAATATGTGCATTATTTGCCTTGTCATTGTCTATGGTCACATTGGCCAAGTCCTCCAAGAAAAGAAGCATATCAGCATTCGTCGAAAGCTCGATGTTGACTTTCGTTTCCTTGAGCAGGCGTCGCAAGACAACTCCGATGCTATATAATAAAAAGTAGAGTTAAGAGCAGATGTGGTCATGCATACAGTCCGGAATTTCTCGAAAATATCCTCTACCAAATGCATATCTATGTCAATATAAAGTATAGCTTACATTCCCAAATTTGGACTGTTAAACTCCTGCCAAATATTCACAGCATGCTCACACTCTGAATCTAATATCACATCGCCTGTGAGGTTACTGGAGGACACAGTATGTTATTTGTCTGTTTTCGTTGAATTTATTCCTACAATACAGATACTCGTATGGGAATACCGCCTTCCCTGTCACAAGCTGAAACTATGCATCATTGGCATATGCACCTTGGGTGATGTGCATACCCTCCTGAGGCAGAGTTTCAACAAGTTTCTAAAGTGGTGCCTGCACGAAGTACAAGGTGTCCAGGAAGCGGAGGATAATTCTTGGCATCATTTGTTTCTGGACACTATCAGGCAGGACACTGACCTGATCTTTTTCCATATCGAATGCTCAGTCATAAACCAGTCATACCAGTTTAGATTGTGGAAAAACCGGGTATGTGTTGTGGTAATTGATACTTCAGTGTGTATGTACTGCAAGCTGTGCAATGGAACTTCCCTGTAAGATGTCAGTGGTTCCTATGATAAGTTTTTGCTTTTCTGTGTGATGACAGCCCACAAATACGACAATCAACAGCCTTCATGTAAGAATCATTATCCTCCTTTGACTCAGTCTTAGGAATGTAGTTGTTGTAAGGCTTATCAACCTCCCACGAAAGTTTCTCGAGTTCAGTGAACAGCCATATTGCAGGATTATCCATGACATATAATTTGTGATGGCTAAGACATGAATCATAAAGACAATACAACTTGGCACACAGCCGCATATGGCACGTGTTTTTCTGTGAAGATAGTCTTTGAGTCTGTAGGGTCGCCTTCACAGCGTGTCACAGTAGCAAGGAGGCATTTGAAACCAGCGTAAACTACAAAGGGACATCATTCCTGGTGGTGGGCGCTCTTAAACTTTAGGGATTTGTTTTCCTCTGAAGGCATCACAACACATATCGGTTTCCTGGTAGAGCAAATCAACTTGATGGTTTGCTAAAAACTCGCTTGCGGGAAAGGCATTCCTCGCCTGTGGAAAAGGCAATCAGACACCTCAAGCAAATATGCTGTTTATGCCCATGTAGAAAATGAAGAGGGATATGTCCCTGATCCAGCAGAAATAATGCGACTTAACTTCTAAGGTCATCAGTCGCCAAGAACATAGAACTAATTAAACCTATCTAACCTAAGGAGATCACACACATCCATGCCCGAGGCAGGATTCGAACCTGCGACCGTAGCGGTCGCTCGGTTCCAGACTGGAGCGCCTAGAAACGCATGGCCACTCCCGCCGGCGACATTGATATGTAGTGTTGGCAGAAGAGCCAACACCGTGTTGCGAATGGAGGGCGAAATGCACGCGTTTTAACTCACGCAGGCTGGCGTGACAAGGGAAGAACTATACTGACGTGAGGTCTGGAACATGACAAGGAATTAGCATTTAGAAAGCGGATGTAATTAGTTTGATACTTAACTTTAATCCATTAATGATGAACGTCGCTCTTGACGGTACATGATTCACGCCTTGCTAGGTCGTAGCGAATGACGTAGCTGAAGGCTATGCTAAACTGTCGTCTCTGCAAATGAGAGCGTAAGTAGACAGTGAACCATCGCTAGCAAAGTCGGCTGTACAACTGGGACGAGTCCTAGGGAGTCTCTCTAGACTAGACCAGCCATGTGGCGGCGCTCGGTCTGAATCACTGATAGTAGCGACACGCGGGTCCAACGTATACTAACGGACCGAGGCCGATTTAAAGGCTACCACATAGCAAGTGTGGTGTCTGGCGGTGATACCACATTCCTCCCCCGCAAATCGGCGGACGGTTGTGGTATAAGGCATCCACCCGCCGTGGGGAGGACGCCATGTTGACGTATGCGACGAGGTGGGGAGCCTAACAACAGGCGAGGCTGTGCCACCCGCACCCTGCCATTCGGACCGCAAGGGGAGTTAGAGAACGCCTGAAAACCTACCCAGGGTGCACGCCAACATGCGGTGTATGCGCCCGTAGAGAGACAGGAGGGGCCGAAGGGTCGACCTCCATCGGGCTGGGGCACCCGACGGGCGAAGACGACATATGGTACGGAGCGAGCGAGAGTTCCATGTCGGACGACACCTGGTCCCGGGGAGCGATCAGCGGCGCATGACCCAGGGGGGCGCCCGGCGGCTGCAGCGACGCATCCACTGCGGGAGTCGCCGGCGGGAGAACAGGCGGCGGTGGCGGCGGCGGCGGCGGCGGCGGCGCGTCGCCATGGGGCAAAATGGAAGCCAGCGTCGGTAACACCGGGGCCTGAGGCGAGCCAGTAGATGGGTCCCGGGGGCGCTGACCGGATGGCACGTCGCCTGGGGCAAAAGCAGGTGTCTGCCGCTGCACAGGAACCTGATGCGGCGGATGTAGCAAAGACATCAAGGTTCGATGATGACGACCGTGGAGCAACTCAGCCGGCAAGCGACCATCTCGGAGCTGAGAGCGATACGAGGAAAAAAGAGCAATAACGCGTCCTCCCGAGAATGTGAATCTTTCAACTTCAACATCTGTGACTTGAAAGTCCTGACCAATAGTTCAGTGGCACCGTTTGACTGGCTCACTCGGCGCGGACGTCAGATGTTGAATACCATTGGCCTTGCAGAATGACTGAAATTCTGCGGACATGAATTGTGGGCCATTGTCGGAAACAATTGTCTGTGGAAGACCTTCAATGCGAGAGATAGCAGATAACGCTTCGATGGTGGCAGATGATGTTGTGGATGACATCTGGATAAAAAAAGGAAAATTACTGAAAGAATCTATCACTACCAACCATTGAACATTCCAGAATGGACCAGCAAAATCGATGTGTAGCGTTGCCAAGGGAAAGTGGCTTTTGGCCATGCAAAGAATTTCTGCCGTGGTGCTGATTGTTGTTTGACACACACCTTGCAAGAAGAGCACATAGTCGTAATGGCGGCATCGATTCCGAACCAAGTACAGTGCCAACGAGCAAGTTGTTTCGTTCTCACAACACCCCAATGTCCTTGGTGGAGAAGCTTTAAGACAGAGGACTGTAACGAACGTGGGACCACGACCCTGGACTGATCATCATCAGAACGCAACAGCAAAACACCACGGCGAACAAAAAGTCTCTCCTTGTGAGCAAAAAATCGGCGAACCAACGTGTCCCCGATCCGTGACTTTGACTATGGCCATTGCGTAGCAACAAAACGCAGAACGGTAGCAAGGACAGGGTCGGCAGTTGTGGCTGTAGCTACACGACGAAAATCAATCGGAAACGATTCGACCACGTCATCGGTTTCCGAATCAATGAACGTGCAAGCAAGTTCGGAGGAGTCGAAAGCCCTATCCTCAGCAACAGGCAAACAGGACAACGCATCGGCGTTTCCGTGCTTAGCAGTGGACCGATACAAGATATCGTACCGGTGCTGCGATAGGAAATAGACCATCGAATGAATTTCTGAGCTGTACTTTGAGGTACAGGATTGTCAAAGGTTTGTGGTCTGTGATTATGGTAAAGGGACGACCATACAAGTAGTCATGAAACTCAGTTACACCAAATACGAGAGCCAATGCTTCTTTCTCTATCTGTGAAACATTTCTTTGCGCAGACGAGAGCAATTTGGACGCAAAGCCAATAGGGCGATCGTGCGAGCCATCTTTGTGCGCAAGCACAGCACCGATCCCGAAATCCGTTGCATCCACCATGAACAAAAGGGGCTTCTGGGGATCGAATGGCGTAAGGCAAGTATTGGAAAGCAACGCCGATTTCAACTGGCGAAAGGCGCGTTCGCATTCCGTCGTCCAGACGAACGGAACACCTTTACGGCGTAAGCGATGAAGCGGAGCTGAAATGGAAGACGCATGCGGCACAAATCTGTGATAATAGTTGATTTTTCCCAGCACACTCTGTAGCTGCTTCAGATTCTGCGGCGAAGACAAGTCTTGTAGGGCATGGAGATGCATGGGACTTGGATGTATGCCCCGGGAATTGAGTACATGTCCCAGGTATGGCAAGTCACTAGCAAAAAACACACATTTGTCCTTCTGTAAGTGAAGACCATTTTGTCGCAAGACCTGAAATAATGTTCTGAGATTGGCTAAATGTTCTTCTTCCGTCTTTGCGGAGATCACAATATCGTCCAGATAGTTTGCTGCATTAGGGACCGATGCACAAAACGTTTGTAAATATTGCTGAAACAATGCGGGGGCGGATGCACACCCGAATGGCAGTCGTTTGAATTGATACAAACCAAGGTGCGTGTTAACCACCAAAACGCACTGGGATTCTTCGTCCACCGGTATTTGCAAGTATGCATCTGCTAGGTCCAACTTCGAAAAATATTTGCCTGGGCACAGTTTGTCAGAAAGACCTTCCGGGCTGGGAAAGGAAAAGTTGCAATCACAAGTTGTGGATTCACTGTTGCCTTGAAGTCCACACAAATTCTCAATTTTCCCGAAGGTTTTGGCAAAATTACTAAGGGTGATGCCCAGAGAGAAGCCTGCACACATTCAATTTCACCTTGTGATTCCAAATCGTGTAATGATTTTGCGACCTCATCACGCAATGCGTAGGGAACATTGCGCGCTCTGAAAAATTTCGGTTGCGCGTTTACTTTCAGTTCCAAATGTGCTTTATAGTTCTTAGCGCAACAGAGGTCTGGTGCAAAATTGTCTGCAACTTCTTCACATAGACGAGAAACACAGGTGAAGGCACAGTCTGGTTCACTGACAGGACCTGATTTACTATAGACGAGTTAAACAACTGAAATGAATCGAAACCAAACAAGTTCACTGCAGAAGAAGAATGAAGAGCCAACACCGTGTCACGAATGGAGGCCGAAATGCACGCGCTTTAGCTCACGCAGGCTAGCGTGAGAAGGGAAGAACTATACTGACGTGAGGTCTGGAACATGACAAGGAATTAGAGCTTAGAAAGCGGACGAAATTAGTTTGATACTTAACTTTAATCCATTAATGTTCAACGTCGCTCTTGACGGTACATGATTCACAATATTATCTGTTCAGAATACATATGGCGCCTTGCTAGGTCGTAGCAAATGACATAGCTGAAGGCTATGATAAACTGTAGTCTTTGCAAATGAGAGCGTACGTAGACAGTGAATCAACGCTAGCAAAGTCGGCTGTACAACTGGGCCGAGTCATAGGGAGTTCTCCAGACTAGACCTCCCGTGTGGCGGCGCTCAGTCTGAATCACTGATAGTGGCGACACGCGGGTCCATCGTATACTAACGGACCGCGGCCGATTTAAAGGCTTCCACCTAGCAAGTGTGGTGTCTGGCAGTGACACCACATAATATATGTTTTCTTGTTAGCTATATCTTCAGGAAGCTTGATACAGCTAGATGCTCCATTGAATGAATCCTGGACATGGGTATGGATGTTAAGAGTAGGGGGATAAAGGGGGCACCACCCCACGCTGCATTGTTGCCAAATTTATTCAAGATGGCGGTGATGACGTCATCCAAGATGGCGGCATGTAGACTTGGTAACATCGCATGACGTCATCCAAGATGGCGGCTTTTGGCGGCAAAATAGTCCAATTGTGCTACATCCACTAACCTAACCTTCAGAAAAAGTGGCGGGAAGTTTGAATTTTGGCGGGAAAATAGTCCAATTGCGCTACGTCCACTAACCTAAGCGTCCAGAAGAAAAAATTCATTATCATTTATTATTATTTATTATTGTTTATATCATGCACATGTGTGTGAAATCCAAATGTGTTAGTTCATGCCCTTGCCACCAGAGGAACCACCGTGACATCATTAAAGATTGATGATTTTGGCGGGAAGAAAGCCAATTGTGCTACCTCCACTGAACTACCATTACCATTCTCCTGCACATTCAGTCTTTGCTCAGCTGTCGTTGCCATGTGTTCGATCATAGATATTGATGTGGGTGATAGAGCAGCCTTCAATAACTGCATTTCATGTAGACATTCGAGGGAGGACTGTAGCCACAGTTCACTACATGAGGTGTGGAAGCTTATGATAATGGAGGAGTGTCGGAGCAATAAGTACAAGAATTCCGTTCAGCAGATTTCGGCAATGCAGAGGGATGGAGCTAGGATGCACCCCGTAACCAGCATATGCTCATGTGCTTGCGCAAACTGCAGGCATATTTACCATCAAACATTCACGCTTCCAAAACGCAAGAGATGTTCAGTTCACGCAAATTCACTTCGGCGTAAGCATATTCGTATACAACGTATATACCATTGAAGCCCATCCTCCAGAATGTGTTCAATCGATGAGTTATTGGTGTTCGACCACGATGAGTTTAACAGCAGTGTAGTTTGCAAGCATAAAGCTGAGGACTGTCCCCATAACCTCCTACATGCTGAATGGAAACGTACATTAATCCTGGAACATATGAACAGGAACACAGTCCTCCAAATAAATTCCCTCCAACGAAATGCTTTAAAAATGCATTACCGATCTCATGGAAACATCTGCTACTGTTGGAACTGTCTACCTTTTCTAAAGCCCACGTGTAAGCTCCCAGCCTACAAGAGACGACTGCCTCCGATCCAGCAGAGCGACAAACTGATATAGTTCACGAGTTGTCTGCTAGAGGGCACTTCGATAGGTCACGTGTTCACCTTATTCAACCAACAGCAGCACAGCATCATGATGTAGTTGGCATCTATATAAGGAGGACTCAGCAGCTCCTCCATCTCTGTTCCAGTCGGTCAAGATGAAGCGTCAGTCACCGCCACAACAGAATAGGAGGAGGAGCAAGCAGCACCAGAAAAGTAAGTCCTCAAATTATTATTATTATTATTATTGCTATTATTATTATTTCTCTACCAACATCACATCATTTCTTATGGATATTCGTCTTGGTCCTCCAGCAGCTCCGCCCGTGACGCCAGCATCAGCAGGTCCCAGCATGTCCCAGTCCACACACGTGAAGGTCTCGGACTCGTCCACGCAGGATCCTGTAGCTCAGCTTCTCAGCATGCTGGAGCAGAAAAGCCAGGTGTTAATGTCGGTGCCAGAGGCTGCGTTTGACAGGGCTTCACAGTACCGGGCTCCTTCGTACGCAACGTCCACTGATCATAATCTCACAAGGGACATCCCCCCATCAGTGCAAGCACAGCAGGCTAACAGCGCTGGTGTAGATGTCGTGGATGAGAAGATACCAACCACCGCTTCACCTCATCCTTTATTACTCACATCAAGCTATGTGTTAACAGTTAGTGGTTCAAAACTTATCCATGTAGGAGTTCAAGTTTCACAATACGGTAGCCTCTCAACTGTGTTAGTGCTGGAAAATGTGCTCAAAAATACTAAAGTGAAATTTTCTGACTACGAGTGGGATGAACTGTGTCATTTAAAAACACAAATCAAGAATCATATGACTACCGAATATTATCCATCCCACTCCTACCAGGACATGTACTGTGGTAGTCTAACTGTGAGTATTGTATCAATGTATGATGAAGCTACACTAAAAATTAAAAGTGCTCATGGTTATAGTATTTTCATGCATCACGCCACTGTTGATAACTTGTTCAGTTTAGACATGGCTCAGACTAGTACGATAGAGAGACTAAATATATGGTGCCCATATGTTGAGGCAGTGTACACCGACGTCATTAACTCGCTTCACACATGTAGCATCCACATAGATGATATAGAACATTGTTTTAGTATGTGTATAACACCAGTGCCCAAGTCTTGTGCTATTCCTCGAATAAGTGTTGAAAATGTCGAACTCAAATTTACTGATGGAATACCGGACTATTGTAATTCACCCATAACGTTACGAGATATACATGCTGAATTTCAAGCATACAAGGAGCCGCTATTTCCCAAATACTATACTTCTGCTGCACCACTTAAAAAGAATGTACTGATTTTTTCTCATGCTGATCATATTTGTAAATATTTTAATAAATAAATATATTATTTTATAATATTTAATTTGTCATTGCGTGTTCTTTATTTGCCAACACAAAATGTCACCTACGTTAATCTATATGACTGCCTTCCTTTTAAATATACCACCTCGAGTTCATTCTATTGTGTAGCCGCTGTAGCTCAGTTGGTAAGATGACTGCGCTATACTGACTACACACAAACACATATTTTTAATCGTATAAAAGCGTATTCCACACATTAACCTACCACAGTAGGTATCATGGCGGTCTGGGTGAAACACCCTCACCTCTAGCGCTTTGTTGTAGGTGACTGGTCCTGTGATGATGACCAAGACCAGAAGACCAACAAGAATGGACCACTCATTCCCGACAGCATACGAACTATAATTGTAGGTCTATCCAGCTGCGGTAAGACAAATGTCCTCATGGCTCTGTTAACGCACTTAGACGGAGTCCGCTTCGAGCACCTTTTCGTCTTCTCCAAAACACTCTTTCAGCCCAAGTACCAGTTACTGAAGAAAATATTAGATAGAGTAGATGGTGTAACGTACAGAGCCTTCAGTGAAAGCGACGACGTCCCCCCACCTGAAGAGGTAAAGCCTAACACAGCGTTCATATTTGACGATGTCGCTGTTGAAAAACAAGTTCAAATCCGTAAATATTTCTGCTATGGCCGTCATATGGGTGTTGATGTATTTTATCTGAGTCAAACGTATCCAGGATCCCAAAACAGCTGGTGAGGGACAACGCAAATCTCATTATAGCATTCCAACAAGACAACCTCAATTTAAAGCACATTTACCATGCTCACGTAGGGACCGACATGTTGTACAATCAAATTTGTAAAGATATGTGCTGATTGCTGGAACCACTCACAATACGGATTTCTCATTATTGATAAAACCCGTAAACTACATGACGGTAGGTATAGCCGGAACTTCCAAGACTTTCTCCATATATAAACGTACGAAAATACCTTATCCCATCAGTTAATATTTTACCATGGACAAATTCGCACGCATGGCGGACGCTCAGTCTGAGAGGTTAGGTGTGCAAAGACAGAGTCCCCGAATGTACACCTATATCAAATTTAAAAATCTTGAGTCCAGACTACTTAAAGTTGTAAGGGAATTAAAGGACACCCAGAAACTTCTTGCCATTAACCAAAACCGGATAGAGAACAGAATTAGCGCAACTGAGGGCGTGATAGAAGCCGAGGCCATTGTTATTGAAGAAGGTGGTGTAGGAAAAAAGGAGAAGAAGAAGTACACCAAAGCATATATTAAACCACGTGATATTCAGAGCTCTGATTAGTATCCATCGAGATGTCGACACAACATAAAGTCATTCAGGCGCGCAAAGCAGTTCGAGAGAAATTACGTTTGCTGAAGTTGGGGCATATAGATCGCGAGCAAACACTAAATGAAACTTTTAAACCTGTTACCGAATCTATCACCAAGATAGCTTTTCATAATAATGACCTAATCGCAGAATTCACCAACCAGTATCCGACCGTTGAGATAGATAAAACATTTGGTGTCAGCACGGCGAGACCGTACATGGTGGGCTCTCAAACTGTAACATTATCCGATAGCACAATACGCATCGGGGATACAGAGTTTAAAAGAACACCTGGCTTAATGAACCTAATCTTACTAAGGCCATCAAAAAACTTAAAATATTAAGCCGATGATCGCGAAGTCTATCGGGAAATAATTAACTTGACTGATCTGTACAAAAATCCCGATGGAACACTGAAAAAGGCTGAAAACTCTAAATACACTACCATTATACAACCTTTACTCAATGAGCAAACTAAAAGCGTCGGTGAGGGTGTAGACTTTCAGCGTAAAGGAGTGAGCAATCAAGTCCCACAGTATATATATTACGATGACCCAGATGAACTAATAGACAGACTTCGACTGTTGATGGCTTCGGCTGCTTCAGGCAATACAGCTCATTCGATTGAGGTTGTATCCATAATCTCAGAGCTTCGAGAGAGACGTATCATCAAATAAGTATGGAAACCGTTGGTCAAGAACTGCACAAACCAGCACGCAAAACATATCCCCGTAGACATGTCATGATTAAAGGGCTGGATGACCTCTGGCAAGCTGATCTTGTAGATATGAATCGATATCCACCTCATAATAATGGATTGAAATACATTTTAATGGTTATTGATACATACTCTAAATTCACCTGGGCATTACCAGTGAAAACGAAACCAGTAGAGATATTGCTGTGGTGTTTGAGAGTCTGCTGCAGACAGGAACAAATCGATGCCCGACCAATCTTCAAACCGATCACGGTGGGGAGTTTTACAATGACCATTTCAAGATTGTGATGGCGCGGTATGGCATACACCACTACTCCACGTTTACCCACTTTAAAGTTAGTATCATCGAGCCGTTGAACAGAACAATCAAAGCTCAAATGTGGATGTAGTTTAATCTTCGCGGTTCGTACAAGTGGGTCGATATCCTCCCACAGATAATTGCAAAGTATAATCGAACCAAACATAGTACAATAAAAATGAGACTGATTGATGTATGCAATAATTCACTCATGGACACAGTATATTTAGGGATTAAAATGCTCGACCCTTGCAAACAGAGGTTCGATATAGGTGACTTAGTACGTATTTCAAAACACAAGACCGCGTTCGAGAAATCGTACTTACCAAATTGGTCGGGTGAGATATTCACAGTGTCCAAAGTGCAGAGAACCCACCCTAGGACATATACCTTAAAGGACGGCAAGGGCGAAGAAATTGCAGGATGCCTTTACACGGAGGAATTGCAGAAGAGTTCTGCACCAGATGTATTTCTCATCGAGTGGGTGATAAGACGTAGTGGGAATAGAGCACTGGTTAAATGGCTAGGATTTCCATCATCAGAAAACAGTTGGATCGAAGCTGATATGTTAGTATGAAACGGGGAGAGTAGACCTCTATCTCCCCAGTAGTGTACCATGCACGATAGGAGGCACATCATAATAAGAGGCGGGGATGGTGTTCTCGACAAGTTGCCTGTTGAATTGCACATTCCCAGATATAACTTCTGTGGGCCTGGAACAAAGCTTCAGAAGCGCCTGGTATGAGGCGATAAAGGTATTAACCTACTAGACGAAGCCTGCCTTGAGCACGACATTGCATACGCATCAGGGGGTGACTCCTTTGATGAACGAATGGCTGTAGAGAATTCTGTGGGGGTGGTGAATGATTTCACTAGCGCCCCTAGTAGCTGAAAGCTGAACTAGTCAGATGGTTCCTGGACATGGTGGAGGGCTGAGTATTTTATAATTTATAAAACTATACACAAATAATTCATAGTATCAGTGAAGATCTTATTTAGATTAGAGATAGGATGATAGTGAGATCATTATGTGTGTGTTAGGATGAATGATTATTATTATTATTATTACTATTATTATTATTGTTATTATTATTATTATTACTATTATTATTATTATTATTATTATTATTATTATTATTATTATTATTATTATTATTATTATTTAAAAGTATGTTATATAGGCGTAATTGGAGGTTGATGGTATTAAGAATGGTGCTGAAGGTAATGTTTTTGGAGATGAATATTGTTGGCTATTTTTTTATTGGCGAGAAGTTTATGGTAGGGAGCGAATATATTTTGAATGAATAAAGGGGAGGTTAAGTATTTTGGGAACATATAGAATTTGAGTGAGTTGATAGGTATGTGAGTTGAGAAGTTTGCTGGGAGCATCCGACAGCTCCCGCATGTCCCGTGATATTGACTTGTTAATTTCTTTTATTTGAGTTGAGAGCTTCATGTTAAATTGACTTGCGGAGGTACATATCATGATGGGAGCGACGGTTAACGCGTATGTGTTTGTTTTTGCGAAGATCCTGGATTAGGTAATCAGGGTATGTTGGGTGAATAATGAGAATCGGGTGATCAGTTAACTTAGTGAGAGCATTCTTTGTCCCACAGAGCCACGTGGTCGATCGCCCGTTGTGACATCAAGGAAGTTTCCAACTCGGAAGCAAACATTCCAGTTCGAGCGTGTCTGTTCCTGTCTATCGGTGAGAGAATTGCAGAGTTTATGGGGCGAGAGTGTAGTTTGTGCTACATCATCACACGTGCTTGTGGCGCCGCGGAGTCGCGGGCATGTGGCGTGAGGGTGGTTTGGACAAAGCAAGTGTGTCGGTTCCTGTCTGTCGGTGCTGGGAATTTGCGAACTTTAGGACCGATATAGCTTTTAGTGTGTCATGTGATAGAACTTTCCAAACATCTCGGGTGGTTGTGTGATGTAGGTATCGGCAGGTTGGAACCTGTCCAGAAAAAAAAAGAAATTGGGGTGGAACGTGTCCTTTGTACGGCACGCGGTCGACAGGAGACATCATGTCCGGAGTTAAGTGCTCGCGGGCACGGCCGACCGTTTGTGGGGGGACCCTCAGGCGCTGCTCGCCGCCGCATGGAATTATTTAATATAGCGAGGTGGTGAGGGTGAATTAGCGAGCGTTATCGCGACGAGCAAACGCGCTGTTATACGGTCATGGTGGATTCCACTGTCGGTCAAACACTGGCGCTAAACGAATCCTTTGTATGGCACACAGTCGACAGGAAACATTGTGTCCGGTGTGTTAAGTGCTCGCGGGCGCAGCCGACCATTTGTGGCGCTGCTCGCCGCTCGTCGCTGCCTGGCGTGCTGGCCGTGAGGGGCTGTGCGAGCACCGTAAACTGCTTGACGTCAGCTGGCCAGGGAGCGGGCTCAGCCGGCAGCGCGTACGTCAGCGGCGCTCTGGAGTTTCACTGTGTGAGCATGGAGAAGTCAGTTGGGACACACCTGCATGACCATAATGTCTGAAATAAAGAGTCATTTTTCAGGTATTTACAGATGGCTATGTCCGTCGCATGAATGGAGGGTGTGTAACGTAAGCGGGGCAGTGGCACAGCAATTGTACAGTTATTACATGTGTGCGAGAGCGAGTCAATTAGTGGGTGTTCTATTGCGGTTCAAAGGTGCTGTTATATAGTCATGGCGGATTCCACTGTCGAGCAAACTTTGCCGCCAAAAGTGTAGCATTGCGATCTCGCTCGCACAGGGACACGTGGCGAATGGCTGTATGAGGTCGGCATCGACAGGTTTGAACGTGGTGCCGGAAGTGTTGCAGGGAAACGGCCGACAGTTGTGTGATTCAGCTCCGAGGGAGTCAATTTCGGCGGGAAACGTGTGGAGGGAACGAATGCACGTGGTGAGCGGACAAGGGGCCGCTGTGACGTCAAACTCCACAAGATCCAGTGTGTCCAGCGAAAACATGTTTACGACATAGGAGAGGGCTCGCCCCCCTCGCTAGTGGCCAGCCGCCTCATGTGACAGGCGTACGCAGTGACTCCGCACGCTGGCCACGGGGTGGCGAGGATTTGAAGTAATTCAGTTGAAGTGCAAACGTGGTGACTGTACTGCGATATCAAAGATATGTGTGCTGACTGTGTTGGAGAACAAGTGATGACCATACTGCTTGAAATAAAGTCTTCAGTCCCTTCCCCCCTGCAAAATCAAAGGACGTGAATTACGTTACTATAAGTGCAGTTTATTATTTGACGCGATTATGATAGGCTACCAGTGAAAAAAAGATAAGTGACAGAGAAAGCTCATACATGTAATCAATTATTGTGTTGGGGATTTGAACTTGTGATAGCTTTTTGTTATGGATGTAAGGAGAATGGCTTTCTCACCAAGAAAATCGGACATCTTGAATAAATAATAAGTGATAATAATACATAGAAGTACAGTTTCGAGAGAATATCGTGTTGGAATTTGAATTTGGTGCAATTGTCTAGTGGAGGTAGGCCTATAATAATAAATGATAATAAATGATAATGAATGATAATGAATAATAAAGAATGACAATGAATGATAATGAATGTTAATAAATGATAATGAATGTTAATGAATGATAATCAATAATAATAATAAAGACAAGTATGATCTTTGCATGCATTATCCTGTTGGAATTCAAACTTCCCGCCATTTTTTTTCTTCTGGAAGCTTAGGTTAGTGGACGTAGCACAATTGGGCTATTTTTCCGCCAAAATCAAAATTGTCACCACTTTTTCTTGAGGTTAGGTTAGTGGACGTAGCACAATTGACCTATTTTCCCGCCAAAAGCCGCCATATTGGATGACGTCGTGCGATGTTGCCAAGCCTACATACCGCCATCTTGGATGACGTCATTGCCACCATCTTGAATAAATTTGGCAACAATGCAGCATGGGGTGGTGTCCCCTTTGTCCCCCTACTGTTAAGGTGTATTTCTTGGCTGAGGAACTCTCTCTCCAGCAGCGTAAGACATGTTCCGAGAATCCCTGCTGCATCTTTGTAGCCCCCTGGTGGGTTCTCAATTCACGAGAATGAGAGTTGCTCGTCAGAAGGGTCCTAAATCATCATGTACTTTAGCTCTTGCATGTATCTGGTGCAGATCACTATTAGGATGGGAGAGGGAACTGCTGCCAACCACAGAAAAACTATAACTAGTTGAAGCAGCACTTACCCCTGCTCCAGATGATAGTGGTGGTAGTACAAGTCAGGGGTGTCTACATCAGGCCAATGGGTGCAGTCAGGCTGTGGTGAGACAGGTCAACGAGACGGTTGCTGTTGGGATGGAGATGGCGCCCCAACAACTGGTGGTAATCTCTACCATGGACCCCAGAGGAGGGTGGTGGTGGCAGAGGCTGCAGCAGTGGGATCTGAGGCTGCAGAATCTGCGGCAGTGGGGGCTGCAGCAGTGGAAGTGGTGGCAGTGTGTGGCGAAACAAGCGTATCATTTGAGAGATACAAAGGCGTGCGAATGTTCTGGGACTTACCCTAGTTCACTGCCAGCCTCGCCATGTCACCACAACGCGTGTGTGTGTAGCACACAAGTATTTCACCATAATTTAAGTTTGAAATTAAAATTTAAAGTTGCTTTCCCAAACTTTGTCAACAAAGGATTTAGTATATTAATGTTTAAACTACCAAATCACAGTCTGATCAGATGAATATTTTCCCAAAACAAATCGTTTTAAGAAAAAATTAAGTGGCGCTATATAATAAATCTAGGAACCCAAAGACTGGTCGTGATGTGCAGATGTGTGTCAAAATTAACTAGTACAAGTCTCAACGTGATTAAAAAGTAAATTGGTCAGAATCCACATATTTAAGACAAACTGAAGGCGATAAATATTAGACTTAGAAATATGAAACTTTTAATGAAGCTTCAGTTTAGTATATAAGCATTAATTATGTAACTCCTTTGAGCTACCTCTGATAGTTCTCCAGTAATTTGCTGAAAACTAAATTTGGAGCAAAAATGTCCTTATTTGTAGTGGATTAAGTATCTGTTATACAAATGTCAGGAAGTTTTGGTTACAGCACGTGATAAAACGTATTAAATAATAGAGCTATAACAAGTTTCAAGGCCTAGATGTCACTAATAACAAATACAAGGTCTCTTATAGTTGTAGTTCAGAGGTCATGTTCTACTGTTAGTTCTGTTCTAAAATTCTAGACGTTAAAGGCTAAATGTAGGCAAGCTAAAACTTTTCTATGATTTTATCCAACTTAACTAGATTCAGACAAAAATTATAAAGATTCTAGAGTGATTCATGACGTTCTTATAAAATGTTATGTATCCGAGAAAGCGGCCGTTTAGAGTCTGCGCGTGGGCATAGAGCAGATGACAGCAGGTGTTCCTTTGGTTGTCCACTTCGCCAGAATATAAATACAGCCTGGGAGGGAAGACTAGTCTTCACTTCACACCCAGCCACTGTACAAACAGCGTCAGTCAAACGCAAGAGTACACGATGCCTCGGATGAAGCCACAGGCAGACCACAACTAAATTCATGTATTCAGCACAAATAGGAAGTGAAATCGCAAGGACGTACACCGTCCTGCATTGCTTAGATTTCGTGAAAGTAACTCTGCCTTGTTCAGATGCACTGAAGATGGCGGTAATGACGTCATCCAATACGACAGCGTGTAGACTTGGCAGCAGTGCATTAAATCATCCAAGATGTTGACTGTGATGCCATTCAAGATGGCGGATTTTGGGGGGAAGTTTGAATTTTCATGGGAAGAAGGACACCTCCACTAACATAACTCCCCCCTCCCCTAGAAAAATGACAGAAGTTCAATTTCCAAAAGGATAATGCATCACACCATCGTAATCTGTACTAAGCTAAGAAAGTCTTGGGAAGATAGCTCGCTTGGCCTACCTCCACTAACCTAACTCACCTGACCGCCACTTCTTCCTATGAACTGACGCCAAGTTTGAATTCTGGCGGTAAACAAAGGTCAATTCACGTGTTTCTAATAACCAAAGAAAATGGCGTGAAAGAAAGGACACTTGGACTAACCTGAGTCACCTGACTACTACCTCCTCCTAAGGATTCGTGGGAAAAGGACTCAGACTTAAACAATTCCGTGAGGCACGGCCATCTGGTGTGTTCACCACGAGGTCTGGACTCCAACTGACTTAGTACACATCGCCACCACCAGAGGGCGCACTCATCTGTGATGTAATCCAAGATGGCGGCAAACAGTGCGTTCACCACAAGGTCCACACTCCAACTGACTTCACAGTGCCACCAGAAGAGGGCGCCATCGTCAAAGATGGCGGCCATGACATCAGGTGATGATGCAAGTACCATTATCCAAGATGGCGGCAAACAGTGTATTCGCAACCAGGTCTGGACATAATATCCACTACCGGCACCAGAGGGCACTACTGTGCTGTCAGCTGATGACGCAAGTACCATTACGCAAGATGGTGGCTGATGATGCAAGTACCATTACGCAAGATGGAAGCACCTAGGACCGCTTGGTCACAACGGCCACCTATGTTTGACATCGAGATGAATGTGAAGGATAGCGCAGCTTTCAATAGCTGCATTACATGTAGACATTCGATGGAGGACTTTAGCCACAGTTCACTACATGAGGAATAGATGAATATGATAATGGAGGAGTTTAGGACGAATAAGTACAAGGATTCTGTTCATCAGATTGCGACAGTGCAGAGGGATGGAGACAGGATGCATCTCGTAACCAGCACATATACATGCACATGTGCAAACTGCTGAGATAGTCATCTTGAAGCATCCACTCTCCTAAAATGCAAGAGACGTGCAGTTGGTGTCAATTCTCTTCAGTGTAAGCACATTCGTATATGCCATATATACTGCTGAAGAGCATCTGCTCACCCCTGTCCTCGTGGTCGTGCTGAGTGTGTTCTATCAATGAATTATTGGTGTTTGAACGGGACGAGTTAAACAGCTATGTTGCTTGTAAGCATACAGCTGAGGACTGACCCCATAGCCTCCTTCATGTAGAAAGGAAGTGCGCATTATGCTTGAACATATGAAGAGGAAGAATACGGATATGCAAATAAATGCTTTGCAATGAGATGCTTTAAAGATGCATTACCCAACTCATAGGAACATCTGCTACTGTTGGAACTGTCTGCCTTTTCAAAAAGCACCATATAAGCTCCCAACCCACAAGAGATGACTGCCTCCAATCCAGCAGATCAAAGATCTGATCTAGTTCACAAGCTCGTCGCTAGAAGGCACTTCGAGAGGTCACGTGATCATACGATTCAGCCAATAGGAACATGACATCATAATGACATAGGTGGATGATATATAAGGAGAACTCAGCAGGTACTCGATCTCTGTCCCGGTCAGTCAGTCAGTCAAGATGAAGTGTCAGTCACCACATCAGCAGCAGCAGCAGGAAAGTAAGTTTCTATTTCTAAATATTTTTAATATTATTTTTATTAGTTCTGTAGCAGCAGCATATAATGCTTATGAATATTCTTCTTTGTCCAGTAGCTGCACCCGTGACGTCAGTATCAGCAGGGTTCAACCTGTTGGGGTCTGCACACATGGTGGCCTCAGACTCTTCCACTCAGGATCCTGTAGTGCTGCTTCTCAGCATGCAGGAGCAGGATAGCGAGGTGGTAATTTCAGTGCCAGAGACTGTGCTTGAGGTGGCTTCACCATCAGTGCAAGAACAGCTGGCTTACCATGCTGGTGTGGATGTTGTGGATCAAAAGATACTGACCCCCAGTGCACCGCAACCTTTACTATTCGCCTCATGCTATGTGTTAACAGTTAGTGGCTCAAAACGTCTTCATCTAGGACTTGAAGTTTCACAAGACGGTAGTCTGTCAACTGTGTTAGTGCTCGAAAATGTGCCGAAAAATATTAAATTGCGGTTTTCAGATTATGTGTGGGATGAAATCAGTCACGTAAAAACATACATCAAGAAGCTTATGTCTACCAAATACGCTCCATCCCTCTCCTACCAGTACACGTACTGCGGCAGTCTAACTGTGCATATTCTATCAATGTATGACTATGCTACACTAAGAATTAAATGTATTGAGGGTGACAGTGTTTTCATGCAGCACTCGACTGTTGATAACTTGGTCAATCTAGACATGGTGTTAACTAATACTATAGAGAGAGTAAATAGATGGCGTCCATATGTTCAAGCTGTATCCAGTGCCATCATTAACTGGCTTCGCACATGCAGCATTCACATAGATGATATAGATCGTTGTTTTACTACCTGCATAACTGCAGTACCGAAGTCTTGTGCTATTCCTCGAATAGATGTTGAAAATGTTGAACTCAAACTTAGTGATGGCATACCAGGCTATTGCATTGCGCCGATAACATTACGCGATATACGTTGTGAATTTGAGAATATAAGAAGTGGCTATTTTTCTAATACTGTACTGCTGCTGCACCGATTAAAAAAGAATTAGTAATTTTTTCGATGTTGATGATAATTGTAGGTGGTGAATAAATAAATATATTTACAAGCTTAAATTTGTTTTTGTGTTTTTATGTCTCTAGATAAAATGTCACACACGTTTGTGCACATTAGTACACATCAGTGAACGTTAGTCCATGTTAGTATACATTAGTACACGTTTATTTGCATTAATGTATGTGACACTTCCCTTGAAATATACCACTTGGAGTACTTTCTGTCATGTAGCTGTTGTAGCTCAGTTGGGAAGGTGACTGGGCTATAGAGGCTACACAAACGCACATATTGTTTATCATATAAAAGCCCATTTCACGCCAGTACCTAGCACAGTAGGTATCAAGGCAGGTTGGTTGAAGCACCCTCGCAGCAAGGACTTTGTTTTAGGTGACTGGTCCTGTAATGATGATGAAGACCAGAAGAGGGTACAAGGGATAAGTCCCTGCAGTCACACTACCCTCTGCGCCGTCGATGGTCATTTCAGCAAGATATCCTGGGTTGGAGCCCTAGTCGTGGCACACATTTTCAGCTGTCCCCATTGATGTATATCAACAACTCTCAGCAGCTAAGGGTTTCGATTTAATTATCATTTCATTGTAGAGAAGACGAACGGTCATCCGTGGTATCTGTTCTTTAGGGAGCAGGTAGCATCTTAATATATATAGTTAAAGGCTACCCAGCCATTGACCATCTGTGCAAATGTGCACACTTTGCCCAAACCCTTACAGGACTCGTCAGCTTAGTCTGGCGAGTAATGAGTGAAAGGGCAAATATCTATTCTACATTTACATCCACGTTTATACTCCGCAAGCCACCCAACGGTGTGTGGCGGAGAGCACTTTACGTGCCACTGTCATTACCTCCCTTTTCAGTTCCAGTTACGTATGGTTCGCGGGAAGAACGACTGTCTGAAAGCCTCCGTGCGCGCTCGAATCTCTCTAATTTAACATTCGTGGTCTCCTCGAGAGGTATAAGTAGGGGGAAGCAATATATTCGATACCTCATCCAGAAACGCACCCTCTCGAAACCTGGCGAGCCAGCTACATCGCGATGCAGAGCGCCTCTTTTGCAGAGTCTGCCGCTTGAGTTTCCTAAACATCTCCGTAACGTTATCACGGTTACCAAATAACCCTGTGACGAAACGCGCCGCTCTTCTTTCGATCTTCTTGGATCTTCTCTATCTCCTCCATCAACCCGATCTGGTACGGATCCCACACTGATGAGCAATACTCTAGTATAGGTCGAACGAGTGTTTTGTAAGCCACCTCCTTTGTTGATGGACTACATTTTCTAAGGACTCTCCCAATGAATCTCAACCTGGTGCCCGCCACACCAACAATTAATTTTATATGATCATTCCACTTCAAACCGTTCCGCACGCATACTCCCAGATATTTTACAGAAGTAACTGCTACCAGTGTTTGTTCCGCTATCACATAATCGTATAATAAAGGATCCTTCTTTCTATGTATTCGCAATACATTACATTTGTCTATGTTAAGGGTCAGTTGCCACTCCCTGCACCGAGTGCCTATCCGCTGCAGATCTTCCTGCATTTCGCTACAATTTTCTAATGCTGGAACTTCTCTCTATACTACAGTATCATCCGCAAAAAGCCGCATGGAACTTCCGACACTATCTACTAGATCATTTATATATATTGTGAAAAGCAATGGTCCCATAACACTCCCTTGTGGCACGCCAGAGGTTACTTTAACGTCTGTAGACGTCTCTCCATTGATAACAACATGCTGTGTTCTGTTTGCTAAAAACTCTTCAATCCAGCCACACAGCTGCTCTGATATTCCGTAGGCTCTTACTTTGTTTATCAGGCGACAGTGCGGAACTGTATCGAACGCCTTCCGGAAGTCAAGGAAAATAGGATCTACCTGGGACCATGTATCTAATATTTTCTGGGTCTCATGAACAAATAAAGCGGGTTGAGGCTCACACGATCGCTGTTCCCGGAATAAATGTTGATTCGTACAGAGTAGATTCTGGGTTTCCAAAAACGGCATGATACTCTAGCAAAAAACATGTTCTAAAATTCTACAACAGATCGACGTCAGAGATATAGGTCTATAGTTTTGCGCATCTGCTCGACGACCCTTCTTGAAGACTGGGACTACCTGTGCTCTTTTCCAATCATTTGGAACCTTCCGTTCCTCTAGAGACTTACGGTACACGGCTGTTAGAAGGGGGGCAAGTTCTTTCACGTACTCTGTGTAGAATCGAATTGGTATCCCGTCAGGTCCAGTGGACTTTCCTCTGTTGAGTGATTCCAGTTGCTTTTCTATTCCTTGGACACTTATTTCGATGTCAGCCATTTTTTCGTTTGTGCGAGGATTTAGAGAAGGAACTGCAGTGCGGTCTTCCTCTGTGAAACAGCTTTGGAAAAAGGTGTTTAGTATTTCACTTTACGCGTGTCATCCTCTGTTTCAATGCCATCATCATCCCGGAGTGTCTGGATATGCTGTTTCGATCCACTTACTGATTTAATGTAAGACCAGAACTTCCTAGGATTTTCTATCAAGTCGCTATATATAATTTTACTTTCGAATTCACTGAACGCTTCACGCATAGCCCTTCTTACGCTAACTTTGACATCAGTTAGCATCTTTTTTTTCTGTGAGGTTTTGGCAGCGTTTAAACTTGCAGTGAAGCTCTCTTTGCTTTCACAGTAGTTTCCTAACTTTGTTGTTGAACCACAGTGGGTTTTTCCCGTCCCTCACAGTTTTACTCGGCACATACCTGTCTAAAACGCATTTTACGATTGCCTTGAACTATTTCTATAAACACTCAACATTGTCAGTGTCGGAACAGAAATTTTCGTTTTGGTCTGTAAGGTAGTCTGAAATCTGCCTTCTATTACTCTTGCTAAACAGATAAACCTTCCTCCCTTTTTTTATATTCCTATTAACTTCCATATTCAGGGATGCTGCAACAGCCTTATGATCACTGATTACCTGTTCTGCACTTGCCGAGTCGAAAAGTTCTGGTCTGTTTGTTATCAGTGGGTCCAAGATGTTATCTCCACGAGTCGGTTCTCTGTTTAATTGCTCGAGGTAATTTTCGGATAGTGCACTCAGTATAACGTCACTCAATGCTCTGTCCCTACCACTCGTCCTAAACATCTGAGTGTCCCAGTCTATATCTGGTAAATTGAAATTTCCACCTAAGACTATAACATGCTGCGAAAATTTATGTGAAATGTATTCCAAATTTTCTCTCAGTTACTTACTTACTTGTTCAGCATCACAGAGGCATAATTTACAATATTCTTATCACTATATACTAAAAAAGAAAACAATATAATTCTGCACTATATTAGATATGTTTTTGAGCCACTCTATGGCTCACTGAGTCTATGTATGTCCATGAGTTCAGTACCATAGCCATACACTATGCACACGAGTAGATGGTCCATTGTCTGTATTTCACCGCACTCACATACAGCGCTGTCTGCCAGGCCCCACTTGTTCATCAGGTGTTTACATCTCCCAACACTCGTTCTGACCCGGTTTAGAGCTATCCACACTCTTCTTGGTAGGTTGAAGCCATCAATCTTCTTGTTCGGATCGTGTACTAAATTTTTGTTCTTAAATTCACTTGCCGACCATACTTCGTTCCAGGTCGTTCTCGGCTCAAAGGCTTGTAGTTCTTCACCGATTTTCCAAAAAGGTGATCTGGATTTAAGCCTGTTTGTCGGTGTCAGATCTTGGTGGATAGGGAGGTCCGGGTTGTCTATAATTTTCTTGTAGGTTTTTAGGGCTAGCTGTGATCGCCTGATTTCTGGAGGCTCTATGTTCGCTAGTACAGGAAGCCATGCACAGGGGGTGGGCCTGAGTGTTCCCGAGATTATTTGCATTGTCTCCCTCAGCTGGACATCCACTTCAGATACGTGTGCACTTCTCTCAGTTGTTCTGCCACTAATGCTGCTGAGTCGGGAGGTCGGTAAAAGGAGCCGATCATCAACCTAGCTCGGCCGCTGAGTGTAACCTCCACCCACAATAATTCACAGGAACCATCCACTTCTACTTCACTACAGGATGAACTACTACTAACAGCGACAAACAAGCCACCACCACCGGTTGCATGCAATCTATCCTTTCTAAACACCGTCTGTGCCTTTGTAAAAATTTCCGCAGAATTTATCTCTGGCTTCAGCCAGCTTTCTGTACCTATAATGATTTCAGCTTCGGTGCTTTCTATCAGCGCTTGAAGTTCTGGTACTTACCAATGCAGCTTCGACAGTTTACAATTGCAATACCGAGTGCTGCTTGGTCCCCGCATGTCCTGACTTTGCCCCGCACCCTTTGAGGCTGTTGCCCTTTCTGTACTTGCCTGAGGTCATCTAACCTATTAGGATCTCTACGAATGTAGGCTGTGGAGAGTTGCGAAAATGGGCCTCACGGGATGTGTGGAAGGGATAAGTCCCTGCAGTTGCACTATCCTCGGTGCACTCGGTGGCTCAGAGGGGCCATTTCACCAGTGGATGGGCTGGGGGTCAGATGTGATGTGCTGTGCTGTGTGCTGCACTGTCGTCGCTTCCGCGTGCTGAGTCTTGTGCGCTTGCTGCGGCTACTGCCTGTATTTCTGGTTACTTCGAGAAGTTTGACAATGGTGGACTGATGGCCCAACCGGCCAGGAAGGATACCTTGCAACTAACCTTTGATAAAAACTTCACTAGACCAAAATGGTACGAAACTGAGAACTGGCTCAAAGCGGACATGAAACCATCATTCACTGACATTATAGGGATCCATCTCTCGATAGTAATGTGTGTTGTATTTGCGAAACTGACTAGCGCTGAGTTGTGTGCGAAAGTAGTAGATTCTTGTCGAGGTATTATGAAGTTTAGGTATTCTGATGGGAATGTTGGGGATGTTGTTGCTGATGCTGGTTATGGCATTTGCACTATCCGCATTTTCGTGTTGCCCTATGAAATAACATCAGAACAAATTAATGCCGTGATATCACCTTATGGAAAAGTCATCAGCAATTTTGCGGAAAAGTAGTTCAGTTCCCACAAATTTTCCGAGCTAAATGGAGTAAGGCAAGTTCGGGTTGAATTACAGAGGCACATCCCATTGTACATAGCTGTCTGTGGGTACAAAGCTATTGTTATTTACGATGACCAACCGAGAACATGTGCGGCAAGTAACCTGCCAGGGCACGATTGTGCAGGGTGTGTACAGTGGCGCGTAGCACAGCTGCCGCCCAGCAAGGCCGCCAGACCTCTTGCAATGACAACATTGCCAGGATCATATGCTGGCATGGCCCCCACGCGGCCAACGACCTCCACAACCGCTGTCGTAAGTGCAAGTACAGGGTTTAATGAGACTGACTTTGCGATCTAGACTAGTGCAGCACTAGATGAAATCCTGCCTGACTCTAGCCCACCTCTGGCAACAGAAACGGTTGTACCGACCATTACGACAATGGACGCAGTTCTACCGGCACAGGTGTCTGCACCTCTGTGGAAGATCTTGATCCTGTTTTAGACACGGCGAAAAGTTCTTGTAGACGTAATTTTCCCCAGAAAAATAAAAACCGCATGCTGGCACGTCAAGTGGCTGAGCAGTCAGATCCACCTCTGCATCAGAAACCGAAATAAATAGGGAGCAGCTGAAGCTGGGAGACATGTAACGACGCAAAAGGGACGCCACTCTCAGATGCGGTCCCAGTACATGAAAGACTAGAGGACACCGAAATGCTGCCCAAAAAATCAAATCACCACCATCAGGAAGAAGGCCACTTACGAGACCCTGCCCCCGACGCATTAACACCATCCACACCACTGAACTGGGCAGACGACACAGAACCCTGGAATGCGGATGCAGAAATGGTAGATGTAACAGAACGTCAACAGGGCACAACTTCAGCCCCAGAAGGAAGTGATACCCAGAAATAAGACGAACCTATGAGAGATCTTTCCACACAGGAAGGATCCATCTCCACCTCTTTTGCAGCCAACGAGTATTATTAAACTGTCTTCGAAGGGACCATTTAGAGATGCAACTGCAGACGTTTTTTTTTTTTGAGAGTAGGATGATTTTATAGGTTCCTTCTCACTAGCTCAATTTTATAAGAAATAAAAAACTGCTCGTTAACACTCACAATTTAGTTGTTTTTCACAAAATTGACCTAATTATCCAGAACCTACAAAATCATCCTACTATTCCTTTGCCTAATATTTAATAATTATAATATAATATAACAATAATAGTAATATAATATAATGTAATATATGATAATAATAAAATAACTATAATAGAAATCACTTATTTTACATACATTTCCTATAGGTTAATGTAATAAATATAAAATATATATAATATATAATAAATTAAATACATAAAATTACTTATGTTCTACTTCAGCAGCTATAAGATTATTATGATTTGTTGTTTGTAAATGTCTTTTAAGTTTATTCTTGTTTATAGTTCTACCACATTCACAAGTAACTTAAATTTTATTTTGTTCCTTACAGCATTCTTTACATAGATATTTATGTCCACCTGTTCGATATTTATCTTTATAAAATTCCTCAATACTTTTTTAATCATACATTCACTGCACTGTCTTAATTGTGGGCTAGTGTTGTCCATTTAAATAATATATAAGTAAGAAGAAAAATTAGTTTTTAAAAATGTATCATTGTGAATGTAAGTGAATAATTAGAATGTATTAACTAACAAAAGAACATTATTTTAAAACATTTCACATTGTAACCTCTATGTAATGAAGTTCATTATTTCTAGTTTTTTGTTTCTTCATTCCTTTATATTTCATTATCATTTGTTCTTCTTTAATTATATCAAAATCAACAAATTTAGAAAATCTAATTGCTAAAATAACTTTAAGATCATTATTGTGTTCTAGACAAAGTTGTTCCCCAAATCTAGTGTTTAAAAATTCACAGTTCGTAATGTTATATAAAACATTTATCTCTAGCTCACTTACTTTTCTAATTTTTTTACAAATACTTAAATTATTTAGCTTCTTAAATGAAATTAGTTTCCAATTATGCATAAAAAAATTTTATTAGTTTTACAAAATTAAATTTATTATAGTTTGTATTAAACATATTTTTTTAAATTGTATTTTTGAACTTATGGCTACATGATTCATTGAAAATTATTCCTTTTTTATATTTTATAAATATAATAAAAATTATTTTTTATAAATGGAGAACAAAAAAGAAAATCAAGCTAAAGGAAAAGATATTTATGAAATAATTGAGGTATGTGAAAAAGATATAGGTTGTCCTATTTGTTTAAGTTCTGAAAATAATAATCAATTTGTTAAAACAAATGTCAATCATATTTTTCATGAAGAATGTATTGATAAATGGTTAAAGGAAATGTGTGTGAAATCTTATGGGACATAAGTGCTAAGGTCACCAGTCCCGAAGCTTACACACTACTTAACCTAAATTATCCTAAGGACAAATACACACATCTGTGAAAGAGGGAGGGCTCGAACCTCCGCTGGGATCCACCACACAGTCCATGACTGTAGTGCCTTAGAGCATTCGCTTCATTCTGTGTGGTTGAAAAAGAATATTATCCACGTTGTGAAACGATTATTAAAAATAAAGAACCAACATTAGAAGATACATTAGGTGCACTTGATCCTTTACCATATATAGATGGATCTTTTGAATGTATAAATTTTAGAAATCTGCTTTATAAAACTGATGATGATTCTGATGATTATTGGTGATGATTATTTTTAAAATAATTTATATAAATATATTAAAATTAAAATTAAAAAACTATAAATAATATAAAAATTTACTTTTTCACAAATCTAATGAATTTTTTTCCATACAAATGGAGCAAGCGCCATGTGAAGCAGACTTAGAAATGTGTCAAGTAATAGCTGTAGCAGGCTTAAGACTGCATCAAGTCCAACAATACTGTTCTCTGGAAAATAAATTTTGTAAACATTGCAATACAGAGAAATTAATTGATAATTTCACATCACAAAAATACACAGAAGATCATTGTAGAACTATATGTTGGCCATGTATAAACGAATGTCATGTACTCAATTACAATAAAAATTGAGTTCCTTGTATATATGGAAAGAGTGTTGCTAAAAATTGTTTCAAAGATTATTTATGACGAAATGAAACTGAAGAACATAAAAAAATATTATTCACACAGTGGATAATGAAGAAAATCTACATCTACAATGAATAATGAAGAAGTTGTAACTGAAGAAACATCTACATCTACAAAGAAATGTAAAAGTTTTCAAAAATTTAAAGAGTGAATTTTTTTTATATAAAACGATTACATAAAGATAAACATAATAATAAATGTAAGAAACGTGCTTTACAATATACTAAGAGTAAGAAAGCTTTAACATTTTGATATATTGATTACTAAACAATAATCCTTGATGAGCAATTAAATAAATTATTGAAACTAATTGATTGTTAAAGTAATTGATTGTTAAACTAATTGTTCAAAACTAATCAATTGTTAAACTATATAATGAACTAATTAATTTTTTGTAGAATTATTTAAAAAATTATAATCCTTATCCATCTACTAAATAATTATCATTTTACTAATAAAAATAATTTTTACAAAACTAATAATTTTTTTGCAATGATTAGATGAGCAAACTAATTGATTGTTATACTAAATAGTAAACTAATTCCTTTAAAAACTAATAGTTTAAAGACTAAATAATAACCAAATTGTTTAAAATCTAATTGATTGTTAAACTAAACGGTGAACTAAATGATTGTCACACTAAATAAGGAAAAAACCTTTTTTGATTAATTATTTATTAAATAATAATTCTTATCCATCTATTAAATAATTATCATTTTATTAAAAAAATATTTTTAACAAATCTAATAATCCTTTTTTGTAATTAATAGAAGAGCAAAATGGAAAGTAACATTGCTGCTCAACTATAACAATTCAATGTGAGTTTTGTAAAATAAATAATTTATTAGGGTATTCAAAATTCCATAAAGCTGATTTCATTACATTTGTTATTAGTAATCGTCTTTTTATTATTAGTAATCATCCAAATATTGTTAGAAATAAAACAACTGCGGTAAGTGAAAATTATACAAGTATTGTTCAATATAATAATAATATAATATTGAATCTGAAGTTAGTGAAAATTATAAAAATTGTGTAACTGAAGTAAAAATTACGACTTATCTAGATATTGTCAAACCAGTAGACATTGAGGAGATTATTGATGAAGAAAATAATCCATGATTTAAAGCTTAGGATTTTGCACAGATATTAGAGTATAAAAGTATTGATGATACAATTAGAAATCATGTTGATATTGATGATAAAGTAAAATATGAAGATTTATCACATCCCAGTAATTTACTTCGGTTTAAGAGTAATGAGAAATTATCAAAATTTATTAATGATTGTGGATTATATTCTTTAATTTTATCTTCTAAAAAGGAAGAAGCTAAACAAATTGAAAGATGGAATACACACGAAGTTTTACCATCAATTACAAAACATGGAGAATATAAAATTAAAACTTTTTACAAAGATCGAATAAAACACAAAGATAATTGTATACTACAACTACAAAGAATAAACAAATGAAACATAGAAATTAATCAATTAAAATACGGTCAAATTAAAAATTAGACAGAAGCACATCATACAGCTTCAGAAATAATAGGTAACAGAAATGAAGAAATAAATAGTTTATTACCACATGTAGTTACTAAAACAATTGATGACAGTTTTTGACCAACATTTATACTTTTAAAATTGTTTGAAGACGAATGTGAATAAAACTGTTATGTCATTAGAACACAACGATAAAATTTACAGAAACAACTATATAAAACCGAAGATAGATATCCAAATTATGAAGAAATGTTAAGAGTGAACTATAATCCTAATTCAATAAATCTGTATTAAAGAATGATAGAAATTTAAAGGTTGCCTGTCATCTCATTATTTCCATATTTTGGATAAATATACACAAGAATAATTGATTAATGATATTAAAATGCTTCTTCAAACTGAACTATTATAAAATTTATTTATCTTTAAGTATCCAACTGTTATATGAATTATTAAAACCAAATCATTTAACATAAACTTTATTATCTTCCTTCTTGATAACTTTTCCAACTATGTAGACATCTGGATATTTAGTTTTTTGTAGTTCTTGTTAATAAATATTTCGTTTTATATCTTTTTATTTTTATGTAGTTGGATTAGAATGAATAACATTTTCAGTTTCAAATATTTCTGTTGACCATGTAGCTGCTTATCCTTTTTGAAAAAGACCTTTAAGTTTATTAATTCTAGCTTTATCACCTTTTTTAAATTTAGCATCAGGATCATTTGATACAATGTTACTTGTTTTCAATTTTTTTTCAGTAACTTCTTCTGGTTTAATTTTATTGTAGGATGTTTTGTGTTATTATTTTCATCAATTAGACCTTTAACTAAATATAATCATTTATAATTTCCTTGTAAAGCAAGTTTCTTCCACATTTTTTCGTAAGTGCTCTGTTAAATCGTTCAACAATAGATCCTTTTAATTCTGAAAAAATTGAATAATGATTAAGGTTATATTTCTTCATTAACTCTTTAAATTCTTTGTTATAGAATTCTTTACCACTATCTTGTTAGAAATTATTTGACTTTCTAAGCAAAAAAAATTTTTTGGAAACAACAACTAAATTTTTAGCTTTTTTATATTTAATAAAAACAGCAAATGCATATTTTGAAAAAAACATAAAGTATTGTTAATAAATACTTATAACCTTCGTTTATTTTAGAAATTCCTTTCAAATTCCCAAAATCCATCTCTAACAAATCAGCTTACGATTAATCATCTATATTTTATGAAACAACATTTCTTCTTTTAAAATTCTTTCTAATTGGTCTATATAATACATGAATTATATTATCACGATTATTATTATTACTATTACTATTACTATTATTATTACTATTATTATTATTTAAACTTACACCATTTCCAATTTTTAATAAGTAAGTAAGGACTATGATTTACCATTTATATATATAAAAATTTGTATAGATTTAAAATTTTTTAAATTAAAATTTTTTCACTAAATATAATTATATTTACATCTACATGAACAGTTTTAGCAGAATGTTTCACTGTTACAGTTATAAAATTTTATTTGTGCACCATAATTGAATCATTGCTATTATTTTTTTGATATAGCTTATCAGCCACACTTACTGGTATATTATAATTATCAATGTTGAAATCTCCATTTATATTTTTTCCAAGAACAATAATCTTTTTATATGTGACACCATATTCAAAATTTTGTATTTTTTGTTCGCTACCTGTTATAAAAGTAAATTCATTTATTTGTTTATCAGACACTTGTTCCTTAAGATTGTGGAGCTAAATCTGTTTTTGTGAAACAATCCAAAAAAATTTTTCTATTTCCTTTTTTGTAAAGTAATTGTTGAAAGTGTTATAGTTATGTTGATGAATCTAATTAATTTTTTCATTATGTTGTGTATTATTGACATAGCTCTTAAATTGTGTTAGAATGCTTGTGTATTCAGGTTTTGTAACAGTTCCCTTTTCTAATTATTGTATAGTGTCAGCATTCTTTGCATCAATTAGATCATTTACATTAACAAGTCTTCTATTTTTAAAACCAATATAGCCTTTAGGTATTTTAAAAATAACATTAAATTCCTTTTGAAATTGTTTAATTTCATTAGTCATCCTTGGATCTATTGGTGATTGTAGTTGTTTATTACTATTTTCAATATTTTCAATTTTTTCTCAATCGAATGTAGACAAATTAAGTACTTGTTCATGTTGTTTAATTAGATGCATCTTGTTTCTATAATTCTCCATTTATTAAATCTAAAATTTCAGTAAAATCACAATTCTCACAGGGCAATTTTAAAACAAATAAACATAAATGACAACATATTATTTCATCAAAATTTGGATTGTTTCTGTATTGTAGTATAGTATATTATTTCCTAAATAGTTATCTAATTGTTTTGTTATATTACCACCAAATGAATCAAAACGAACTTTTTTATAGATGCAGTCTGAAGACTGCTTTAGCTGTTACACATTGTTTTTACAATAACAAAACCAAAGGGTTACCAGGATTATGAGATGTATCTAAATTAACTATACCACAAAATTATTAATATTTTGTAACATTCTTTCACTAATATATATTTGTAGTTTAATTTTCACTTATATTTTTATTTATATTTTCTTCTTTATGTTTATTTAATATATCATAAATTTCTGTTACACTTAATGTATAATTACATATCCAGGAATATAATCAAACTAATCTGTTAATGGTTTACTAGGTGATAAATCTCGAAAATATTGTTTATTATGACGATGTGGAAACATTTGTTTTCAATATCTGTATTTTCATCATTTGCTTTTAAAACATTTTCACCTAATACCTTCAATACCTTGTTTTACTTTTTCAATAGCATCATATTTTTCATATTCTGTTCTTGCTTGCTTTATCCAAAGTTGAAATTCTTCTTTTAGTTCTTCAGCTTTCTGTTAGATTTAGTTTTTCTAACAACTTCTTCAGCATACTTTGCAAACATTTATTAATGAAGAAAAATATTAATTATATTTAATGTTTGTGTTTTTAGTTTATGATGATAATTATATTGGTGTTTAACATTTATGTTTATATTTACATTTACGTTTGTGTTCATGCGTATGATTATGTTTACATTTATGTTTATGTTTTTAAGAAATGTTGTATTTTGTTTCCAAACTTACCTTCGTTATATTTTCTACACATATGCATTGTTAAAAACCAAATTCGTCAATCCAACATTAGCTACACAGTCTATAAAATTTTCAAACTTTAAATCTCCACCAACAGATTCCTGATAAATGTGATTTAAATTTGTATTATCTTGTCTAAAATTTTTTCAAAAATTAAAATAATGTCTAACTAAGTGTATTGGTATTTTTAAATAAGTTCAAGCTAAGTGAAAACAAACTTTAACTTTGGGTCTGCATCTAGTAAAATAAATTCTAACAATATCTTGATTTTCTTGAATGAAGTCATTAAATACAACAACTGGATTTTCTTTACATTCGTCTAATGGAATAATTTCTTTATTATTTTCAGTAAAACTAACAATTTGTTTATTAATTTGTTATTCAATTTTTTACATTGTTAGATAGATTCTAGTTACTTTGGTTGTTCTAAACTTTTTGAATAATCATACAAATATATAATTTTAATCCAAATTAACAACCCTGAAGTTAAAATACAACCATCCATCATTAATGTTGATTTTCCACAACCACTTGGTCCAATTATTGCACATCTAGTAGAATTTGGCTATAGTTTTATGTTTATTTTTTAACTTATTTTCTGGAATTCCTACTTTAGGTTCCCAATCTGTTTTCTCCATGTATTAATAATTTTTTTCTGTAGTAAATGAATAGATTGATGCAGTCTAAAGACAGCTTTCACTGACGCCAATTTCAACATAGTAATAATTCATCTGTACTTAGAAAAAGATTAACTGTTTCAATATGTGACAATTACGCTAATGTTTCACTAGTTGGTTTTTATTTAACAATCCTAACACCAAATATTACAACAAAAAATAATAAAATTTATTGTGATAGAGTAATGATAGAAATTCCTGTAGGTCAATATAGTTTCAAAAATTTTAAAAATTTATTCATTCTAAAAGACCTAATATACATATTAAAGCAGGTGTAATTTTAAATGGAATTAATATCGAACATGATATAAAATTGTATGGATATACAAGATAGTATCGGAAATTAACTTGGTTTTAATAATCAAGTTGTTTTACCCAATGACAAAGCTGTAGCTAAAGATGTTGGTAAAATAATTCCTTTTGAATTAATAAATATAAATTTTAATCTTACTTATGGAATGTACATAAAACATCATCATTTTCATAAAGAAACTAATATTATTACTTCATTTAACCATAATGATGAATTTGGAGGACCAATAATTTATGAACAAAATTATCCTGTAAATATTCATATTTTTGATACAATTCAAGTTTTAGAAATTACTATAACTGATGAAATTGATAAGTTAAATGACCTTAATGGTGCTACTGTAACAGTTATTTTAAAAATATATTAGTCGCAAATTAAAGTATGCTTTGCTGACGCTTATAAATTTTTTTTAGGAAATAAATAATTGCTAAAACAATCATAAATATCTAATTGTTTAGACAATAATGAATAAAATTGAAAATTATTTTTTTTCATTTGCTCTTAATGAAAAAACTAAAAATAATTTAAATGTTTCTAACAAAGATACAGAAATTGTAATAAATATTGGTGATGGTTGGCTACATCCAAATCATGCACAGTTATACATGAATTTTAGTATTATTGGAAATGATGGTACAGATTATCCAACTTATGATGGAAAATTAAATAAAAAATTAACTGATAATGAAGAACCTAAATTGTTTGACTTTGTAACAATAAAAAAAAGGAAATAATATATTATCTAGTATTGAACATCCTTTTATTTCATCATCAGTTTTATTACATTAAACATTATCTGTTACTGATAAAATAAGTTTAGAAGGACATATTGTTAATACAGGAAAATAAATAGTAAAAGAAATGAAGTACTGTATGCATTATCATTACTTGCTGGATTTTTGAAAGATTATAATGAAATAATGTTTGAAGGAGACCTAACTGTAGTTTTTACACGTAGTTCATCTTCTGGAGATGTATTTCTACATTGGTTTGATACAAATGATGCTGATGTTGAAATAAAAAATACATTACATTAAGAAGGCAAAATTATTATAGAATCTATGGATATAAGTATACATGTTGTTAAATGTGAACCAAATTACGAACTTGTCAAAATATTTTAAAAAATCCTAAAATTCCTGTTTCTCTTTATGAACTTCAAACCGAAAAAGTTGCTGGTTCATCTAATAAAAACAGTTTTGAAATAGATATTACAAATTTTTATAACTCTTCAGAATTTGATATGCCATATTTTGTTTTTGTTGTATTCAGAAAACTGTAAAAATAATCAATTACTTGATTCATCATTGTTTGATCATGTTAAACTACAGAAATTTTAAAAAAAATGGTAGAAATGAAGTATTTCCTCAAGAAATGTGGAATATTAATCCACCAAATAATTTTCTAAAAGCATGTGATGTATTTTTACATTTTAAACGAATTAGTTTACTAAAATCAGATATTGCTATTAGTCCATTCAGTTTTATAAATAATTATCCAATTTATATAATTAATATTACATGTAGAAAGACTGTTGCAACTACACTAAAAAAACTAAGAAAATTTGTGCAACTTTTAATGATAAAATTCCAAATGATAATTTTGTTTATATAATTATATATGATAAAAAGAATCTTACATATGATGCACAACATAGATTACTTACTGAAAATCTTTAATTATTAACATTTGCTTCTATATAAATGAATGAAGAACTTAAAAATTTATAAAAATGTTAAGTTCATATTTATATACATTTCCAAAATGTTTTGAGAAAGATAGAAAAAATAAAAACTAAAATTTTTAAATAATGTACTTTGTTAAGCAATACATTTTAATTAATTTACTTATGTTCATATACATAAGAAAAGTACTTTAATTTCAACAACCAAGTTTCAACAACTTTTTCAAAACAATTAAATTTATGAATGTGGTAGAATTGTAGTGAAGAGATTGCTCAAAAAACATTTTCAAACAACAAATCATAATAATCTTATGGCTGTTAAAGCAGAAAGTAAATAATTTTATATATTTAATTTATTATAAATTATATGTATTATATATTTATTACATTCACCTATGGGAAATGTCTACCATTCTGTGTGGTGTCTGTTGTTTGATGTCGTGTCTCCCTACCACTTTCGTGCAACGATGCTCTGAGTGTGTTTTTTAGGGAATTGACTAGGTTGAACCTGGGTAAGGAGACGCCAGACCAGACATGACATGTAGAGTCCAGAAGGGTTCAGTGACACTAGCGATAATATAACCAAACACTTATTGATTTCAGCATCAGCTCCACTGCACTCGCTGTAAAAGAATCTTAATACTATCTACCTTTAATGGTAGGGGTTCAAGGCTTTCCTATTTTTAGTTAGCTGGTAAAATAATGTCGAAAAATCAGTTAAGTTTACCGTTGGAAATTTTATTCCACTCACAAAACAATTTTTGTAAATTGCACTATTGATAAAAGAAAATGTTTTAATACAGGATGATAAAAACCAACTGCATTCAACAAAAATGTGAACGAATATTCCCTGAATGGGTCTCCAAGTTCTACAATGGCTCGAAGGAAGACCTATGCCATATCACATCTATATTCTAGGTTTAAATTAAGTTTCACGAAAGAGAAAACTATCAAAATGGTCTACAGTGACCCTCAATTATCTTTAATTACTTATCTAACTTGTCGTAAATTACAGTGGCTGATGTGGCTTCTCAATAATTATATAAGAGAAAAATCATTGTGTTTCACATTTTAACTTACGTGTCAAATGTGGATACCATGAGCTTTAATTGACGATCGGCACTAGTATTATGGAAAACGGGGGTGTAACAGATGAGATTTCTGTAGTTCTGAGTGAATCTTTATACGCTGTTAAGTGGCATCGCGTGCGTTCATTACCTTGTCGGTGTTCGTCAGGGGGCGGCGGCCAGCGCAGCTCCATACAGCTCGCCGTCTCGGAAGCAACTCTCCCCTAACTTCTCCTTACTACAATTTACCGAAGTTGGTTTAAAAAAAACTATCCAATGATTAACGTTATACTTTTCATGGTGGGGCAATGTTTTTAACGTTTGCAACGTAACAGAGACGCAAAAAAGTCTCACGCAAAAACTTGCAGCTGGTGTGGCCCTTTTAGTGTTATTGTAAGATCTATACTGTTCTTCTGGAGGGCTCTATCTTTTAACATGGGCTGGGGGGTGGTCCTGGCGGTGACTTTTAGTGGTGGGGCAATGTTTTTAACGTTTGCAACGTAACAGAGACGCGAAAAAGTCTCACGCTAAAACTTGCGGCTAGTGTGGCCCTTTTAGTGTTATCGTAAGATCTATACTGTGCTTCTGGAGAGCTATAGCTTTTTACATGGGCCGGGGGGTGGACCTGGTGGTTAGCTGGCAACTTGGGTGTCCGTCCCCTATTGTAGGGCCTTCTAGCTTACCAAGGTTCAGCTCTTGGCTTCTGTTCTCGTTTCTCCCCTCAGAACTGCGTCTGTCTCACATTGGGAAGGTATAACATGCATTTAGGCATTTTTGTGTTAGTCTGTGGTATTCCAGTTGCTCACTCGTTACTCGTATTACTTTGGTTAATTTAATGTCACGATTTATTCGGAGCTATATGACATACTACTGGCTTTGCTTATCATGTCAGGCTTTTCATAGAAGGTGTTGGATTTGTCTGACACCTTACATATCACCACCCTTCGAACTTGATTTTTGCACTGAAGTTAGGCAATGATTCAATCATTGTCTAAGTCAGTCAAAAATTATTCCTTTATCTAAATTTTGTTGCCTACTGTTCAGCCACGTTAATCTGGTCCTTTGCTAGTTTGCATTACTAATTTACATTTTTATATTCTTCCACATTATTCTCAAAAATACGTTTATATTGACAAGAGAAGAATATTTTTATGCTATTATTATTATTATTAATTTTTAATTATTTTCTTTCTTTATTTAAGTGTGAAGTTTGTTTTTTAAGAAGTTTGTTATCGGAAGTGAGGAGTTTTTCACATCGATTTTCTTAGAAATATTGTTTTTATAAATGTAGTAATTAAGTAAAATCTATTCCTAACACATTTTCTAAATATCATGTACAAGTAAAATGTTTTTGTGTCTAGACACTGATTTCAACATTGTTACACTAACAAATAAGAATTATTTCCATGAATTGCTTTGATAAAGAAATATACATACACAAGTATTGAGATATTATTGAGATATTATCCTAACAAATGGTACAAATGTTAAAAAAAACGGAAAACTTCCAACAAGATAATTTTTTTGTTCTTTGTTTATATAAGGAGAAAATAAGTAAAATATAGTTATTCTTTTATTTTTATGAGGAGAAAATAAGTGGCATATTGTTTTAGTGTCTATCATGCCTTACTTTTGTTCTTTATATACTGTCCATTTCAGAACTAATGACTTATTTATATCGATAGTCTATTTTAAACTTAAGTCCATAGTCAATGACTGTTATTTTGTAGTTTATTAGCTGTCTGGTGTGCTTAACGTATTTAGTTTTTCACATGTTTCTTTTGCACAATTCCTACATCACATAATTTGATTTCACACATTCACACAATCCTATGAATGTTTAAGCATGAGGTTGGCGAATGTTTTTTGCACAAAGGTGATGGACTCGAGCGGGATGGATATGGTCCAAGTATTTGATGTACACCTTCGTTCGTCGTTCCTTGTTGGCTTTGCAAGTGTGTGTTGCTGTTGTGGTGGTCCCATAATGGAATGGAGCTGTGAGTGCAGAACCTCATGGTTTACTGGCTTTGTATGCGTGAAAGTAATCGTTATGTGACGCTGAAAGCGGTCGTTTTTCGTTGCAATACTTCACAGACGACTAGTTAACAATAGGATAGAGATTTGGGAAGGTATGTCATCTATTTTTCACCCATCTTCTTTCTTGGTCTTACTCTTGCGAATCTTCAACTTCTGTTCTTCCTGCTTTTTCTCTGCTTCTTACTTGCTTCTTGCTTCTTCTCTGGGCAGGATATGGAAATATTTATTGACAACTAGTCGCTTTTAATTTCTCCTCTTAGTAACAGTTTGATAAATTGTTGGGTGTGTCATTTTTGTTTTGTGGAAGCTTTCTTCAGTTTCGTGCATCAGCGTGCGGTTTAATAGCAGTGTTGTGACTTGTACACTTTTTTTTGCCAGTGGTGGCTTGCCCAAGAGGTCTTCTCGTCTGCCCGTTTTTGCTCGCTCCGCTGAGTTGGGGCGTTCCACGATCCTCTTGGCCTTCCCTGTTCCGCCACTCTGTGATTCCGTGTTCTGTCCCAGCAGGGTTCCGCCACCCTGTGGTTCAGCAGATTTACTGCCCACTTCAACTACCCTCTGTTGGTCTCACTGTCCTTTCTCTTCTCTCAACGCTTCTGTCTTGTAGGAATCTTGTCTTGCTAATTACGTCCTATTCTTTCTTGATACTTCTCGCGTTGCAACTTGTGGGTTGTTGCATCTGGTCTTTGCTGGAGTTTTTACAATGGTTCTTACAAAAAGTTTTACTTATAATCATCTAACACATGTCTAGTACCTACATTGTTTTACGCCTTCTTAAAAAGCTGTACAAAATTTGGTGCCCTTTCCATGTTACAATTCTAAGATATTTTGAGTCTTAACTTCTACAAGGATACTCAAATTCGTTTTTTATTTTTGTGTAGTGTCATGTTGTATAGCATTTTAGTATTTCATGCTGTTAGACTATATACGCTTTATCCCTTCACCTTAATCTATGGTCCTATTGGTGTAATTTTCGTTTTTGTTTTTATTGAAACTACTTTCTTTTTCCCACCTTCCTCTCTCTTCATTCTTCTTTCTCCTGACGATCTCATCTGCAACATAATCTTGAAATATTGTGCTGATTATTTACCAGTAATAAAATTAATCTACAAACTTTTTGATATGGCTCACATGATGAAGTCCTAAGGTTTTGCCTGTTTTTGGGTTCATTAGTTCCACAGCATTATCTTGAGCAATTCAGCTAATTATGAAAGGTCCTTTGTATGCAGCGTAAAACTTATGTATTTTGTTTTTCTGTTTGCTGGAGAGATGGTGTGTTTTTACAAATACTTTCTGGCCTACTGAGAATGTTCTAATAATTGCTGTTCTATCTCCTCTTTCTTTTCTTTTAATGGCTGCCTTTCTGATGTTAGAGAGTGCTGTTGCTATGACTTGTTTGTGCTGTCTACTTGGTACAATAGGATATCTAACATTTCCTCTGGTTATGTTTGAGGGTTCAATATTTTTAAGTACAGTAACTGGAGGTAGTAGTGTAGTACTATGTGGCATTTCATTCAATATTTCTTGAAAATCTTTAAGGTATATATCCCAAGTGTTGTGTCTTTTGCCTGCATATATTCGGCCTAAAGTGCCAATGTCCTTCATAGATCGTTCTGCTAGATTTACACTAGGTATGTACTTAAATATGTAGATGGGTTTTATTTTGTGTCGTTTTAATGTGTTCTACCATTGCAGTGATTTGTATTGTGGGCCATTATCCGAAATTATTCGTTCCACTCGACCTACTTGTCTGAGAAAATCTTGTCTAAATGCTTTACTTATTGTAACACCTGTTGCCCATTTTAATGGTGTCAAGGTTACATATTTAGAAGTAAGTTCCAAAACGACAAATATGTAAATATATCCATTTTTGTGCGTGGGAGGGGCCCCATCAAATCTGTTGCAGCTATTTGTTTTAATTGTTTAGGGATTATTGGAAACATAGTTGGTTTGGTTTGGAAAGTGACATGTTTAGCCCTCATACATTTTTTGCATTTGACTAATACTGTTCTAATTCTTCTTTCCATATTAGGAAAATGGCTCGTTTGTTTTATTTTTAAAAAGCATTTCTTTGGTCCAAAGTGGTCATTACTTAAATGTGTATACCATATGTACTTATTAATTAGTTCATCTGGGATATAAACTAACCATTCATTCGTTGCAACATTTCGTCTAAAAAATAAAACATTGTTTTTTACGAGATAGTGCTGCCGAATGTCTGGAAAATCCCTACTTCTCCACTTGTGGTTGATTCCTAGTATTTCCGGATCCTTGTCCTGTTCTTTGCCTATGTTTTTCAATTCTGTGGTAATGTAGTTTTCGAAAGGTACTGGTTTCATATAGTACATTGTAAACTGGTCTTCTGCTGCTTCCAAACCTATGTTATTGGATGCACCCTGTGGACATCGTGGTACAGCATCTGCTAATACATTCGCTGGTCCTGGTATGTGTGTAATAGTGAAGTCAAATTCTTGTTGTATTAACATCTATCTGGCTAACCTCCCATGACTTAGTTTGGTGGATAACAGAAATTCTAGTGCTTTGTGGTCAGTGTATACTTTTGTTATTCTTCCGAATAGGAAGTATTGAAAACGTTGGAAGCCCTGTACAATGGCCAATGCTTCCAGCTCCATGACTGAATAGTTTATCTCGCTTTTTGTGAGTACACGACTGGCAAATGCAATAGTTCTATATGATCTTAGCCCTGCCTGTTCGTTTTCTTGGAATAAAACACCTCCTAAACCTTTTTTCGCGCTATCAGTGGGCATACAAAAATTTTGTGTTAGATCAGGATGTGCTAAAATCGGTGCTGTTGTTAGTGCGTTTTTCACTTTTAAAAATTCTTCATTGGCTTGTTGATCCCATACCCATGGCGTGTTTTTTCCAGTCAATGCACATAGTCGTGGTGTTGCGAGAGAGTCGATTCAAATAAATTTTTTATAGAATCCAGTGAAACCTAGAAATCCTCTGAGAGTTTTCTTATTATATGGAGTACAGAATTCTTTGAATGCTGTTAGTTTTTCTTGGTTGGGCATGACCCCTTTCTCTGAAACTATGTGTCCTAGAAATTTGACCTCTCGCCTTCCAAATTTGGATTTTGTTATATTTACTGTGACTCCATGCTCTTTCATGATCTGTAAAAACTGATTTAATGTGTCGTTGTGATGTTCCCAAGACGGTCCTGCTATAATCACATCATCAACATAACAAGTAATTTTTTGTAAAATTTCAGGACTGAGTATAGCATTAAATCCCCTAATAAACGCTGCTGATCATATGTTTAAACCAAATGGCAATCGTTTAAACTGGTAACATCTACCGAATACGATAAGTGCTGTAAATTTTTTACATTCTGGGGCCAATTCTATTTGCCAGAAACTACTCCGTAAATCAATTGATGAAAATATCTTAGCAGTGTGGATGTTTTGTATCAATTCCTCTAATTTTTCTGGGCGATCTGTCTCAGTGGTTATGATTGTGTCGATCTGTCTGGAATCAAGCACTAACCTGATGCTCCCATCTCGTTTTTGTACAATATGGAGCATGCTGTTACATTTGGAGATAGATATCTCCTGGAATACTTTATTCCTATAGCTTAATGGGATTGTATGGGGTGGCACTCTAAGCGGTTTGTGCTGTTTTACTTCAAACTTGTGATGAAAGTGTTTAATACTGCCAGTCTTAGGTAAAAATACCTCTGCTTTATCTCGTAAATTACCCTCTAGTTCACTTTTACTGTGTTCCTAAATACCTTGAACTTCTTGCAGTTTTTAGTCGATTTCTTTATGGACCTCTAACATGAGTTGAGGCGATTCCCCCTTTTGTGCATACCATTCTAATTCTTCATCCTCTTTATCTCGCATCATTCTTAATTGTTTGTTTATAACTGGTATTTATTCTAATTTTAGCTTTTGCTCAAAGAGAAGTGTGACATTCCTGAATGTTACGCTACCATTCCCCATACCTATTATCGCTCGCCTCTCATTTAAAAAATCTGCACCTATAATCAAATCTACAATTAGTTTTGGTATAATCACGAAGTTGGCTTCGATCTTTTGACCCTGACACGAAAGAGTTAACCTTGTTTGTCTTGTAATTCCGCAGCATTGTTTCTAATAGGACCTCTTACTTTAATCTTATGTGTTTTCAGAACTGGCAATTCCTCATTGGCACTACACTGCATGAATAAATTTTCTGGGATTGCAGTCAGTTCACTTCAGCTATCAATTACAATATTTACTGGATATGCTTTACCATGGCCTTCACAATTGGTTGAATTTGAAAGGGTTGGTTCTGTTCTTCTTCCTCTTGCATCAACGAATCCTCCACTGAATCATACATGAGTCTTTTCAGGAATTTCCCTTGTGAATTCGAACTTTCTGTAGGATAAGCTTCGACTGCTACTTCTCTCTCTTTTATTTCCTCTTCTCTGTTTCTTCCTTCATTTACACTTTCTTCAACATCTTCTACTTTTTCCTCATCCTCGTCTATCTTCTCCTTCTTCATCGCTACTTCCACATAATCGCATCTAAATGCTCTAATTATCGCTTCATAAATTGCTTCATTATATATGTTGGGTTGTGCGCACACCAGTAACTTATTTTCAACTTCTGTCGACTGCGCATTATACTCATTGAATTCGCTTTCCCTGTTTTCCATCTCAAATAGCTCTGCAGTACTCATTACTTCGTCCTTTCCTCCTACATTCATTGTGCATGCCTCTGGTAATTCATCTTCCTCGTCAGTATTTTCCCAATTAATTTCGTCTCGACACGATATTGTTGTTTTCCTGTCTTCGTTTTCATCTGGTCCCTGCAGATTTGTTTCTTCCTTCTTCTCTTTTCGTGATAAGGTATTTACTTCTCTGTTCAAGGTGCTGCAATTGTCCTGGTCGGTGCGTCATTCCCTTTGGCATGGGCGCTTAGCTGTCAATTCGAACGTTTATCGGGGTTTGGTGGTCTTACCTCCACCTCTTCTATCAGTATTCTCTTTTCTTGCTCCGCTTGTTGATATTGGTTTCTTTGTTGATAATTTGTCGGTCTATTGGCGCTCCAATACCCGTTCCGGTTGTCTTTATTCCCTTTGTAATAATTGTTGCCGTTCCTGGGTGAATTATAGTTATTGCCATATTCTCTTCTAAATCGATAACCGGTTCTTTGTTGAAATCTATTGTCGTTTCTTGGTTTGAAGTTATCACGTGGTTCGTAATTATTGTTTCTTCGTACTGTGTCTTGTGGATTCCACTGCTTTTTGCTTCCGTTTTCACGTGCGCTTCGTCTTTTTCTTGCGTCATCTTCCGAAAATATTAACTCTAGTTCCCTTAGAATACCCTTAAATGTTTCGACGTCATTGCCTCCGCGACCTACTAATGATTGCTGGTATTTCAATGGTAATTTCATCGCGGATAATTTATTCAACTCTCCGTCACTGTATGGTACATCTAAGCATTGATTTTTCTTTGCCATTAATTCGAAAAATTTCACGGGACTCTTCTCTCCTGAAATTTCAAAATATGGGTTCTGTAATAATTCGTACTTCACTCTGTTCTGTGCTTCGCTGGACCAATAACGCGAGAGAAACTTCTCTCTGAAATCTTATTACGATCGGCATGTCGCTGCAACATTCTGCATGGTTTCTGCGACTGTTCCTGACATGTGTGCACATATAAAGTCTAATTTGTGTACTAGCGTACAGTGTTCTGGTAATCCTACTCGGAATTGATCAATAAAAGTTCGTGGATGTAATGAGTTTTCTTCTCGAAAGTATTGAAATTTTCTGACTGTGAGGAAATGATCGTTGTCGTGCTTCGTCATAGTTCCATATGAAATTCGCGATTCTTCGCCACTTTTGTTCCTGATCATTTCTCCCGTCGTTCTTTCCGGTTATGGTAGATCCATTGGATATTGTCCACTGTAACTTTCGCCTACCCTTGCGTAGTATCGTTGGAGTGGTACGCAATAATTTTCTTCCATCGGTTGTGAACGTGTTGCTGAATGCATTGCACTGTACTCTTCGCGACCTGGCTTTACATTGTCAGGTATTGGTTCGGTATTTTGCCTGGCTAACCTTGCTGCTTCATTGCACGACCCAAACTGTCTTGACACATACATTTGTGGTTCGGCATGTGTTTGTGGTGCCGTTTGTTCCTCTAGAATTTCGGAACATGTTTGTTGCGGTGCAGGCTGTCTGATTTCACGTATGTCATTTTCCGCCTGTGATCGAAAATGCATGATATCTTCGTTAATTGCTTGTTTTTCCGGTGCTGTTACAGATACGGATTTGGTTGCAGACTCAGTGCTTGTTCGATCCTGTTCACTACGCTCTTCAATGGTTTGCAACAACTCTGTTCGCAATTTCTGAAATTGTTGCTTCGTTTGCGCTTCTACTTTGATTATGCGGTTGTCATATCTTTCCAGCGCTGCTTTATTGATACGTTTGCGTAGCACACTGTTTTCAACAATTTCACACGCTGTACCTGCTGCTTCTCTAGTAAATACGTTTATCTGTTTCTCTAGTTTCTTGACTTCTCCCTGGGTGTTGTTACGTAATGTTTTGATCTCGTCCTGAGTGTCAATACGCAATGTTTGTACGTCCGCTTGTACCTTGTCAATGTCCTCAACTGATTGTGACCTGTTACTAAGTTTCCTATCACTTCTCGAGATTCTTTTGCCTCGTCTTCAATATGACTTAGGTGTAACTGAATTTTTTTGTTTTGTTCTTTAATCTCACGCATTTGTCTCGTGGTTTCTGCAATTTGGTTCGTCGTTTCTGTATTCTGAATTTTAATTTGGTTCGCAATTTCTTTATTTCGTCTTGTCGTGGTTTCCTTCATTAATTGTAATAATTCTGCCAGATTGGTGGGTCCTATTGCGTTTTCTCCCGACGCCCTACGCTCTGTGATTTCGCCCAAGTGTTGGTTTGCAACCGATTGCATTGAAATGTGCGGTGACACGTTTCTCCTCGACTTGCTTGTACTCTATGGTGAGGGAGCTCTGATTACTTGTACTATGGATTCTACGTATTCAAGACGCAAGTTACAATCCTCATCGGCTGTCTCTCTACTTTCCTGTTCCTCTGTCGTATGCTGACCTAGGTTTTCTGTGCCTTGGCGTACATTATCCTCGTTACAGTGCGTTATCTGTCCTATTTTTCACGATACGGCATCGTCCGTTGTACTGTCCTCTACTCTCTGTCCATCTTCATGTTGGGTCTCTACCTCAATTCGGTCAAGGTCTCGATCTGCCATTGCTAATCTTTCCGAATCCGTTATTTTCTGTTTTGAAAGCAATTCACGCGCCCTACTCCGCGTCAACATGCGCTCATACGATCTCACACGTTTCGTAAACTTTTTGCACACACGACTTGACAATCCATTCACTTACTTGTTGGGTCAGAACCAACTTGTCAACGATGTATCCGCCACCTGTGCGCTTGCATTGGAGAGAAAACTTAATTCTAACAATATTAAAATTCATAACTTAATTATGCTATTGTCTCTGCTAGAATGTCTCACGTTCTATTGAATACGTCCTTACTATCTATTGCTGCAGCTACTGTTTTCGACTATTTATAACTTTAGGAAAAAATTTTTTTACAACGAAAATTTTTCGACAGGATATTTTTCTGACCTAGTTAGGCTTGTGGTCGACCTTCAATCATGGTATTTTGCCATCCAGGCAGGGTCGCCATTCTCTAACATTCTGCGCGGTGTCTGATGTTCTATGTCGTGTCTCCCTACCACTTTCGCGCAACGACGCTCTGAGCATGTTTTTTAGGGAATTGACTAGTTTGAACCTGGGACCTGTTGCTGGTAAGGAGACGCCAGACCACACATGACATGTAGAGTTCAGAAGAGTTCAGTGAGAAAATGTTTTAATACAGGATGATAAAAACCAACTGCGTTCAACGAAAATGTGATCGAACATTCCCTGAATGGGTTTCCAAGTTCTACAATGGATCGAAGGATGACCTATGCCATATCACATCTATAATCTAGGTTTAAATTAAGTTTCACAAAAGAGAAAACTATCAAAATGGTCTACAGTGACCCTCAATTATCTTTAATTACTTATCTAACTTGTCGTAAATTACAGTGGCTGATGTGGCTTCTCAATAACTATATAACAGAAAAATCATCGCGTTTCAGATTTTGACTTACGTAGCAAATGCGGATACCATGAGCTTTAATTGACGATCGACACTAGTATTATGGAAAACGGGGGTGTAAGAGATGAGACTTCTGCAGTTCTGAGTGAAGCTTTATGCGCTGTTATGCGGCATCGCGTGCGTTCATTACCTTGTCGGTGTTCGTCAGGGGCGGCGGCGGGCGCAACCCCATACAGCTCACCGTCTCGGAAGCAACTCTCCCCTAACTTCTCCTTACTACAATTTACCGAAGTTGGTTTAAAAAAAAACTATCTGGCTGTGTTTTTATCTGACCAATCAGGGTCTCAATGTTAACCTTAAGCTCCACCTACAAAAATTCTGTCTATCCAATGAGAAACGTTATACTTTTCGTGGTGGGGCAATGTTTTTAACGTTTGCAACGTAACAGAGACGCGAAAAAGTCTCACGCTAAAACTTGCAGCTGGTGTGGCCCTTTTAGTGTTATCGTAATATCTATACTGTTCTTCTGGAGGGCTCTAGCTTTTAACATGGCCGGGGGGGGGGGGGGGGTAGTCCTGGTGGTTAGCTGGCGACGTGGGTGTCCGCCCCTTAATGTAGGGCCTTCTAGCTTAACACGGTTCTGCTCTCGGCTTCTGTTCTTGTTTCTCCCCTTGGAACTTCTTCTGTCTCACGTTGGGAAGGTATAACATGCATTTAGGCATTTTTGTGTTAGTCTGTGGTATTCCATTTGCTCACTCGTTACTCGTATTACTTTGCTTAATATAATGTCACGATTTATTCGGAGCTATGTGACATACTACTGGCTTTGCTTTCCATGTCAGGCTTTTCATGGAAGGTGTTGGAGTTGCCTGACACCTTACAAATGTATGTAAAATAAGTGATTTTTTATTATTGTTATTACTATGTTATTGTATATAATATTATATTATGTTCTTATTTTATATTATAATTAATAAATATTAGGTAAAGGGATAGTAGGATGATTTTTATGGTTCTGGATAATTAGGTCAATTTTGTGGAAAATAACAAAATTGTGAGTGTTAACGAGAAATTTTTATTTTTTATAAAATTTAGATAGTGAGCCAGAACCTACAAAATCATCCTACTCAAGAGTAACCACTTAGACAACCTATGACTGACTTACAATCTTATAAGATTGCTACATTAAATATTAACAAGATACATAGCTCTTTAAATTTGTAAAATTTAACATATTTTATCTATGCTGCCGATATTGACGTTATTCTTTTACAAGAAGTGATGGATATTGAACTTCACTGCATGCTAGGATTTAACGCTCTCACAAATCCAGGGACTGCTACAGCTATTGGTACTACTCTTCTCACAAAGGAGGGCATAATAGTGAAAGATATTGTCAGACTACCAAACAGCAGAGGAATAGCGTGCACCATCAATAACATATGGCTCATCAATGTCTATGCTCCGTCAGTGTCCAGTAATAGGCACAGCAGGGCAGAATTTTTTAAAGAAGACATTGTCCCTCTGTTTGGCACTCGCTATGACAATGTAACACTTGGCAGTGATTTTAATTGCCTGATGAGTGCAAAAGAGATCGCTCCCAATTGTAAACAATGTATTGAACGGGACCATTTAGTGAATGACCTCGGCTTAATTGACTAATGGGAGCACAAGAACAGGCCGGCCCCTGGCTTTACACGCATCACAAACCATTTGGCGAGTCGTTTGGACCGAATACATGTCTCATCCATTTTGAAACATCACATTTTGCAATCCATAATATGGCCGACTGTATTTTCAGACCATGCTGTGTACATCTGAAGTATTACTATGGTAAGACAAGGGACCTACCGAAGCAGAGGTATGTGGAAACTAAATGTGTCATACCTCCAAGACCCTGCAAGTCAGGCGTCATTCCAAATTGTATGGAGAGATTGTGAAAGAAAGTTCACCTCCTATAATTCGGCCATAGAGTGGTGGCTCAAATATGCTGTAAGACGTGGTCTCCTGACCTTCATTGCTTACATATTCCGCCCTCACAATCATGTTCCGCACATCAAGACGCTTCATTCGAACTCAAACTCGATAAGATAAGGTCAATGTTGTATACATTCATGTAAACGATATGCAATTGACAAGTGAGCTCACCGTGGTTGAAACACTCGAGGCCTGGCGTGAACACATACATTCCAGACGCGACAGTCACAGAGGCTTTTAGTTCGGGAGAGAGGCCACCCAACGGCACGCCAGGCCCTTCAGAGGACGACCCAGCCCATGTCGGCCGGTGACCGCCCGTAGCGGACAGTATGGGCCCTAGTGGAAAGGAGGGAACAACCCAGTGTTTGGCATAAAAGCAAATTCCGCTACATTGTGTGGAAGCTGCCAGCCTGCGCATTCTTTACACATAGCATGCAGTTTCAGAGATTTTCACAGGGAGACAGTAAACGCCAAACGCCAAAGCTACAAGTTTCCGGATTGGTCGTCTTAAAAGAAACGTCATTCTCCCGTTTTAGAAGAGCAATGCTGATTGACAGACGATATTTCTGACGCCTTGAGTTGAAGGAATAATGGAAGAGACCGAAAGATATACCCCTTCACGTCTGGTGTGGAGAGGCGCAGTTCCGTTGTCGCTCTTGGAGAGAGAACACGTAACTTTCATTAGTTTCATGTTTTTCTTGCACTAACTAGCACTACTCCAGTACCCAAGTATCCCACTAGTTACGTAAGAAATTTTGTGAATTTTTGTGTCATTTTCTTACGACTCCAACAGATATTTATTGCTGAAAGTTTTTCAGGCATTTCTCTTTACAACGTTAGGAGCGTCTGTCTGACTTCTGTAGTAGTGTGGGGGTGGAAATTGCATCTTGCAGGAGCCACAGGGTAAAGGCTACTTCTCAGATTAATCCGTTGAGCCAAATAACAATAATAGATCAACCCCACATACCTCAGAATGCAAAACCAAAAATACACAGATTCTTTATAAATTATTCGTGGGAAGAAAGCTTCTGGTACAACACGACCATTGAGTTCTGCTTTCATTGCCTCAGGGATTTGTACCAGGCCAATGCAACAATGATTGGAAACTGTGAACGAATCAAGAGGATTAAAGCGACAATTTTGGCTCTTTGTCGGAAACAACTCCAAGGATACCAAGTCAGGTCCAGAGTTCAGAATATAACACAGATCGAGATGACTTCGGTATGTCACGTAATCCGTAAAAAAAACAAGGATCCGGCAAAATAACAACTGACCAGACAACTGACGATGAACGAACGCTGACAACGCACAGCGAGATAAAGGTGGAAATTTTACAACTTTTGTATCTTTAATGTCAAATCAACCCGTCGACCACCAGCTACAGCAAGAGCTAACGACCATCATGTGTGAAACAGTAGGCCACGCAGAAGCGCAATTTCTTCTTTCAGATGTGACTGAGGATGATGCGGAAGATGCTATCAGTGGAAGCTCAAAAAACAAATCGCCAGCATCAGATAAACTTCCTGCAGAATTTTATCAAATCTTCTGCGAACTCATAAAACCGAAGTTTACACTCATATGTAATGGACTAATGAACCCAGCAAATGATATCCCCAGATAATTTTGAGAGGGAATCGTGGTACTAGTACCCAAAACCACCGGTACTAAAATGTTAGGCATTTTTTCGGACCATTACGCTTTTGAATAGCGATTATAAGATTTTCTGTCCCATTTTAGCGCGCAGGCTTAAAACTACAATGACCAGCGTCACCGGCTTCTACCAAACAAATGTTGGAAGAGACAGAAAAAACCAACAGACGCTGTGTTCCTACAGGGACTTAATTTCAACTGCAGAGGTCTGCAAATTCAATTGAGCCAAAGTATCTTTAGATTTCGACAAAGCATTTGACAGAATTAATCATTAATACCTCATTCGGGTTTTGAATACGATGAGTTTCCCACCGCGTTTAGTTGCTGTTATGTGAAATGCTGTTATCAATCATTCAGCTCGATTCTTCGTCAATGGGCAAATTAGCTGACTGATAGAAGTTACTAGTTATCTTCGATAGGGGTGTCCGATGTCTATGGCTCTCTTTGCTGTTGCAATTGAACCCCTGCTCGCCTCCCTGACACAACGTTTGCTGGGCCTTGAAATCCATGGACAAAAAATAGTGTGGCAGGCGTACGCCGATGACGCTGGATTCCTGATTACAATCGGCACTGATGTCGACATCGCCCTGCAGATCATAACAACATACGAAAAGGCATCCGGCGCCCAGTTAAATAGAAAGAAGTCCAGGATTTTTAACATCGCCCATGGAATTGGGATGGGAACTCATGAACAGCTGAATGAGCTTGCCACTCTGAAATGTCTCGGCACTGACTTTAAACACAGTATATGACACACAGTAGTGGCAAATTACCGCAAGCTCCTAACAAGTATACGCACCTGTGTGCTGGAACACAGCATTCGACAACTGGATGAACTTCAACGAGTAGCCGTAGCAAATCTTTTCATCACGGCGAAAATTAATTATACGGCACAAATCTTACTGTTACCTCCGAACATGGGTGCAAGAATCATGTCTGTGCTAGGCCACTTCATCAGCCGTGGACGCATTTTCAAGGTAAAGTATTACACGCTGACACTAGCTACAAAAAGCGGTGGCTTAAATCTTATTGACGTTAACAAAAGGGCTCCAGCGTTATACATCTCCAATACGTATAACATCTGGAAAACGTGCCTACAAACCTAACGTCACACCTCCTAATGGAAATAGCGCCGGCTGACCTTAATGCTCCCATTGATGTACGGCGTATTCCCAACAGATTGCATCACCTCAAATTGTTTTTCAAAGAGTACAGTTATGTACATATGAAGATTTCTGGCAACGACATGAAGCTCGCGAAAAGCATATACAAGCACATGATGACACTCAAGCAGCGAAACAATATAGAAGAAAGATAAAACATATATAATTGGCACACAATTTGCCTTCATACGTGAGAGCGAAGTGGTACTATGCAGTGAACAGAAAAATCCTCACGAACGCAAGACTGCACACCATCCACTTGGTGAACTCGTCACCGTGCACAGCTTGTAATTTACTGGACACAAAGGAACATCGTTTCGTGTGGTACAAAGTAAAAGATGTATGGCAGTATATTAGACAGAAAATAGGAATTTCTAAACCCTGACGATACACCTCATCCACACACAAAACTCAATGCCATTAACTGGTTGAAAGGAGAAACAGTTCAGTATGTCAACACCAAACCAGATACAAACGTGAGTGGCTTCTGATTATATTTAACAACAGAACATTGCATGTTGATGAGCATTGAAAACTATAAGGAACAATATACCAACATTTTAATTGAGGAGCGCCAGAACAAAACCCGATATATCCACTTTTGCTGTATTCGCGTGTTTGAGCTGTAAGGGGTAGATACCGGAGTAATAATACATGCTGCCACAAAATAATTTTCAGCGCAACGCGACATCAAGTGTTTTATGGTGTGTTTCTTATTTTTATAGCTTGCGGAGCCATTTAGAGATCACTATTTGTTACTTTCTGTATTAACAGCAAATGAGGATTTATCGGTTTTTGTTCCGGCGCTCCACAATTAGAACGACACTGTCACAATAAAAGCAATTTCTTATCACACTTAACGTTTAAAGTTATGATTCTTATTGTTATCCTCATTATTTTGTATTGAAAAAAAAAAAACAAGTTAAAAAGGCCATGATGCATGGGCGATTATCCATTTTATTTTCATAAGATGCTGAAGATTGTTTCTCATTTGGCAAAGATAAAACGTTTTAGCAACAGCATGACGTATGAGGTAACACACTAACTTAAATACACGTTTTCACACGAGATGCTTTTGACTACAGCGCCATTTCTCTCGTTAATCACATAAGGCGAAAGAGTTCTTAACATTCCTGGAGAACTCACACATATCCGAAGCAACGAAGACGAAATAGACTATTGTGTTTGGCACTTAATGAAGAAAGCATTCTTTTTCACATTATCATTAGACCCGAGGAGGGGTACTTTAGTTTTCCGAAGATAAAAAGATTACATTAAAAAAAAAGATGAATAGAGCGTCTGCCATGTGAGCGGAAGATCCCGGGTTAGAGTCCCAGTCGGGGCACACATTTTCAGCTGTCCCCATCGGCAGCTAAGGATTTCGATTTAATTATCATTTCATTCTAGAGAGGCTGCACGGTCATCCACAGTATATGTTCTTTCGGGAGCAGATACTATATTCATATATATAGTTAAAGGCTACCCGGCCATTGACCTTCTTCTGTGCTAATGCGCACACTTTGCCGAAGCTCTTACGGGACTCGTCAGCTTAGTCTGGCGCGAGTAATGAGTGGATGGACAAATATCTATTGGGAACACTACGAATGTAGGTTGTGTATAGTTGGGAATGTGGGTCTCACAGGAAGCGAGCATTCGCACTATTCTCTGTGCCCTCGGTGGAGTGAGAACCGTCAGGGTATTTAATGTGCCATCTGAGTGTCCTAATGCGCTCATTGCACGTTCTCTATCTCTGTATGGTGTTGTTTTGTCGGTTACCAATGAAAAACGGTCAAGTGCACGTCGATACCAAGTTAACAGCGGCGTGAGAAGTGTACGAATAGACTTAAAAAAGCATATACCTTCGTATGCTGCCATTGGCGGCTGTCGCGGGCAGGTAACTTACACTGGTGAACCTCCTACCTGTTTGATTTGCCATTCAACAGAACATCTGCGGATGAACTGCACACGTCGACGTCCAGTTCATCTTGTGTGGGAACGTCCTGCAGACGATAGTGAAGGGCTTGTTCCTTTATTGAGTGAGGTAGTCGCGGGGACTGTACCGCAACCCCGGCAGCCGGTACATTTTAACGAAGCGGCAGTGCCAGTACTGGTGGAAAACAGTGACACAGACATTTCCGGTAGGACGGACGGCACTTCGGCCCTGTCATCCACGCCAGAACAGTTACCGCTGGATACCGACGCTGCACCATCCTCTTCTAAAACTCAGCCACGCGAGACGCAGGAGCAGGTGCAGATCAGTTTGCCTGAACCACCCCTATCGGTAGCGACTGCAGCAGAAACGAAGAAAGGACGTAGAAGAAGAAGTAAAGCTAATAGCGGCAAAGAGAAAAAGTCGAATGCTTTGATAACCGTACCCATGTCACAAAGTGACGGCGAGACTGAACCTCAGTCTTCTTGCTCAGTGCGCTGCGAGAACACCGCGAGGCAAGAATGTATTCGTGAACAAACCAAACATCTGAAGGCACTGCTGAGCGCCGAGAGGGAACAGAGCGCTGTACCAGCTAAGAGGAAGAGCGAGCAGAGCAGCGAGCAGCTGCCGCAGCGCTCCCGCAGGAACTCGCTGGCGTCAGTCGCAGCCTCGAGGAATGGCCAGCCGGATGCGACCACGTTGACAGACTCAGCCGACGGTGGCGGGCAGGGCAGCGAGCGCACCGCACGGCACCCCGACAGCCAGCAGGACGAGGAGATGCAGCAGTAGCGGCTCCGCGCATGACTATCGCACTGCGACTCTCTGCCATTCCCTGACACGTTATTGCTCTGACGTATCGCCTCATACTCCAGTCGTCACAAAACGAACCTGGTTTTAAGCTGTCGAGAAGGATGATCCTAACAATCAGAGCTCATCGCCCTATGTGACTTTATATGCGATAGCCAAACCTACAATATTACCACACTTAACATCAATAGGATCCAAAGTACGGTGAAACTCCGTTCGCTAACTGATTTCTTCTATGGTACCAGCGTTGACATTACCCTGCAGCAGGAGGTAGTCACAGTCCTAGAAGTGCCCGGTTATGTACTTATTGATAACAATATGCAGGATGCTGTTGGCACTGTCATACTTTTGCGCGACGTTACACCCTATACGGACGTACAACGGCTGCCTAGTGGTCGTGACATTTCTCTTCGAGTGAATGATGTGCAGATTGTTAACGAGTACGCCCCCTCAGGTAGCAATCATAAGAGAGAACGTTCAACTTTTTATAAAAGCGAATTTCCCATGCTCCTTAGCGCATATCGTGTACATCTCATTCTTGGTAGTGACTTCAACTGTGTGCTTAAAGACAGAGACCAAACTTCTAACACGAACAGATGTGTAGAACAGTCATTCTGCCAGTCGGCTGGATAGGATCTATGTGTCCGGTGCCCTCCAGCGTCACACTGTGAACTGTGACAAAGCTCCTGTCAACATCTCTGATCATTGCGCATATCAGTGTTACCTTAACCTACAACGTCAGCAAATCTATCGCGGTAAAGGCTACTGGAAATTGAATGTCAGCCTTCTGCAGGATGCCCAACTTGAGGAGGAGGTGAACATAATGTGGCAACAGCTCCAGCGTCACCGACGTCGTTACGCTTGCGTTCTACAGTGGTGGATTCAGTGTGCCAAGCCCAAATTACGCCTCACCGTCATGACATACGCTTGACAAAAAAGCTTTTGGCAGAAACAGACTATGGAATTTTATTATCGCTATTTGAGGGAACTGCACAGCCACACTACCAATCCTTTTCGCGATATCGATGTCAAGATCAAACGATGTAAAGCGAAAATCACGGCGATCCAACGCAAACGATTGGAAGGAATCATCGTGTGAGCCCTCCCAAAAGACGATGCCCCCCTCCCCCCCTGGAACGGACCTCTCTGTACCACATTATGATAACGACGAAATGATGTAAAGCCATGTTGATTGAAGCCCTCGTTGATGACGCCGAGAATGCCATCACGAAGCAACGTGACATCATCTCGCACGTCTACGACTATAATAGTCAACTTTACAAGAAGAAGCCAATTGATGAACACTTGTGCGACTATTTTCTGACTACCTTGAGCTGCCGCTTGTCACACGAGGATAATGCACATCTGGAATCTGTTTTCACGGAGGACGAAATCCTACTAGCGGTCCACAGTGCAAAGAAAGGGAAATCACCAGGACCCGACGACCTGAGCGCTGAGTTTTACCATCGCTACTGGAACATCATTGCCCCGACACTCCTCGAGATAGCGAATGAAATCTGGCACCTGGAAGTAATACCCAAGGCATTCACGGAAGGTATCATCCTGCCCTTACCGAAAAAAGGTAACAGCAGGAAAGTAGGAAACATGTGACCCATCACACTCCTGAACGCCGATTTCTAAATCATTACCTGATCAATTAAGCTTCGGATGCAAACCGTTATGCACGAGGATTTAGATAGTTACCAATACAGAGCCGTGCAAGGCCGAAGTGCAATCTCAGCTGCTTGTGATTTGAGGATTTGAGGGACATCATCTGTTCATATGCTGGTACCAAAGAAAATGGCGCTCTGACCTTTCTAGATTTTGAGAAGGCGTATGATCGTGTATGTCATGACTTCCTCTTTAAAAGCATGCAAAAACAAGGTTTTGGACCTCATCTCATAGAATTAATTAGCAGACTTACAACAAACGTCTCTTCCAGAATTATCATTAATGGCCATTTTACAAAAGAAGTTTCCATTGGGCAATCGATCCGACGACTGCTACGGTCGCAGATTTGAATCCTGCCTCGGGCATGGATGTTTGTGATGTCCTTAGGTTAGTTAGGTTTAAGTAGTTCTAAGTTCTAGGGGACTGATGACCTCAGATGTTAAGTCCCATAGTGCTCAGAGCCATTTGAACCATATTTTTGAATCCATCCGACAAGGATGTCCTCTGTCAATGATTTTGCATTACAGCCGCTACTGCACAACTGAGTGCACTGTGGAATTGGGCTTAGCATCGATTCTGTTACTATCCCATGCATTGCGTATGCTGACATATATGCATAGCTGTTTCATCGTCACAACTACTTATGTAAGCAGAAATTCTTTTACAAGCATTCACGTTTCTTTCAGGAGCAATATTAAATAGAACTACAACCACAGCTTTGCCCATCGGAGGCGGTATCGGAGATATATCCCATGTCACGTGGTGCAATCTAAAGGATTTTCATGAAACCCTCAGCGTAAACTTTGAGCCCAACCCAGACAAATTCCTGACGAAGAACTGGCCACAAATGCTTAATAAATTACGTGCTGCTTTGATACTCAACTCCGACCGTGATCTGAACATACCACAGAAAGTTAAGACCATAGGGATCGCCATTACAAGCAAGATGAATTATTTGGCGCAAATTCTCCCTGTATCCGACCATCTAGCGAAGAGTATACAACAAGCACTATGCTGGTTTCTTTTTAGAGGGCACATTTTTAAAGTTCAGTTTGATACATTAACTTTACCTGTGTCCAAAGGTGGCCTTAAACTCATTAAGGTACACAAAAAATGTGTCACCCTACCCCTAAATCGCATCAGGAAGGAAGTTCGTACCCGGAGCACCAGTATCATCACAAACCTCATCCAGCGATGGGAGCCCCATAGCCTTGACTCACACGTTGATATCACCGGCATTCCGTTTTATTACCGACATGTGCGACTGTACAACATGGAACTGAGCTACATCCGATACAACATCGTCGATACCGGCAGTCTGGCCAACAGGAAACTTCATAGCCTTCTCATGACAACAAATCACAGGAATCGTCTCGAAGACAAATATCCACATATAACATAGAGTATAGTATGGCGGAATGTGCATAGCAACATGTTACCGTCACGCGTCATATCCGACTGTTATCTCACAGTCAACGATCAAGTAGCAACGAATGATAAACTACGTAAGATAGGTCTTCATCCGACGCCCAACTGTGACTCATGTGGGAGAGTCGATACACGAATTCATAGGCTCACATGCGAACCTGTAGAAGAAATTACTACAATTCTTCTTCAAAGATTGTCGGAGATGACCGCACGACACCCAATAGTGCAGACCTTTTAAAGATCATTCAGCCACAAACACTGAGGTATCCACAAACAAAAAGCAACGCTGCAACGTGGATCATGGGCCATACAGCATCGTTCATTACACAGAATAGGCATGCTACTTTCCTAGAATATTACTCTTACATCGAAACTGAACAGCTCAAAATAAACCAACATCGTGACTACAGGAGATTATTTGAAAATATGCTACACATCATAATCAACGGTTAAATACTTCAAATCCAGTGTTCTGGATAGTAGAAGTTAACACCAATCCGTATAAGGAATCCTAGTTGCTTCGTGACAGTTTCGTTATAGTCGAAATTTACGATATCATTCCAAGCACTTACCACTGCAGAAGGCAGTTTTATTTTCCATTTAAATATTATTACATTTCCTTTCTCTGACAGAACAGGAGAGCAAATTTCCTTCAATAATGAAGTGATAGTCATTTGTGTCATATACGTTTTTCTGTTTACCACTTTGGAAAGAAGAAATATCAAGAAGAAATTTCATGTTATATTGCGCAACGGAGGGCTGCAAATAACACATACTTTTGTTAATTCTACTCACACCACAAATTGGAGAAAATGTTTATTTCTCCTTCCTCATCAGTGGAATTCCATCCATTTCCCTTTCGTTTTCAAACAGAAAAAAAGGATGGATAGAGCGTCTGCCATGTAAGCAGGAGATCCCGGGTTCGAGTCCCCATTGATGTATATGAACAACACCTGTCGACAGCTAAGGATTTCGATTTAATTATGATTTCATTTTTGAGAAGTTGCACGGTCATCAATGGTATCTGTACTTTCGGGAGCCATTGACCTTCTTCTGTGCGAATGCGCACGCTTTGCCGAAACTCTTACGGGACTCGACAGCTCAGTCTGGCGCGAGCAATGACTGGATGGGCAAATATCTATTAGGAACACTACGAATGTGGGTTGTGGACAGTTGGAAATGTGGGTCTCACGGGAAGCATGCAAGGGATAAGTCCCTGCAGTCTCACTATCCGCTGTGCCCTCGGTGATTTAATTATCATTTAAAAATGAAGACAGTGTTAGGCTTTATCTCTTTCACTGAAAGCTCTGTACGTTACACCATCTACTGCATCTAATATTTTCTGCAGTAATTGGTACTGGCGTTGAAAGAGTGTTTTAAGGAAAACGAAAAGGTACTTGAAACGGACTCCGCCTATGTGCGTTAACAGAGCCATGAGGACATTTGTCTTACCACAGTTGGAAGGACCTACAATTACCGCTCGTATGCTGTCAGGAAGGAGTGCTCCATTCTCCTCTTTCTTTTTTCTGCTCTTCTGGTCTTCGTCATCGTAACAGGACCAGTCATCTACAACAAAGTCCTTGCGGCGAGGGGGCTTCACCCAGCCTGCCATGATACCGACGGTGTTAGGTACTGGCGTGCAATAGACATTTATATGATAAACAATATGTGCGTTTGTGTAGCCACTATAGCGCAGTCACCCTAGCAATTGAACTACAACGGCTACACGATAGAATCAACTCCATGTGGTATATTTCAAGGGAAGAGTGTCACATACATTAACGAACATAAACCCGTACTTACTTGTGTGACACTTTGTCTAGAGAAATAAAAACACAAAAACAAATTTAAGATTGTAAATATATTTATTTATTCACCATCTACAACTATCATCAGCATCCAAAAAATACCTTGATTCTTCTTTAATCGCTGCAGCAGCGGTACAGTATTTGGAAAATAGCCGCCTCTTGCATTCTGAAATTCAGCACGTATATCTCGTAATGTTATCGGCGCATTGCGATAGTCTGGTATTCCATCAGTACATTTGAGTTCAACATTTTCAATGCCTATTCGAGGAATAGCAAAAGACATCGGCACTGCAGTTATACAGGTACTAAAACAACGATATATATCTTCTGTGTGAATGCTGCATGTGCGAAGCCAGTTAATGATGTCACTGTATACTACTTGAACATATGGACGCCATCTATTTAGTCTTTCTATCGTACTAGTTACCACCATGTCTAGGTTGAACAAGTTATCAACAGTCGAGTGCTGCATCAAAATACTGTGACCCTCAACACTTTTAATTCTTAGTGTAGCATCGTCATATATTGATAGAATACTCACAGTTAGACTGCCGCAGTACATGTCCTGGTAGGAATGGGATGCAGCATATTCGGTAGTCATATGCTTCTTGATATATGTATTTACGCGACAGATTTAATCCCACTTATAGTCTGAAAACCGCACTTTCATATTTTTCGGCATATTTTCGAGCACTAACGCAGCTGACAGGATACCGTCTTGTGAATCTTCAAGTGCTGGATGAAGACGCTTTGAGCCACTAACTGTTAACACATAGCATGAGTCGAAGAGTAAAGGTTGCGGTCAACTGGGAGTCGATATCTTCGCATCCACATCAGCATGGTTAGCCAGGTGTTCGTGCACTGATGGTTGTATGTCTCTTGTACGATGATTAAAGGACAGCGCGTGAAGGAGTCCTGTACTGTGAAGCCACCGTAAGCACAGTCTCTGGCACTGAAATTAGCACCTCCCTATCCTGCTCCAGCATACTGAGAAGCTGTACTACAGGATCCTGCGTGGAAGAGTCCTAGGCCACCACGTGGACGGAACCTGACAGGTTGGACCCTGCTGATACTGACGTCACGGATGCAGCTACCGGCCAAAGAAGAATATTCATAAGCGTTATATGCTGCTGCTACAGAAATAATAATAATAATAACAATATTAAGAAATAGATACTTACTTTTCTGCTGCTTCCTCTTCCTATTCTGCTGCTGCTGCTGCTGCTGCTGCTGTGGTGACTGACGCTTCATCTTCACTGACTGACTGACCAGGACAGAGATCGAGCACCTGCTGAGTCCTCCTTATATACCATCCACCTACGTCATCATGAAGCCATATTCCTATTGGCTGAATCGCATGATCACCTGACCTATCGAAGTGCGAGCTCGTGAACTAGATCCGTTCTTTGGTCTGCTGGATTGGAGGCAGTCGTCTTTTGTGGGTTGGGAGTTTATATGGTGCTTTTAGAAAAGGCAGGCAGTTCCAACAGTAGCAGATGTTTCCATGAGTTGGGTAATGCATCTTTAAAGCATCTGGTTGCAAAGGATTTATTGCCATGACCGTATTCTTCTTCTTCATATGTTCGACCATTATTGCGCACTTCCATTCTACATATAAATAATAATAATAAATGGCATCCGTCCAACCTTGAGGGATGATGGTGTAGCAAGCTTGGTTCAGAGTCTGCAGCGTCTGCTGTGGCTAAAAAGTCCCACTCGAGAGTGGCAGTGCCTACTGCAGTTTGGACATGTGAAATTTGAGGGACTTCGAACAGAAGCCGCTCTGTCTCTTCGCTTTGTCCTATTCCTGATTTGTTCCTGTCTGCGTTCGTCCTCTGAGAGCTTGACACCGTTGCGCACAGTTACTCGCCACTTGACACGGTCATCTGCAATGCTTTCCCAGCGATTTGGATTGATTCTGGTCTTGGTCAGGTCTCTCTTGCAGACATCCCTTGAAACGAAGATGCGGTCGTCCCACTGGCCTCACACCTTCCTGAAGTTCGCCGTACAGCAGCCGTTTCGGTATCCGTTCAGGATCCATGCGCCTGACGTATCCCAACCATCTTAGACGTCGATGACTCAGGAGTGCAAAGATGCTGGTTGTGCTTGCACGATGAAAGACTTCGGTGTTGGGTACTCTATCTCTCCAAGAGATCTGAAGGATCTTCCGAAGACAGCGGAGATGGAACCTGTTGAGTCGAGATTCATGCCCAGATAGAGTTGTCCATGTCTCACAGCTATAGAGAAGGGTGCTTATAACACAAACGTTGTAGACTTTTAATTTAGTTTTTGTGGTAAGCAGTCCGTTGTTCCATACTCTGTTTTTCAGTCTAGCCATGACAGATGATGCCTTTGCGATTCTGTTAGTAAGGTCAGTGTCCATGGACAAGTTGCTACATATTGTGGATCCCAAGTAGGTAAAGTCATCAACTATCTGGAGAAGATTTCCATTAATGCTAATGGATGGAAGGTTGGTAGTGCTCTGCGCCATGATCTTAGTCTTTTGAAGGCTGATGAGTAGACCAAACGTTTCACAGGAATTTGATAATTTGTTGATTATATACTGCAGCTCATCTTCTGTGTTCGATACTAGAGCTGCATCGTTCGCATATAACAACTCATGGATAACGACTGTATTTACTTTGGTCTTGGCCTTGAGGCGAGCAATGTTGGAAAGATTTCCATCAGACCTCGTATGTAGATACACTCCCTCCTCATAGTCTTCAAAGGCAAATAGGGAATGCTTCTGATGTTTTACCGTTGAAGCAAATTGTTGCTTGTGTTTTCTCATGGACAGAGACAATTATCTGCAGTAGTTTAGGTGGGCATCCAATCTTCTAAAAAATGGCTCTGAGCACTATGGGACTTAACTACTGTGGTCATCAGTCCCCTAGAACTTAGAACTACTTAAACCTAACTAACCTAAGGACATCACACACATCCATGCCTGAGGCAGGATTCGAATCTGCGATCGTAGCGGTCACGCGGTTCCAGACTGTAGCGCCTATAAGTGCACGGCCACTCCAGCCGGCATCCATCCAATCTTCTGCAACAGTTTGAAAAGCCCATTTCTGCTCACTAAATCAAACGCTTTAACAAGGTCAATGAAAGCAATATAAAGTGGCCTCTGCTGCTCACGACATTTCTCTTGTAGCTGTCTTAAGGAGAAGATCATATCTACAGTTGATTAGCCGGGCCTGAAGCCACACTGAGATTCTGGGTAGATTCTGGAAACTAAGATCTGTAATCGCATTAGGATGGCTCTTGCATAAGCTTTCCCGGCTCGGTAATTGTTACAGTCACTTCTGTTCCCTTTCTGTTTATATAGAGTAACTATCCTCGAATTCCGCATACTCATCGGAACATAACCTTCTTCCCAGCTGGTTGTGATAAGTGAATATAAATGTTTGAGACGAACAGACTTGTTATACTTAATAACCTCTGCAGGGATCCCATCTTCACCTGGGGCCTTTCCGTTAGCAAGAGCATCTATTTCTCTACTAAGTTCTTCCATAGTAGGCATTGCATCTAGTTCTTCCATAACTGGCATTTGTTTGATGGCGTCACATGCATCCTTGCTAACTTCATTCTCGGCTGCATACAACTCGAGGTAGTGTTCAACCCAGGGTTCCATTTGTTTGCCTTCATCGGTAATGACATCACCTGTCTTGGGCTTCAGAGGAGCTGTTTTTCTGACAGTTGGTCCAATTGCTTTCTTAATACCATCGTACATTGCCTTAGCATTCCCAGAGTCGGCCGCTTTCTGTATACCTGCACATAAATTCAGCCAGTAGTTATTTGCGCATCTCCTGGATGTTTGCTGTGCCCTGTTCTTTGCTTTTCGTAGGTCATCTCGAGTTCTTTCATTTGGGTTTCTTTTGTAAGCAAGCAGGGCTTTCTGTTTAGCCGCAGTGACTGGTTCCATTTCTTCCAAATTTTGCTCGTACCAGTCCTTATTTCTTTTTCCTTTTATTCCATAGGCCAATACTGCTGAGTTGTAGATTGCACCCGAGAGTTTTACCCATTTCTTATCAACATTCCTTTCTGCTTGCACGTTTCCTGGGAAAGTACTTTCAAAATTGCTGGCAAAATCCTGCTTTCTTTGTGTGTCATGAACATGATCTGTGTTGGTACGGGGATGACCTCTCGGTTTAGCGTGGTGACATTTCTTAGGAGTGAGCCTCAATGTGCACGCCACTAGGGCGCGGTCTGTGTTGCAATCAGCACTATGATAACTTCGTATCAGTAGCACATTTTTGAGACCAGTACGCCTAGCAATGACTAAGTCAAGTTGATGCCAGTGATGAGAGTGTGGGTGTCTCCAAGACACCTTGTGCTGATCCGTAAGCTGGAAATATGTGTTTGTGATACAGAGTCCATAAAAGCAGCAAACTTTAAGCAGTCTCTGGCCATTTTCATTCATTTTTCGCATCCCATAATGTCCCAGGCAATTCGGCCATATGTCATTATCTGATCCAACTCTAGCATTAAAGTCCCCTCGAATATACAGTGTCTCGGTGCTAGGTACCTTGGCTATTCTGTCACTGAGTAAGTCATAAAACGTATCCTTCTCTTCCATGCTGGATGATAAGGTAGGAGCGTACACATTTAGGATGCTGACAGTGCCACTTGAGGAGCTTATTTTCAAATCAATAATTCTCTCTGTTCCACCGGATGGTGGCACAGTACAGTCCAGAAGGGCGTTTTTAACAGCAAATCCTACGTCATGAAGTCTTGGCTCGTCTTGAGACTTCCCCTGCCAGAAGAATGTGTAATTATCCTCCCTGATAGGGCCCACGTCTGGAAGCCGCGTCTCCTGTATTCGAATGGTGGAGCTCTCTGTCAATTACGGCAGTCTTACAGATGAAATCAATCTCTTGGGCATCGTCAATGTACCTTGGACACATGGTCCTAACATTCCAGGTGGCAATACGAAATAGTGATTTCTTTATTATTTCATTTTTGTTGTTGGTAGGTCTACTATATCAATCCGCTTGTCGAAGATTACTTCTAAGCTTCACACACCCTGTGAAGCAGGCGGATAGTGGCGGGAGAGCTCCTTATTGGCTGGGGCTGCCCAGCTTGAGGCGGGTGGTAGCTGTCCAATGAGATGGAATGATCTCTCCCACCGTTGGAAGTGGCCCCTGGCACTCGAGTCTTACGCCAATCAGACAGAGCTTATAATCGGTAACTGCCTCTTCCCGTGTTGTGCCAAAGTCCTTGGTCGTCGCTGAAGTGTCGTCTCCAAGATGCTACAGGCCTGAGCGATAAATATGCAGACACGTGAATTGCCCAATCATCACGGTCTCCCTCTCAACCTAAATGATAATATCCAGAGGAAAGGCAAGCCAATACGTCTGGTATCACTTCGGTTGCAGGAGCTGCCGAAAGGGGACGTAGTACGCCTTCCAACCGCCTTTGGGGCCCCACTCCAGATTTTCTTTCAGGGTTTTCTCCTTTAGCCTTCATCCCTCCCGAGACCAACCACAAGGAGGCTATAAGTCAGTCCTCAGCTGTATGCTTACAAGCAACATAGCTTTTAAACTCATCCTGCTCAAACACCAATAGCTGGTCGATAGAACACATTTGGCACTACCACAAGGATGGGGGTGAGCAGCTGCTCTTCAATGTTATATATATGGCATATACAAATATGTTCACACCAAAGCAAATTGATATCAACTGTACGTCTCTTGCATTTTGGGAGAGTGAATGCTTCATGATGAGTATCTGGGCAGATTGTGCATGCGCATGGGTATGTGCTGGTAACGAGACCTATTCTGTGTCCATCCCTCTGCTTTGTCGCAATCTGCTGAATAGAATTCTTGTACTTATTCGTCCTACATTCCTCCGTTATCATACTCTTCCATACCTCATGTAGTGAACTGTGGCTACAGTCCTCCATCAAATGTCTACATGTAAGGCAGCTATTGAAAGCTGCTGTGTCCTGGTTTGAAAACGACAGCCAAACAGTGTCTGAATGTACACCACCAATTCGGGTTATCTGAGTGGAGAAAAAAAATTGCCGCCATCTTGGGTAACGGTACTTGCATCATCAGCTGACGTCACGGTAACGCCCTCTGGTGCCGGTACTGGGTACCAGGTCTAGACCTCGGGTTGAATACACTGTTTCCCACCATTTTGGATAATGGTACTTGCGTCATCACCTGAAATCGTGGCAGCCATTTTGGACGACGGCGTCCTCTGATGGTGGCGCTGTGTACTAAGTCAGTTGGAGTCCAGACTTCATGGTGAACACACTGAATGGCCGTACTGCATGGAATTGTTTAAATAAAGACTTACGTCCAAGTCCTTTTCCCACAAAACCTTAGGACGAGTTGGCGGTCAGGTGACTGAGGTTAGTCCAAGTGTCCTTTCTTTCACGCTTTTTTCTTCACTCAGTAGAGATATGCGAATTGACCTTTGTTTACCTTCAAAATTCGAACTTGGCGCCAGTTCATAGGAAGAAGTGCCGTCAGGTGAGTTAGGTTAGTAGAGGTAGGCCAGGTGAGCTGTCTTCCCACGATTTTCTTAGCTTAGTAGAGATAACAGTGGTGTGATGCATTATCCTGTTGGAATTTGAACTTCCCGCCGTTTTTCTGGGTTAGGGGTTAGGTTAGTGGAGGTGACCTTCTTCCCGCCAAAATCTGCCATCTTCGATGACGTCACAGTCGACACCTTAGATGATATCATGCGCTGTTGCCAAGTCTACATGCCGCCATCTTGGATGACGTCAACGCCATCATCTTGGATACATGTGGCAACAATGCAGGGTGCACTCATATGACCGTTGCCCCGATATTTGTGGTCGAGTGGTTACACAACATTAACATCTCTGTTATTGAGTGGCCTGCACAGAATCCTATAGAACACCTTTGGGATGTTTTGGAATGCGAGGCGTCATGGACCGACATTGATACCTCTCCTCAGTGCAGCACTCCGTGAAGAATGGGCTGCTATTCCTGAAGAAACTTTCCAGCACCTAACTGAACGTATGCCTGCAAGAGCGGAAGCTGTCATCAAGGCTAAGAATGGGCCAACACCATATTGAATTCCAACATTACCAATGGAGGGTGCCACTAACTCGTAAGTCATTTTCAGCCTGGTGTCTGGGTACTTTTGATCACATGGTGTATATCTGTCAATTAGAACTCAAAATTTTCTTTTGTAATCATTGTCCTGATCCCGCTGAGTAAGCAGAGAATAGGAACATTTTATTCAGTGGGCTGGACAAGAATGCCTTCTTGCAGACTGGGAACTATGGTCAGTATGTTCTCCATACTTCCTGGCTGACAACAGAAATAGTTTCCAGGCTTTCGTAAAAGACGGCACACAATATTTCAACTTATGATTTCCTATGACTGATAATGACTAATAATTATTATTATCAACCTGCCGCTCCACAAGTGGTCTGTGTAGCTGCAAACCTCGTCCTGCAGGGGAGGTGTGCAATGGACAGGATCACATTTTGTTCATTTTGCTGCCTGCCTTTGCATCTACACCACAATATGCTGTGAAGGTGTAGTTATGTAGAGAGAGAGAGAGAGAGAGAGAGATAAAGAGAGAGAGAGAGAGAGAGAGAGAGAGAGAGAGAGAGAGAGAGAGACTGAGGGAGAGAGAGAGAGACAAACATATATACAGTGTAATTTTTTCCACCATACACAAACTCTAGAGACCAAACAATGAGAGGATACAGAGCAGAAAAGGTCTAATGAACTTACATCCAAAAAGGCATGGTTATCATGCTAGAGACAATTTATTCAATCAAACTTTGTTACAGAAACCGAGGTCTAATACGTGCTGTACCATGCAGTCACAGATATAGTATGCATGGTTTCCTCCTAGAGGCTGGTACTGTTCCTCATGTGTCATACCCTAGCACCATCTGCTGCCATAGTAATTGGTAATGTTGTCTCCAATTCACTCCTCTTGATGATTAACCTTGTAGTGGATGTGAAATTATTTTGTACACAATGGATCCATATTCGAATCAAGACTTTGCCAACATGTTGTTTACTTACGGTAAGACAAATGTCAGTAGGTGGCAGGCACCAAGGTTGTATCAGGAGACCCATCCCCACTGACATCAACCACATTCAATGTTTGTAACAGAATTTCGCCGTTTGTTTGAGACAGGGTCGTTTCAGGAAGGAGGAAATCATGAAGGACGTACCCAAAATGTTCAGACACCAGACTTTGAGGAAAATGTGCTTAACACTGTGGAAGGCGACTGTCGTGTCAGTACCAGAGAGTTAGCCTGCCAGATGACTGTGGAATATTCTCCATGACAATTGTTACTGCCCTTATGATTTTACAGTACTTACAGGGCTTACTACTGACAGACTTTCCACATCGGGAGCAGTTTTGTCCCAGGTTTCTTAATCAAGCAACCTCGATTCTGGGATTTGTGTCACCCATTCTATTCATGGGTGACGCCATCTTTACACAGATTGGTATCTTCAACTTTTATGACAGTCATCTGTGGGATAGTATGCAGGACCCCTACGGTATGATGACAGCAGATCATTGGCATTAGTGTTGTCAGAATGTGGGGGCCCAGATAAATGGCGACTGTATCTTCTTTCCACATCGCCTAACAGGTCGGACCTTCCAGCATTTCTGGTGGACAACACTGCCTCTTCTGCTGAAAGAAGTGCCACTGATAATTTGAAGGGTTATGAGGCTGCTACATGATGGTGCTTCAGCCCGCTACGCAATTAATGTCCGGATACAGCTCAATCGTGGCTTCTCTGGCCAATGCATAGACGAGGGGGTCCAGTTGCATGGCCTGCTCATTCACTGGATCCCAATTTGTGCAACTTTTGGTTATGAGACCATCTCAAAAGTGTAGTGTATGCAGAGCCCATTCCAGATGTGGAGATACTGGAGCAGTTTATTCATGCTGCCTTCAACGCTGTTTGGATGCAGCCTGTCTGGCGTGAACATGTGAGCCAGATCATGCTACAGACTGTACATGCATGCATGGAGGCACATAGAAATCATTTTCAACACATACTGTAACTGTAACTGCATGGTATAGCGTGTATTAGACTGCAGTCTCGGTAACAGTGTATGCCTGAACAAATGGTCTGTAGTAGAGAAACCAAGCATTTCCAGATACAGGTTTATTAGACACTTTTTGTTCTGTACCATCTCATTGATGAATCCCTAGAGCTTGTACACAGTGGAAAAAATCACCCTATACATATATGATACATATAAAGATAATTACCAAAATCTTCTTGCCTCCGTGATGAAACCATATCCCTAAGTCATCAGGGACTCCTTGCACCCAGTACAGCATTGGTAATTGGGTTCCATGGAATCGCAGAACCCACTCCATTTACTTCACCCACTTTAACATTTCATCATCATGTACTCACTGGTCCAGATCCCCTAAAGAAGCCGTAACAACCACAACAATGACATGAAGATGAGTTGGAAACTTTTCTTTTCTACGAATGAGAATATACTACGAAATCCGATTTGATAAATGCACATGTACTTACATGATGGTTATGATAGGTTTATTAGGGGTGCTGTAATACACCCCTCGCCCTCCTCAGAATCACTACAACAGCAAGAACATTTCGATTTAAAGGCAGACACAGTGGGGTCGCAAATATATGAAATATAACACTAAGAACCTTTTATTAACGAGAATATGTACATTCATGGTGGAATTTCCGCTGGAGACTGCTCAGACGCCTTGATCTGCTTGCCTATAAGCTCCAGCAACCAGTCAGTCTCATTGAGATCATGTACTGTAACAAGAAATGAGAATTGTAAATTTCTACTAACATAAATATATACTACGAAATTTAAACTATAAATTATATACTTACACAGCTGATGTGCTGTTGGAATCGCAGCTGGTTGGTTGGTTTGGGGAAGGAGGCTAGACAGCGAGGTCATCGGTCTCATCGGATTAGGGAAGGACGGGGAAGGAAGTCGGCCGTGCCGTTTGAAAGGAACCATCCTGGCATTTGCCTGGAGCGATTTAGGGAAATCACGGAAAACCTAAATCAGGATGGCCGGACGCGGGATTGAACCGTCGTCCTTCCGAATGCGAGTCCAGTGTCTAACCACTGCGCCACCTCGCTCGAATCGCAGCTGGATGCTGTTCCATGATCTGAGGGGGCTGCAAACCACCATCAACCAACCCTGATTCAGCCTCCAGCTCTCCAGTTAATTCCTCCCGAGTTTGGTGATTGAATGCTCTTACAACAACAAACAAACTTTTTGCTGCAAAAATATACTACGAAGTCTGGACATAAATTACGAAAAAGTACTAAGAAATCTGATCTCTCTCTCTCTCTCTCTCTCTCACTCTCTCTCTCTCTCACACACACATGCACGCATAAGCAGATAGGACAGCAAACTATCACTTAAGTGTAGGAATAGTAGCCTCTCACTGATCTGTAACCGTACAGCTGCTGTGGAACTTTGTAAGTAGGCTGCTTAGGTTTTTATGTTGGTAACGCCACGTAGTGCTCCATATGAAAATGACTGACTCTGCTGTGTGAAGGCTGTGGTTGGTTTGCATTGTTGGAGTATATGCTATTGTAGTGTTGGGCAGTTGGCTGTTAACAGCGTGTAGCATTGCGCAGTTGGAGGTGAGCAGCCAGCAATGGTGGATGTGGGGAGAGAAATGGTGGAGTTTTGAGAATGGATGATCTGGAAGTGTGCCCATCAGAGACAGTAAATTTGTAAGACTGAATGCCATGAACTGCTATATATATTATGACTTTTCACCACTATTAAAGTAAATACATTGATTGTTCTCTGTCAAAATCTTTCATTTACTCACTATGCCTATCAGTAGTTAGTGCCTTCAGTAGTTATAATCTTTTATTTAGCTGGCAGTAGTGGTGCTAGCTTTATTGCAGTAGTTCGAGTAATGGAGATTTATGTGAGGTAAGTGATTTGTGAAAGGTATAGGTTGATGTTAGTCAGGGAAATTCTTTTGTGGGGATTATAGAAAGTCAGACTGCGTTGTTCTAAAATTATTGTGTCAGTTTAAGCACAGTCATTCGGAATTTTTCTAAGGGGACGTTTCATATGTCGACCCTTAGCCGAGGTTAAATTTTTTAAGTTTTTCGTTATTTCATGTAGAAGAAAATACTAAGAATTAAAAATTTTCAGTAATTATTCTATGTTGTGCATCATATGTGAGATTTTACATTTTGTAGATTCTAGGTCAATAAGTCATTGTTAAAGTAAATTCTGTATTTTATGAGTAACTTAACTGATTTAGAAAAATTGAGGATATTTGATTAACTTAACCGATTTTAAAACATTAACTAAACACATAATTTTTACAATAACTCAGCTAATTATAATAACCAACTCATTTTTAAATTTTCTACATAGAATAATGAAAAACTTGAGAAATTTATAAATGTGAAAACTCTATGCTTATACACATTTATGAAACATTTTAAGAAAGACAGAAAAAGTAAATACTGAAAATTGTAATATACATTACTTCACTTATCTAATTTATCATATTTATTTACTTACATTCACAAGCTAAAATTTTTGAAATAATATACTTTTGTTTTACTAATGCTTTTTACTTTCTTACAATCACTTTGAAAATTTTTATAACTTCATTTGTTAACTAACACATCTTTTATTTATTTACTTACATTCTTAATGTAAACTTATTAAAACAATGTACTTCATTAATTAATATATTATCATTAATTTACTTATGTCCACAATGTGATTTTTTACGATAATGTACTTATTTAACTAATATACTTTATTTACTTACGTATCTTCACAGTGTCAATTTTTATAGTTAAATGAACTTTCTTAACCAATACATTTTATTTATTTCTTTACCGACTAACTTTCACCATGAGATTCTTTAACAATAGTGGAATTGTGTTAAATAAAACTTGTTGTTGTGTTTAAATCAGTTTGTAAATTAAGTAATTAATTTATACTTCAATTGGTTATTATCATTAGTTGGGTTATTGTAAAAATGGTGTATTTAGTTATTGTTTTAAAATCGGTTAAGTTAATCAAATATACTGAATTTTTAAAAAATCAGTTAGGTTACTTATAAAATACAGAATTTATTTTAATAATGAGCTACTGACCTAGAATCTATAAAATGAAAAATATCTCACAAATGATGCACAACAAAGAATACTTACTAAAAATTTTTAATTATTAGCATTTGTTTCTACATATAATAATGAAAAACCTAAAACATTTATAAAAGTGTTAACTCCATGCTTATATACATTTCTGAAATTTTTTAAGAAAGATAGAAAAAATTACAACTGGAAGTTTTTATATAATTTTCTTTTGTTAATTAATTTATTTTATTTAATTACTTTTATTCACAAAGTAAAATTTTTAAAATAATGCTCTTTTGCTTTAACTAAGATATTTTATTAGCATACATCCACTTTGATAATTTTTATAACTTACTTTTGTTAACTAATACATTATTTATTTATTTACTTACTTTCACAATTTAAAATTTTTAAAATAGTGTAATTTATTAAGGATTGGTTTATTATTATTTTACTTATGTTCACAATGAGATCATTTTAAAATAATGTACTTTCCTCACTAATATTTTTTATTTCTTTACTTAACATCAACATGACAATTTTATAAATAATAGACTTTCTTAACTAATACATTTTATTTAATTATTTACTTGCCTTCCCAATGTGATTTTCTTAAAGTAGTTGACATATGTTAATTAATACATTCTATTTATTTACTTACATTCAAGATGTGACTTTTTAAAAATAATGTACTTTTTAATAGCGAATGTTATTGTGTTTAAATCATTTTGTAAATTAAATAATTAAGTAGTAAGTCAGTTGGTTATTATAATTAGTTGAGGTTTGTAAAAAATCTGAATTTAGTTAATGTATTAAAATCGCTTAAGTTAATCAAATATTTTAATAATGAGCTAGTGAGTTAGAATCTACTGAATGTAAAATCTCACATAACATGCACAACACAGAATACTTACTCAAATATATTAATTATTAACAATTGGTTCTAGAGAAAATAATGAAAAACTTGAACAATTTATAAAAGTGATAACTTTATGCCTATATATATTTATGAAAGATTTTAAACAACTTAGAAAAAATAAATACTCAAAATTGCAATATACATCATGTTAGTCATCTAATTTATTTTATTTATATTCTTACGTTCACAGGTGAAAATTTGTAAAATAATGTACGTTTGTTTTACTAATACTTTATATTTTCTCACAATCACTTTGAAAATTTTTATAACTTACAATTGGAACCTTATACATTTTTTATTTATTTACTTCCTTTCACACTGAGAGTTGTTATTAATTTAAAGCAAAGATTTTTAAAATAATGTACTTATTTAACTAATATATTTTATTCTATTATTTACTTACATTCCCAATCTAAAATTTCTAAAATAATGTACTTTAATTTTAACTAATACATTTAGTTATCTTACAATCACTTAGTAAATATTTATAACTTAATTTTGTTAACTAATACATTTTTTATTTAATTACTTACATTCACAATATAAAATTTTTAAAATAATGTAGTTTCTTAACTTCTACATATTATTTATTTACTTGACTTCCCAATGTAATTTTTATAAATGCTGAGCTCTCTTATCTAATACATTTTATTTATTTATGTACTTATGTTCACATGTGATTTTTTATTTCTTAATTCGTTGTCATGTCTTAATTAATTTTATATCATAATTAATTTTTATAACTTAATTAATCAATTTTCAACACAATGTAAACACAATAACATGTTTAATTTAACAAAAGTACATTATTTTAAAAATCACATTATGAACATAAGTAATAAATGAAAAATATATTACTAAACAAAGTACATTATTTTATAAATTTTATATTGTGAAAGTAGGTAAAAATTACATAATGAATTAGTTAACAAAAGTAAGTTATAAAAATTTACAAAGTGATCGCAAGAGAATAAAATGTGTTAGTCAAAGAAAAAGTACATTTAAAAATTTTATATTGTTAGTGTAAGTAAATAAATAATATAAATTAGTTAACAAAAGGAAACGATATTAAAATTGTCAGTTTCGATCTTTTCTTCTTAAAACGTTTCAGAATAGTTTTTTACATAGAATTAACACTTTTATAAATTTTTAATTTTTTCATTAATTTATGTAGAAGCAAATGTTAAT